>NC_090594.1:0-300000 GCF_017918235.1 Porcisia hertigi
CTTCGTGATACTTCTCCGCTGAAATGATCCCTTGTTTGCGGATGACACCTTCTCCACGTCTTCGCTCTAGTCGACGTGCTTGGGTTGTTCAAAAAGAAACTGACGTCCACATCGCCCTCCTCGGTGGAAAGCGAAGCCGATATCCGTCTTGTTGCTCATTGTTAAGCGCGAATGTTGTGAAGTACAATCGTCTTTTTGTGACGTGGCGGAACTTCTTGAACGGCCGGATGACGAGAAGCTGCGGATCTGCCTGGGCGCGTGCGTTACTGGTATTTTTTGTGCAAAATGTGTCTTTGTTTTCGTTTTTGCGTCAGAGACCGCACCAAACCCACTTAGATTACTTACTGGATTTGTATCCAATCCCACTAAGACGACAGAAGTAGAAGGGAGAGAGATCGTAATAATCATTCGGTAAAGAGATAACAAACATACACGCATGTGACATCACATTTGTAGAAAACCACTTCAAGAGCATATCGGCACACAAGGTGCACTGGACCAAACTGTCCTGGGTACACCTGGGTCCGGGGTACCAAAATACATTCGGACCAGACATCTCGGACGAAAACCCGGACATGCATTCTTCAGAAATCCCCTCGCACCACACACTGCATAGCAGTGAATGTGCGTCACTCACTCGGAAAGCCGGCCGACCACATGGTACTCCGACCCCCTCGCTCGGACCCCCCGTGCCGAGCTTAGACCCATTTCAATCCATCCAGAAAATCATGCACCATTCGATTGCCTCTGTCGAAAAGACTTCGCTAATGAAACCCTAATCCCAACTCACCCTAATTCTGACCTTGACTTAATTTTAATTTAACTTGACTCAATTCTAATTTGAAATTCAACTACCTAATGCACTGACTCTGTGAGATGTGTCACGACAAGATGCCGAGGGAAGTGGAGGGAGGCGTGGCCTGAGGTGGGGCAAGTCATGGCATGATTCTTCGCGACCCCGATGGGAAGCGGCAAGGCAGGCACGCGACTACAGCCGCGTGGCCGCGTAACTGGGGTTCCGTTCGTCCACCCTTCGCGTCCAGTCGCGTGTGGGACACGTCACGTCGTCTACATCTCTGTTGTGTGTTTTTCTGTGGCTTGGCACCGGTACCGGGGAAGCCCCCAGCACCGAGTGCCCCTTCATTTGTGCCAAAGGTGTGCATGCCAAACGGACATGCAAGAACAACGGATCACGAAAGAGAATCCAAAACATATGAAACTACAAAGGCAAATCAGCTCCGACTGAACAAACGGTGGTGCCCGAGGGAAAAAGGAAGAAGCCGAGGCGAAACGAGCACTCGTGTTGTCAGTGGGCAAAAAGATGAAGACAAGAGAATCTACTAAACTAGAGAAATCGAACAAATCAAAGAGTGACAGAAAACAAAGAAAAGATACTGGGTGGATGACAAACGCCCCGCCGGCGTTCGTCAGAGGGTTATGGCGAACACAGCGTGAATCCATGCTGTGTCAAGAGAAAACTGAAAACAAGAGAATCTTTAGAGAAATCAATCATAAACGTTAGAGATAGTTTTTCCATTTTTCAGGTCATCCTGGCTACCATTTCTTCACCCAGCGATGCCCAGCCATCAACTATTGAAGGCAAGATGGTGCTTGGAAAACTAAAGAACTTTTAAAGAAGAATGACCTTAATGGGGTCAACGATTCCCCTTGTTAAAGCCCACGGGGTGTTGAAACGCCATCGGCATATGAGGGTGGATAGCTTTCCGCCACGATCCTACCATCTCGGAAGCGCACCCTTTCAACTCAGACCCGCGCCCTCTTTCTTGGAAAGACCCGGGCGCGGGGGAAAAGGAGAGCTGGTCGAAACCCCTCGGGCACATGTAAAAATACGGAATAAAATCACACTCGCGTGGCATTCTTGACCACCTTGAAAACAAACTGGTTTGCTGATCTGCCATCGTGTGGCATAGAACAGCTTAAACTGAATCAACATTTCTTTAAGAAAAACCACTTCACCGTGGACCAGACACCGTCAGGAGTTCCAGTTCTCAGGGTTGGGTGGGTGGGCGTTTTTGCGTCAGAGACCGCATTAAACCCACTTAGATTACTTACTGGATTTGTATCCAATTCCATACGAGACAGAAGTAGAAGGAGAGAGAACGAATAATCATTCGGTAAAGAGATGACAAACATACACACATGCGACATCACATTTGTAGAAAACCACTTCAAGAGCATATCGGCACACAAGGTGCACTGGACCAAACCGTCCCGGGTACACCCGGGTCCGGGGTACCAAAATACATTCGGACCAGACATCTCGGACGAAAACCCGGACATGCATTCTTCAGAAATCCCCCGCACCACACACTGCATAGCAGTGAATGTGCGTCACTCACTCGGAAAGCCGGCCGACCACATGGTACCCGACCCCCTCGCTCGGACCCCCCCCCGTGCCGAGCTTAAAGCCCATTTCAATCCATCCAGAAAATCATGTACCATTCGATTGCCTCCGTCGAAAAGACTTCGCCAATGAAATGCTACCGACCTGTGTGAGATGTGTCGCGAAAGAAAGAGGCCGAGGGGAAGTGGAGGGAGGCGTGGCCTGAGGTGGGGCAAGTCATGGCATGATTCTTCGCGACCCCGATGGGAAGCGGCAAGGCAGGCACGCGACTACAGCCGCGTGGCCGCGTAACTGGGGTTCCGTTCGTCCACCCTTCGCGTCCAGTCGCGTGTGGGACACGTCACGTCG
The DNA here is from genome assembly GCF_017918235.1 of Porcisia hertigi. NCBI lineage: Eukaryota > Euglenozoa > Kinetoplastea > Trypanosomatida > Trypanosomatidae > Porcisia > Porcisia hertigi. Next base: position 2,714 of record NC_090594.1, read on the forward strand.
TCTACATCTCTGTTGTGTGTTTTTTCTTGTGGCTTGGCACCGGTACCGGGGAAGCCCCCCATAGCGCGCGGTTAGCCAGAAACCACTCTTGCATCCTTTCTTCCTTCGAAGTTCTTCATCTCATGGTGTGCGTGTGTGTGTGTGCGGGGTTGGTCGTCACACTTCTCCGCCCTCCTCGCGGGGCTGCTCTTCGCATAGCGGGCAACCACGTTTGGCGGAGAAACGGCACGCCGATGGGAGCTACACGTTCCACCTCCAGCGATCCCGTCGCGTCCACCCCAAAGTGGCGCGAGTAGGCGTCAGCCGGATTCTGCGCACCCTCGACGTAGAAAACACTACGTCGATGCCTCTGTCATACCAGAGGTCATATGTGTACTCGAAAAGTTTGTTCAGTGCATAGCCTCTGCCAATGCCACCGAAACCGTTCAGGTGCTTTTGTGCAATCACAATCGCCCGGTGATCCGTTGCCAGCGCGATGCGTGCACCATCTGGAACGCGATGGTGTTCCACAATGTGTCGCAGCATCAGTTGCGCGGCGCGAGGTTCCGCATGTGCCGAGTACCTCGCCTGGAACCGGTCCGTCTCGAGGTCCGGATCTCCTAGTTTGCCGTCCGGATTCCTATGGCATTGTTGCTGGTATTTTCGCAGTTTTTCCAGCACGCGGGTCGCCTCGCCGTCCTCACCGCAGAGCTGCTGCTCCAGGTCCTCGGTCCAACGTTGTCGATACGTCCACACTTCCGTGGCGCCGGCCTCGCGCAGGTGAAGGACCGCACCCCAGCCTTCCAGCGACGCGTCGGTGAAACACACCGCGTCGTAGGCCGCCTCGTCATAGGACGGGTGACGTTCATCCGATATTCTCCACCACTGGTTGTGCACAAGTGCTCCGCCAATCTCCTGGAGTGTGCGCGAAACCGCCGAGTCAATGTATGGCACTGGGTCGTCCCAGTCGAAGCCCCGGAACGTCAGACGGAATATGCCGCGGTAGGTTCTCAAGAGCTTGAAGGCGCGAGCCGGGTTCACCTGGGTGGTGTGGAGCGCGAAAATATCAGCGAGATCAGCGACGCCAAACTGCGAATCGTGTGGAAGTTTTCCGCAGCGCAATCTGCATCTTCGCCACCGGTCTTGACCGAGTTCCGAATCAGACGTTCATGTCCGTTCCACATGTATTCCTCACCGAGAAACACCGTATTGGCACCTGCCATCTGCAAGATCGCTTCGTCGGACATCACCTCCAACTCGTCGCGGTTTGGTGATGTCATGAGGTTTGCCGCCTTGATGCGCGCCACGACCGCGCGCACCGCCATCAGGAACTCACGTTCCTGACCCTCCTTCGCTGCGATCAGAATGTTGTCGATGAGGGTGGTGATGGTGACTGGCGTGTCGATGTCGACGATCGTCCAGGTCACGGCCTGACCCACGGCAACGCTCCATCGCGCACCGGTCGGAAGCGTCCGCAGACGGCAGCAGCGTCCGTCATGTCGTGCTCGAAACACCGAACTTGTTGCGGAGTGTCGCCGCGATCGGGATAGCGTCGTAATAAGCTTCGAAATCGATCTGCAGCATGTAGCGGGCGTATCGCAACCGCTGCCGCCTTCCGAGGCGGGTGTCGTAGTGGACGCGTGGCACGTGATGTGTCGGGATCCACCCGGTTCAGCAGCGGCTCCGTGATGAGGCGCCGTCTGCCCTTCAACTCGGGCACCGTGAACACGTTCACGCCATGCACTCCCTCAGGCAGTTGCGCCTGGGTACCCAACTCGTTGGCAGGACACGGCTCGAATTTTCCCATGTCGACTGCCTGGCGGATCTCGTCCGCTGTCAGGGCGCATTTTTTGATGGTCCGCGAGGTCCGCAATCCGTCATAGAAGCAGGGATCCAGGAAGCACTGGATCCGGCGAAGAAAACGCTTTGTGGAGGCGCGTTTTGTCGGCATCGTCAGCAACCGCCTCCATGTCCAGCGGCGTGTTTTGTTTCAAGCGCAGCGGCCAGTGCTTTACCAGCGCCGGCCTTTCCGCCATCACTCGGACGAACCCGGACATGCGATCCACCATGTCCGACACCTCTTGCGGTGCAATCGCGAGGTTCGCACATGACGATTCCTGGGAGCGGAAACGAAACACCGAAGTCGCCGCTTCTAGCGGGTCTGGAATAACGCTCTTCCTGCGTTTTCCTTGCGGTCTCGGCCTCCACCGTAGGCTGCTGGCCATACCCAGCGTAGCGCAGCAGCGTGGCTTGTTTGGCGTGGCCTGATATCGTCATCAAGTCCTTCAGCGGGACACCCGCTTCCGCCATGCAGCGGAGTGCGCCTTTTCGAATCGAGGGCAGCTGTGCGCCTCGCATCTCTGTCCGCACCTCGTGTGCGATCCGCGACCTCAGCTCCTCCGAGTGAGGCGCGAACAACTCCTCTGATGGTTTCCGTTTTGCCATCATCTCTTGCAGCGTGGCTGCAAGGTCTCTGGTCAGCATCGACGGCACAGGGTATGGACCCCTCGTCTTGGCACCTTTTCCTTTGCGTATCGTCAGGGTGATTCGCACGCACGGCTCCTCCTCTGCGATGGTGGTCGCTCTTCTCCTGCTGTGGTGGTCCGGCTCCGCAGCGGGTGTCGGAAACACCGTCACGTCCTTCACACGCAGCGTGGATATGTCGCACGCTCGCGCCGCGAATCCCCACATCATTGCCAAGAAAAGTGCAGCCCGAGGATGGCCTAGGCGAAGTCGGTCGAGGATTTTCTCGACCTGCATACGCGATACGAAAGGAGGCGCGTCTGGCACCGACTCCTTCATGAAGCGCTGCGCCGTGCCAAAAGCGCTTCGCCATTCCGGGTCGTCCTGGAGGCGAATGCCTCGCGATTGGGTGGAATAGAGCGGCAGGTCGCGCAGCGCACCCGCTACTCCCGCAAACGCCTTCGCTGTCGTTGCCCACTTCCATTTGCGTGCCCGAGCGGTCGACAGGATCAGGTCGATGCACGCCGACGGAAGACGCATGAGCATCTGCTCTGAATTCATGCATTTTATGCGCGTCAGCCATCGTAGATGGTGTGCGCGCGTGTCCGGCCTCACAAGACTCCATGCCAGCTGTGAGACGTGTGGCGGTTTCGCGCTGAAGAGGAACCAGCTTCGGGCAGGCCTCTGCTTCCTCTGCTTGCGAAAGAGGCCTGCCCTGCATGTTTAAAGGGTTTGAACGGATATCCTCGAGTGCTCGTTTCGCCTCCTCCGATATGTTCGCGTCGACATCGGCGTATCCATCACCTTTCCTGTTGCCAGGAATCCTGGATGTCTCGCCTTCATCGCCTTCATCGTTGATGTCCGGATCGACGTTCACTCCATCACCTGGCCATCTTTTCCGTCTGGTCAGGCGTGGCGCTGGATCATCCGAGCGACCTTGATGTGTCTCCGGCGTCGCACCTCTTGGACGAGGCACGTATCGGGACGCGTGGCGTGACGCACGCTGTGGCTTTGAGGTCGGGTAATGCGTCATCCCGGCGGGAATGTACACACCCACCGTCGCTTCCGACGCCACTTTTGTGAGGACGTAATAGCTCGGGTATCGCACCCCGTTCATGTCTTCCGGTGCCTCACGGAGTCTCGCTCCGAGGAGAAACTTATAGTTTCTAAACTGGTCAGATAACGCCGACATCGAGGGCCCTCGAACGAGATACAATTCGTCGATCGGAGGGTCCATCGACACCTCATCGGCTCCGTTCTCCTCACGGAAAATCACCTCATTCGGATCGGTCGGTGATGGATCCACGATGTGGATCTTCTTGTGGAGAAGTTTCAGCATCTCTTGAACACTATAGGGTTGCAGCGGTGTCAGTTTGTGTCGCACACGCTGCTGTCCAACGGCTGTGTCGCTCATACCGCGCGCGACACCATCGCCGGCTCTCGCCAGAGCCGTCGCAGCCCATAGGTGATCCAAAACAAATTCGTATACCCTCCTGGCGTGTTTGTTTGCCTCTGCGAATGTTTCTTCTATCCACTCGGAGATGCATTTCCCTTGTGGAGGTGGTGGTGATGGATTCGCCGGCACGTTTTCAGCTACACTCACGGTCGCGTTCGCTGGCATACTCCCTGGGATGTTCTCTGGGACAATCCTCTGCTCATTTTCTGATGCTTTTTCGGGAGTTTTCGCCGATGCGCTCTCAGGCTCGTGAGTCACGACTCGTGCTGATGCGCCATCAGCGCTCGTGAGCCACGTCTCGTGCTGATGCGCTGGTTGTTTCATTGACGGGCACGTTGTCCCGTAGTGCTGCAGCGCGTGCGTCGGCACGCGCGATCGCATCAATCAGCAGCATGTCCTCATCATCGGATGAGGGGTCGCTTACCAGTGGGGAATGTGATGTGTTTTCTGTCACCTGAACTGGATCCACGGACATTTGTCTACCACGTTTCTTTGCAGCCTTACGCCTTGGAAGCGGAGCATCCATCGAGGACCTGTCCGGACGTTTTCGGGACGACGCCTGCGATGTCGATTTTCTCTCCTGTGGTGTGCGCCTCGTTCGCGCAGCTCGGTCCACGTTCCTCTGCATCCTGGTTTCCTTTTTCTTCTGTCTCGAAGATGGTTTTGGAATGCTCTGGACCGCTCGTGTGGTGCGTGTCGTTGGTCGTTTCCGATTCGGCGGAGACTTTTTCGACTGCTTTACACCACCACCTCCGTGGAGAGCGTCGCGTGATCCGGATGATTGGACTGCGTCATCCATTTTTGCACGCTTCCATGGCATCTTCGCGATTTCATCGTAAAAGAAATCTTTCCTAGACACCGGGTGGTTCGTGAGCACCTTTCTCATTTTCGTGAGGAAATAATCACGAGGCGGGTGATACTGCGACGCCGCATAAAATAGTCGTCGCAAACACCGTGGCAAATCACGACGGTGATCAACCATTAATTGTAAATAATGACTGAAAAATGCCGCGGACATGAACAACCCACAATCATTGCTATAGCGTTCCTGACGTGGCGAAAATTGTTTCACCAAACGCAAAGCCGGCCAAACCTTTTTGAGGTTCTCATTGAGTTGTTGCTCCAAAATTGGGGATGGTGCGGAATCATAAAGGGATAACTGGATGCCTGTTGCATCCTCGTCGTCTTGCTCCAAAATGCCCGCTATCCAATGCTTCATAATAAAGATTGGAAAATAAACAAAGCCGTGCTCGCGCACCATCTTCGTAAGTTGTTGGGTTTTATCACGGTCCAAGTACACCATTGTATCCGACGGAACGATGCGTTTTGGTGGGAGGTACTGCTCGTAAATTGCGTCGAGTTCTATGTTTGATGTTTTGCCTTCGAGCATATCGCCGCCCCACACCTCCTTGCCGAATTCGCGGGCAATATTCGACATATTTTTTGATGTGTGTGTGGATCCCTCCTTCAAAACGACGGCTGCCGTTCCGTCGCGTATCAGTTTTTTGGGTTTTCCTGCGGTTCGCCACCTCGGTATGTGTGGCCTCTGCCTCCTGCGCCGCCGTTGCCGTAACCGTTTCGCCTGCTACCATTTGCGTTATTTCGTCCCTGGTAACTCTTGTAATTTGCGGGGGCGTCCGAGCGGTATTGAGTGCTTTGGCGCGTTTGCGCGCGCATGCGTTCTTTCATCATCCGAGAAACAAGCTCACGATCATTGGCATTGAGGGTGTCCAACTTTGCGTAAAGAGTGGTGGCGAATTCATCCCAGCTGCTCAAGTCCAACGCTCCAATTGGTGACCCGTCCGTGCCCACAATTTGCGCATACGCAGCTCCACCTTCAAGCGGGTCACATTTATCGTCCTTTGAGTTCCGGAACGTGCTTTTGGGTTTTTTGGTGTAACCAGCGCCGCCTTCAAATTCCGCCTTTTTAGTCATTACTGCAGCCTGCGCTGTTTCCATAATGTCTCGCGTGAATCTCGCCAGGCGTGGCGTTTGTGGAAGCAATGGCTCGCTGACTTCTTGGATAATTTGTCGCCATGTACGCATCTGGGCTCCCATCGCCCTTGCAACATGCACGTTGTACCGGAAAAGGCGCGTCGGCTTGGGTTCTTCGAGAAACATATCGAGCCATAACGCGATCCGCTCCCTATCGCTCAATTCTTTCAGCTCCGGCCCGGATAGGCCGAGCAGGATTACCGCCGACGCCGCCACGACTGGTGTCACCTGTGATGCTTCGATTGCCGTTTCCAGTTTTTCCAGGGCCCCTTCTAACGGGTCTCCCGTTGTTTGGCGTAGGCTCCGGAGCGCCTCGATAGCCTGTTTGTCTGCATTTTCCGTGTTCATGCATTCGCGGAGCCGTGTGTCCGCGTAGATGGTTTGCGCTTCCATCATGTTGTGTTGAATCCTCGCGTCACCGTCCAACGGCAACCGTTCGGTCCCTTTCCTTGTCCTTTTCAAGACCCTCAGCCAGGCGCACAAGCTCTTCATGATACTTCTCCGCTGAAATGATCCCTTGTTTGCGGAGACCTCTCCACGTCTTCGCTCTAGTCGACGTGCTTGGGTTGTTCAAAAAGAAACTGATGTCCACATCGCCCTCCTCGGTGGAAAGCGAAGCGATATCCGTCTTGTTGCTCATTGTTAAGCGCGAATGTTGTGAAGTACAATCGTCTTTTTGTGACGTGGCGGAACTTCTTGAACGGCTAGATGACGAGAAGCTGCGGATCTGCCTGGGCGCGTGCGTACGGTATTTTTTGTGCAAATTTTGTTTTCGTTTTTGCGTCAGAGACCGCATTAAACCCACTTAGATTACTTACTGGATTTGTATCCAATTCCATAAGAGACAGAAGTAGAAGGAGAGAGAACGAATAATCATTCGGTAAAGAGATAACAAACATACACGCATGTGACATCACATTTGTAGAAAACCACTTCAAGAGCATATCGGCACACAAGGTGCACTGGACCAAACCGTCCTGGGTACACCCGGGTCCGGGGTACCAAAATACATTCGGACCAGACATCTCGGACGAAAACCCGGACATGCATTCTTCAGAAATCCCCGCACCACACACTGCATAGCAGTGAATGTGCGTCACTCACTCGGAAAGCCGGCCGACCACATGGTACCCGACCCCTCGCTCGGACCCCCCCCCGTGCCGAGCTTAAAGCCCATTTCAATCCATCCAGAAAATCATGTACCATCTCGATTGCCTCCGTCGAAAAGACTTCGCCAATGAAATGCTACCGACCTGTGTGAGATGTGTCGCGAAAGAAAGAGGCCGAGGGGAAGTGGAGGGAGGCGTGGCCTGAGGTGGGGCAAGTCATGGCATGATTCTTCGCGACCCCGATGGGAAGCGGCAAGGCAGGCACGCGACTACAGCCGCGTGGCCGCGTAACTGGGGTTCCGTTCGTCCACCCTTCGCGTCCAGTCGCGTGTGGGACACGTCACGTCGTCTACATCTCTGTTGTGTGTTTTTTCTTGTGGCTTGGCACCGGTACCGGGGAAGCCCCCATAGCGCGCGGTTAGCCAGAAACCACTCTTGCATCTTTTCTTCCTTCGAAGTTCTTCATCTCATGGTGTGCGTGTGTGTGTGTGCGGGGTTGGTCGTCACACTTCTCCGCCCTCCTCGCGGGGCTGCTCTTCGCATAGCGGGCACCACGTTTGGCGGAGAAACGGCACACCGATGGGAGCTACACGTTCCACCTCCAGCGATCCCGTCGCGTCCACCCCAAAGTGGCGCGAGTAGGCGTCAGCCGGATTCTGCGCACCCTCGACGTAGAAAACACTACGTCGATGCCTCTGTCATACCAGAGGTCATATGTGTACTGAAAAGTTTGTTCAGTGCATAGCCTCTGCCGATGCCACCGAAACCGTTCAGGTGCTTTTGCGCAATCACAATCGCCCGGTGATCCGTTGCCAGCGCGATGCGTGCACCATCTGGAACGCGATGGTGTTCCACAATGTGTCGCAGCATCAGTTGCGCGGCGCGAGGTTCCGCATGTGCCGAGTACCTCGCCTGGAACCGGTCCGTCTCGAGGTCCGGATCTCCTAGTTTGCCGTCCGGATTCCTATGGCATTGTTGCTGGTATTTTCGCAGTTTTTCCAGCACGCGGGTCGCCTCGCCGTCCTCACCGCAGAGCTGCTGCTCCAGGTCCTCGGTCCAACGTTGTCGATACGTCCACATTTCCGTGGCGCCGGCCTCGCGCAGGTGAAGGACCGCACCCCAGCCTTCCAGCGACGCGTCGGTGAAACACACCGCGTCGTAGGCCGCCTCGTCATAGGACGGGTGACGTTCATCCGATATTCTCCACCACTGGTTGTGCACAAGTGCTCCGCCAATCTCCTGGAGTGTGCGCGAAACCGCCGAGTCAATGTATGGCACTGGGTCGTCCCAGTCGAAGCCCCGGAACGTCAGACGGAATATGCCGCGGTAGGTTCTCAAGAGCTTGAAGGCGCGAGCCGGGTTCACCTGGGTGGTGTGGAGCGCGAAAAATATCAGCGAGATCAGCGACGCCAAACTGCGAATCGTGTGGGAAGTTTTCCGCAGCGCAATCTGCATCTTCGCCACGGTCTTGACCGAGTTCCGAATCAGACGTTCATGTCCGTTCCACATGTATTCCTCACCGAGAAACACCGTATTGGCACCTGCCATCTGCAAGATCGCCTCGTCGGACATCACCTCCAACTCGTCGCGGTTTGGTGATGTCATGAGGTTTGCCGCCTTGATGCGCGCCACGACCGCGCGCACCGCCATCAGGAACTCACGTTCCTGACCCTCCTTCGCTGCGATCAGAATGTTGTCGATGAGGGTGGTGATGGTGACTGGCGTGTCGATGTCGACGATCGTCCAGGTCACGGCCTGACCCACGGCAACGCTCCATCGCGCACCGGTCGGAAGCGTCCGCAGACGGCAGCAGCGTCCGTCATGTCGTGCTCGAAACACCGAACTTGTTGCGGAGTGTCGCCGCGATCGGGATAGCGTCGTAATAAGCTTCGAAATCGATCTGCAGCATGTAGCGGGCGTATCGCAACCGCTGCCGCCTTCCGAGGCGGGTGTCGTAGTGGACGCGTGGCACGTGATGTGTCGGGATCACCCGGTTCAGCAGCGGCTCCGTGATGAGGCGCCGTCTGCCCTTCAACTCGGGCACCGTGAACACGTTCACGCCATGCACTCCCTCAGGCAGTTGCGCCTGGGTACCCAATCCGTTGGCAGGACACGGCTCGAATTTTCCCATGTCGACTGCCTGGCGGATCTCGTCCGCTGTCAGGGCGCATTTTTTGATGGTCCGCGAGGTCCGCAATCCGTCATAGAAGCAGGGATCCAGGAAGCACTGGATCCGGCGAAGAAAACGCTTTGTGGAGGCGCGTTTTGTCGGCATCGTCAGCACCGCCTCCATGTCCAGCGGCGTGTTTTGTTTCAAGTGCAGCGGCCAGTGCTTTACCAGCGCCGGCCTTTCCGCCATCACTCGGACGAACCCGGACATGCGATCCACCATGTCCGACACCTCTTGCGGTGCAATCGCGAGGTTCGCAAATGACGATTCCTGGGAGCGGAAACGAAACACCGAAGTCGCCGCTTCTAGCGGGTCTGGAATAGCGCTCTTCCTGCGTTTTCCCTTGCGGTCTCGGCCTCCACCGTAGGCTGCTGGCCATACCTAAGGTAGCGCAGCAGCGTGGCTTGTTTGGCGTGGCCTGATATCGTCATCAAGTCCTTCAGCGGGACACCCGCTTCCGCCATGCAGCGGAGTGCGCCTTTTCGAATCGAGGGCAGCTGTGCGCCTCGCATCTCTGTCCGCACCTCGTGTGCGATCCGCGACCTCAGCTCCTCCGAGTGAGGCGCGAACAACTCCTCTGATGGTTTCCGTTTTGCCATCATCTCTTGCAGCGTGGCTGCAAGGTCTCTGGTCAGCATCGACGGCACAGGGTATGGACCCCTCGTCTTGGCACCTTTTCCTTTGCGTATCGTCAGGGTGATTCGCACGCACGGCTCCTCCTCTGCGATGGTGGTCGCTCTTCTCCTGCTGTGGTGGTCCGGCTCCGCAGCGGGTGTCGGAAACACCGTCACGTCCTTCACACGCAGCGTGGATATGTCGCACGCTCGCGCCGCGAATCCCCACATCATTGCCAAGAAAAGTGCAGCCCGAGGATGGCCTAGGCGAAGTCGGTCGAGGATTTTCTCGACCTGCATACGCGATACGAAAGGAGGCGCGTCTGGCACCGACTCCTTCATGAAGCGCTGCGCCGTGCCAAAAGCGCTTCGCCATTCCGGGTCGTCCTGGAGGCGAATGCCTCGCGATTGGGTGGAATAGAGCGGCAGGTCGCGCAGCGCACCCGCTACTCCCGCAAACGCCTTCGCTGTCGTTGCCCACTTCCATTTGCGTGCCCGAGCGGTCGACAGGATCAGGTCGATGCACGCCGACGGAAGACGCATGAGCATCTGCTCTGAATTCATGCATTTTATGCGCGTCAGCCATCGTAGATGGTGTGCGCGCGTGTCCGGCCTCACAAGACTCCATGCCAGCTGTGAGACGTGTGGCGGTTTCGCGCTGAAGAGGAACCAGTTTCTCGGGCAGGCCTCTGCTTCCTCTGCTTGCGAAAGAGGCCTGCCCTGCATGTTTAAAGGGTTTGAACGGATATCCTCGAGTGCTCGTTTCGCCTCCTCCGATATGTTCGCGTCGACATCGGCGTATCCATCACCTTTCCTGTTGCCAGGAATCCTGGATGTCTCGCCTTCATCGCCTTCATCGTTGATGTCCGGATCGACGTTCACTCCATCACCTGGCCATCTTTTCCGTCTGGTCAGGCGTGGCGCTGGATCATCCGAGCGACCTTGATGTGTCTCCGGCGTCGCACCTCTTGGACGAGGCACGCATCGGGACGCGTGGCGTGACGCACGCTGTGGCTTTGAGGTCGGGTAATGCGTCATCCCGGCGGGAATGTACACACCCACCGTCGCTTCCGACGCCACTTTTGTGAGGACGTAATAGCTCGGGTATCGCACCCCGTTCATGTCTTCCGGTGCCTCACGGAGTCTCGCTCCGAGGAGAAACTTATAGTTTCTAAACTGGTCAGATAACGCCGACATCGAGGGCCCTCGAACGAGATACAATTCGTCGATCGGAGGGTCCATCGACACCTCATCGGCTCCGTTCTCCTCACGGAAAATCACCTCATTCGGATCGGTCGGTGATGGATCCACGATGTGGATCTTCTTGTGGAGAAGTTTCAGCATCTCTTGAACACTATAGGGTTGCAGCGGTGTCAGTTTGTGTCGCACACGCTGCTGTCCAACGGCTGTGTCGCTCATACCGCGCGCGACACCATCGCCGGCTCTCGCCAGAGCCGTCGCAGCCCATAGGTGATCCAAAACAAATTCGTATACCCTCCTGGCGTGTTTGTTTGCCTCTGCGAATGTTTCTTCTATCCACTCGGAGATGCATTTCCCTTGTGGAGGTGGTGGTGATGGATTCGCCGGCACGTTTTCAGCTACACTCACGGTCGCGTTCGCTGGCATACTCCCTGGGATGTTCTCTGGGACAATCCTCTGCTCATTTTCTGATGCTTTTTCGGGAGTTTTCGCCGATGCGCTCTCAGGCTCGTGAGTCACGACTCGTGCTGATGCGCCAACGCGCTCGTGAGCCACGTCTCGTGCTGATGCGCTGGTTGTTTCATTGACGGGCACGTTGTCCCGTAGTGCTGCAGCGCGTGCGTCGGCACGCGCGATCGCATCAATCAGCAGCATGTCCTCATCATCGGATGAGGGGTCGCTTACCAGTGGGGAATGTGATGTGTTTTCTGTCACCTGAACTGGATCCACGGACATTTGTCTACCACGTTTCTTTGCAGCCTTACGCCTTGGAAGCGGAGCATCCATCGAGGACCTGTCCGGACGTTTTCGGGACGACGCCTGCGATGTCGATTTTCTCTCCTGTGGTGTGCGCCTCGTTCGCGCAGCTCGGTCCACGTTCCTCTGCATCCTGGTTTCCTTTTCTTCTGTCTCGAAGATGGTTTTGGAATGCTCTGGACCGCTCGTGTGGTGCGTGTCGTTGGTCGTTTCCGATTCGGCGGAGACTTTTTCGACTGCTTTACACCACCACCTCCGTGGAGAGCGTCGCGTGATCCGGATGATTGGACTGCGTCATCCATTTTTGCACGCTTCCATGGCATCTTCGCGATTTCATCGTAAAAGAAATCTTTCCTAGACACCGGGTGGTTCGTGAGCACCTTTCTCATTTTCGTGAGGAAATAATCACGAGGCGGGTGATACTGCGACGCCGCATAAAATAGTCGTCGCAAACACCGTGGCAAATCACGACGGTGATCAACCATTAATTGTAAATAATGACTGAAAAATGCCGCGGACATGAACAACCCACAATCATTGCTATAGCGTTCCTGACGTGGCGAAAATTGTTTCACCAAACGCAAAGCTGGCCAAACCTTTTGAGGTTCTCATTGAGTTGTTGCTCCAAAATTGGGGATGGTGCGGAATCATAAAGGGATAACTGAATGCCTGTTGCATCCTCGTCGTCTTGCTCCAAAATGCCCGCTATCCAATGCTTCATAATAAAGATTGGAAAATAAACAAAGCCGTGCTCGCGCACCATCTTCGTAAGTTGTTGGGTTTTATCGCGGTCCAAGTACACCATTGTATCCGACGGAACGATGCGTTTTGGTGGGAGGTACTGCTCGTAAATGGCGTCGAGTTCTATGTTTGATGTTTTGCCTTCGAGCATGTCGCCGCCCCACACTTCCTTGCCGAATTCGCGGGCAATATTCGACATATTTTTTGGTGTGTGTGTGGATTCCTCCTTCAAAACGACGGCTGCCGTTCCGTCGCGCATCAGTTTTTTGGATTTTCCTGCGGTTCGCCTCCGCGGTATGTGTGGCCTCTGCCTCCTGCGTTTCCGTTGCCGTAGCCGCCTCGCCTGCTACCATTTGAATAATTTCGTCCTTGGTAACTCTTGTAATTTGCGGGGGCGTCCGAGCGGTATTGAGTGCTTTGGCGCGTTTGCGCGCGCATGCGTTCTTTCATCATCCGAGAAACAAGCTCACGATCATTGGCATTGAGGGTGTCCAACTTTGCGTAAAGAGTGGTGGCGAATTCATCCCAGCTGCTCAAGTCCAACGCTCCAATTGGTGACCCGTCCGTGCCCACAATTTGCGCATACGCAGCTCCACCTTCAAGCGGGTCACATTTATCGTCCTTTGAGTTCCGGAACGTGCTTTTGGGTTTTTTGGTGTAACCAGCGCCGCCTTCAAATTCCGCCTTTTTAGTCATTACTGCAGCCTGCGCTGTTTCCATAATGTCTCGCGTGAATCTCGCCAGGCGTGGCGTTTGTGGAAGCAATGGCTCGCTGACTTCTTGGATAATTTGTCGCCATGTACGCATCTGGGCTCCCATCGCCCTTGCAACATGCACGTTGTACCGGAAAAGGCGCGTCGGCTTGGGTTCTTCGAGAAACATATCGAGCCATAACGCGATCCGCTCCCTATCGCTCAATTCTTTCAGCTCCGGCCCGGATAGGCCGAGCAGGATTACCGCCGACGCCGCCACGACTGGTGTCACCTGTGATGCTTCGATTGCCGTTTCCAGTTTTTCCAGGGCCCCTTCTAACGGGTCTCCCGTTGTTTGGCGTAGGCTCCGGAGCGCCTCGATAGCCTGTTTGTCTGCATTTTCCGTGTTCATGCATTCGCGGAGCCGTGTGTCCGCGTAGATGGTTTGCGCTTCCATCATGTTGTGTTGAATCCTCGCGTCACCGTCCAACGGCACCGTTCGGTCCCTTTCCTTGTCCTTTTCAAGACCCTCAGCCAGGCGCACAAGCTCTTCGTGATACTTCTCCGCTGAAATGATCCCTTGTTTGCGGAGACCTCTCCACGTCTTCGCTCTAGTCGACGTGCTTGGGTTGTTCAAAAAGAAACTGACGTCCACATCGCCCTCCTCGGTGGAAAGCGAAGCGATATCCGTCTTGTTGCTCATTGTTAAGCGCGAATGTTGTGAAGTACAATCGTCTTTTTGTGACGTGGCGGAACTTCTTGAACGGCTAGATGACGAGAAGCTGCGGATCTGCCTGGGCGCGTGCGTACGGTATTTTTTGTGCAAAATGTGTTTTTGTTTTCGTTTTTGCGTCAGAGACCGCATTAAACCCACTTAGATTACTTACTGGATTTGTATCCAATTCCATAAGAGACAGAAGTAGAAGGAGAGAGAACGAATAATCATTCGGTAAAGAGATAACAAACATACACGCATGTGACATCACATTTGTAGAAAACCACTTCAAGAGCATATCGGCACACAAGGTGCACTGGACCAAACCGTCCTGGGTACACCTGGGTCCGGGGTACCAAAATACATTCGGACCAGACATCTCGGACGAAAACCCGGACATGCATTCTTCAGAAATCCCCGCACCACACACTGCATAGCAGTGAATGTGCGTCACTCACTCGGAAAGCCGGCCGACCACATGGTACCCGACCCCCTCGCTCGGACCCCCCCCCGTGCCGAGCTTAAAGCCCATTTCAATCCATCCAGAAAATCATGTACCATTCGATTGCCTCCGTCGAAAAGACTTCGCCAATGAAACCCTAACCCTAACCCTAACCCTAACCCTAATGCTACCGACCTGTGTGAGATGTGTCGCGAAAGAAAGAGGCCGAGGGGAAGTGAGGGAGGCGTGGCCTGAGGTGGGGCAGGTCATGGCATGATTCTTCGCGACCCCGATGGGAAGCGGCAAGGCAGGCACGCGACTACAGCCGCGTGGCCGCGTAACTGGGGTTCCGTTCGTCCACCCTTCGCGTCCAGTCGCGTGTGGGACACGTCACGTCGTCTACATCTCTGTTGTGTGTTTTTTCCTGTGGCTTGGCACCGGTACCGGGGAAGCCCCCAGCACCGAGTGCCCCTTCATTTGTGCCAAAGGTGTGCATGCCAAACGGACATGCAAGAACAACGGATCACGAAAGAAAATCTGAAAACATATGAAACTACAAAGGCAAATCAGCTCCGACTGAACAAACGGTGGTGCCCGAGGGAAAAAGGAAGAAGCCGAGGCGAAACGAGCACTCGTGTTGTCAGTGGGCAAAAGGATGAAGACAAGGGAATCTACTAAACTAGAGGAATCGAACAAATCAAAGAGTGACAGAAAACAAAGAAAAGATACTGGGTGGATGACAAACGCCCCGTCGGCGTTCATCAGGAGGTTATGGCGAACACAGCGTGAATCCATGCTGTGTTAAGAGAAAACTGGAAACAAGAGAATCTTTAGAGGAATCAATCATAAACGTTAGAGATAGTTTTTCCATTTTTCAGGCCATCCTGACTACCGTTTCTTCACCCAGCGATGCCCAGCCATAAACTATTGAAGGGAAGAAAAATGCTGAAAAAGTAAAGAATTTGAAAGGGATGTCATTACGGGGGGAACAAATCAATCAACGGTTTCCCCTTATTAAAGCCCACGGGGTGTTGAAACGCCATCGGCATATGAGGGTGGTTGGCTTTCCGGAAAGGTTTTACAACAGAGGAAGCGCACCCTTTCAACTCAGACACACGCTCTCTTCCCTGGAAAAACCCGGGGCGCGGGTGAAAACGAGAGCTGGTCGAAAAAAACCCTTCGGGCACCTGCAAAACATTGCACCTGCAAAACATTGGATAAAATCACACTTGCGTGGCATTCTTGACCGCCTTGAAAACAAACTGCTTTGCTGATCTGCCATCGTGTGGCATGGAACAGCTTAAACTGAATCAACATTCTGAAAACCACTTCACCGTGGACCAGACACCGTCAGGAGTTCCGGTTCTCAGGGTTGGGTGGGTGGGCGTTTTTGCGTCAGAGACCGCATTAAACCCACTTAGATTACTTACTGGATTTGTATCCAATTCCATAAGAGACAGAAGTAGAAGGAGAGAGAACGAATAATCATTCGGTAAAGAGATAACAAACACACATACATGTGACATCACATTTGTAGAAAACCACTTCAGGAGCATATCGGCACACAAGGTGCACTGGACCAACCGTCCCGGGTACACCCGGGTCCGGGGTACCAAAATACATTCGGACCAGACATCTCGGACGAAACCCGGACATGCATTCGTCAGAAATCCCCCGCACCACACACTGCATAGCAGTGAATGTGCGTCACTCACTCGGAAAGCCGGCCGGCCACATGGTACCCGACCCCCTCGCTCGGACCCCCCTCCCGTGCAGAACTTTCATCCATCCAGAAAATCATGTACCATTCGATTGCCTCCGTCGAAAAGACTTCGCCAATGAAACCCTAATGCTACCGACCTGTGTGAGATGTGTCGCGAAAGAAAGAGGCCGAGGGGAAGTGAGGGAGGCGTGGCCTGAGGTGGGGCAGGTCATGGCATGATTCTTCGCGACCCCGATGGGAAGCGGCAAGGCAGGCACGCGACTACAGCCGCGTGGCCGCGTAACTGGGGTTCCGTTCGTCCACCCTTCGCGTCCAGTCGCGTGTGGGACACGTCACGTCGTCTACATCTCTGTTGTGTGTTTTTTCTTGTGGCTTGGCACCGGTACCGGGGAAGCCCCCAGCACCGAGTGCCCCTTCATTTGTGCCAAAGGTGCGCATGCCAAACGGACATGCAAGAACAACGGATCACGAAAGAGAATCCAAAACATATGAAACTACAAAGACAAATCAGCTCCGACTGAACAAACGGTGGTGCCCGAGGGAAAAAAGGAAGAAGCCGAGGCGAAACGAGCACTCGTGTTGTCAGTGGGCAAAAAGATGAAGACAAGAGAATCTACTAAACTAGAGGAATCGAACAAATCAAAGAGTGACAGAAAACAAAGAAAAGATACTGGGTGGATGACAAACGCCCCGCCGGCGTTCGTCAGAGGGTTATGGCGAACACAGCGGGAATCCATGCTGTGTTAAGAGAAAACTGGAAACAAGAGAATCTTTAGAGAAATCAATCATAAACGTTAGATATAGTTTTTCCATTTTTCAGGTCATCCTGGCTACCATTTCTTCACCCAGCGATGCCCAGCCATCAACTATTGAAGGCAAGATGGTGCTTGGAAAACTAAAGAACTTTTAAAGAAGAATGGCCTTAATGGGATCAACGATTCCCCTTGTTAAAACCCACGGGTGGTGAAACGCCCTCGGCGTATGAGGGTGGATAGCTTTCCGCCACGATCCTACCATCTCGGAAGCGCACCCTTTCAACTCAGACCCGCGCCCTCTTTCTTGGAAAGACCCGGGCGCGGGGGAAAAGGAGAGCTGGTCGAAACCCCCCTCGGGCACATGTAAAAACACGGAATAAAATCACACTCGCGTGGCATTCTTGACCACCTTGAAAACAAACTGGTTTGCTGATCTGCCATCGTGTGGCATAGAACAGCTTAAACTGAATCAACATTTCTTTGAGAAAAACCACTTCACCGTGGACCAGACACCGTCAGGAGTTCCAGTTCTCAGGGTTGGGTGGGTGGGCGTTTTTGCGTCAGAGACCGCATTAAACCCACTTAGATTACTTACTGGATTTGTATCCAATTCCATAAGAGACAGAAGTAGAAGGAGAGAGAACGAATAATCATTCGGTAAAGAGATAACAAACATACACACATGTGACATCACATTTGTAGAAAACCACTTCAAGAGCATATCGGCACACAAGGTGCACTGGACCAAACCGTCCCGGGTACACCCGGGTCCGGGGTACCAAAATACATTCGGACCAGACATCTCGGACGAAACCCGGACATGCATTCATCAGAAATCCCCCGCACCACACACCGCATAGCAGTGAATGTGCGTCACTCACTCGGAAAGCCGGCCGACCACATGGTACCCGACCCCCCTCGCTCGGACCCCCCCTCCCGTGCAGAACTTTCATCCATCCAGAAAATCATGTACCATTCGATTGCCTCCGTCGAAAAGACTTCGCCAATGAAATGCTACCGACCTGTGTGAGATGTGTCGCGAAAGAAAGAGGCCGAGGGGAAGTGAGGGAGGCGTGGCCTGAGGTGGGGCAAGTCATGGCATGATTCTTCGCGACCCCGATGGGAAGCGGCAAGGCAGGCACGCGACTACAGCCGCGTGGCCGCGTAACTGGGGTTCCGTTCGTCCACCCTTCGCGTCCAGTCGCGTGTGGGACACGTCACGTCGTCTACATCTCTGTTGTGTGTTTTTTCTTGTGGCTTGGCACCGGTACCGGGGAAGCCCCCCATAGCGCGCGGTTAGCCAGGAACCACTCTTGCATCTTTTCTTCCTTCGAAGTTCTTCATCTCATGGTGTGCGTGTGTGTGTGTGCGGGGTTGGTCTTCACACTTCTCCGCCCTCCTCGCGGGGCCGCTCTTCGCATAGCGGGCACCACGTTTGGCGGAGAAACGGCACACCGATGGGAGCTACACGCTCCACCTCCAGCGACCCCGTCGCGTCAACCCCAAAGTGGCGCGAGTAGGCGTCAGCCGGATTCTGCGCACCCTCGACGTAGAAAAACACTACGTCGATGCCTCTGTCATACCAGAGGTCATATGTGTACTGAAAAGTTTGTTCAGTGCATAGCCTCTGCCGATGCCACCGAAACCGTTCAGGTGCTTTTGCGCAATCACAATCGCCCGGTGATCCGTTGCCAGCGCGATGCGTGCACCATCTGGAACGCGATGGTGTTCCACAATGTATCGCAGCATCAGTTGCGCTGCGCGAGGCTCCGCATGTGCCGAGTACCTCGCCTGGAACCGGTCCGTCTCGAGGTCCGGATCTCCTAGTTTGCCGTCCGGATTCCTATGGCATTGTTGCTGGTATTTTCGCAGTTTTTCCAGCACGCGGGTCGCCTCGCCGTCCTCACCGCAGAGCTGCTGCTCCAGGTCCTCGGTCCAACGTTGTCGATACGTCCACATTTCCGTGGCGCCGGCCTCGCGCAAGTGAAGGACCGCACCCCAGCCTTCCAGCGACGCGTCGGTGAAACACACCGCGTCGTAGGCCGCCTCGTCATAGGACGGGTGACGCTCATTCGATATTTTCCACCACTGGTTGTGCACAAGTGCTCCGCCAATCTCCTGGAGTGTGCGCGAAACCGCCGAGTCAATGTATGGCACTGGGTCGTCCCAGTCGAAGCCCCGGAACGTCAGACGGAATATGCCGCGGTAGGTTCTCAACAGCTTGAAGGCGCGAGCCGGGTTCACCTGGGTGGTGTGGAGTGCGAAAAATATCAGCGAGATCAGTGACGCCAAACTGCGAATCGTGTGGGAAGTTTTCCGCAGCGCAATCTGCATCTTCGCCACCGTCTTGACCGAGTTCCGAATCAGACGCTCATGTCCGTTCCACATGTATTCCTCACCGAGAAACACCGTATTGGCACCTGCCATCTGCAAGATCGTCTCGTCGGACATCACCTCCAACTCGTCACGGTTTGGTGATGTCATGAGGTTTGCCGCCTTGATGCGCGCCACGACCGCGCGCACCGCCATCAGGAACTCACGTTCCTGACCCTCTTTCGCTGCGATCAGAATGTTGTCGATGAGGGTGGTGATGGTGACTGGCGTGTCGATGTCGACGATCGTCCAGGTCACGGCCTGACCCACTGCAACGCTCCACCGCGCACCGGTCGGAAGCGTCCGCAGACGGTAGTATCGCCCGTCATGTCGTGCTCGAAAACGAACTTGTTGCGGAGTGTCGCCGCGATCGGGATAGCGTCGTAATAAGCTTCGAAATCGATCTGCATCATGTAGCGGGCGTATCGCAACCGCTGCCGCCTTCCGAGGCGGGTGTCGTAGTGGACGCGTGGCACGTGATGTGTCGGGATCACCCGATTCAGCAGCGGCTCCGTGATGAGGCGCCGTCTGCCCTTCAACTCGGGCACCGTGAACACGTTCACGCCATGCACTCCCTCAGGCAGTTGCGCCTGGGTACCCAATTCGTTGGCAGGACACGGCTCGAATTTTCCCATGTCGACTGCCTGGCGGATCTCGTCCGCTGTCAGGGCGCATTTTTTGATGGTCCGCGAGGTCCGCAATCCGTCATAGAAGCAGGGATCCAGGAAGCACTGGATCCGGCGAAGAAAACGCTTTGTGGAGGCGCGTTTTGTCGGCATCGTCAGCACCGCCTCCATGTCCAGCGGCGTGTTTTGTTTCAAGTGCAGCGGCCAGTGCTTTACCAGCGCCGGCCTTTCCGCCATCACTCGGACGAACCCGGACATGCGATCCACCATGTCCGACACCTCTTGCGGTGCAATCGCGAGGTTCGCACATGACGATTCCTGGGAGCGGAAACGAAACACCGAAGTCGCCGCTTCTAGCGGGTCTGGAATAACGCTCTTCCTGCGTTTTCCCTTGCGGTCTCGGCCTCCACCGTAGGCTGCTGGCCATACCCAAGGTAGCGCAGCAGCGTGGCTTGTTTGGCGTGGCCTGATATCGTCATCAAGTCCTTCAGCGGGACACCCGCTTCCGCCATGCAGCGGAGTGCGCCTTTTCGAATCGAGGGCAGCTGTGCGCCTCGCATCTCTGTCCGCACCTCGTGTGCGATCCGCGACCTCAGCTCCTCCGAGTGAGGCGCGAACAACTCCTCTGATGGTTTCCGTTTTGCCATCATCTCTTGCAGCGTGGCTGCAAGGTCTCTGGTCAGCATCGACGGCACAGGGTATGGGCCCCTCGTCTTGGCACCTTTTCCTTTGCGTATCGTCAGGGTGATTCGCACGCACGGCTCCTCCTCTGCGATGGTGGTCGCTCTTCTCCTGCTGTGGTGGTCCGGCTCCGCCGCGGGTGTCGGAAACACCGTCACGTCCTTCACACGCAGCGTGGATATGTCGCACGCTCGCGCCGCGAATCCCCACATCATCGCCAAGAAAAGTGCAGCCCGAGGATGGCCTAGGCGAAGTCGGTCGAGGATTTTCTCGACCTGCATACGCGATACGAAAGGAGGCGCGTCTGGCACCGACTCCTTCATGAAGCGCTGCGCCGTGCCAAAAGCGCTTCGCCATTCCGGGTCGTCCTGGAGGCGAATGCCTCGCGATTGGGTGGAATAGAGCGGCAGGTCGCGCAGCGCACCCGCTACTCCCGCAAACGCCTTCGCTGTCGTTGCCCACTTCCATTTGCGTGCCCGAGCGGTCGACAGGATCAGGTCGATGCACGCCGACGGAAGACGCATGAGCATCTGCTCTGAATTCATGCATTTTATGCGCGTCAGCCATCGTAGATGGTGTGCGCGCGTGTCCGGCCTCACAAGACTCCATGCCAGCTGTGAGAAGTGTGGCGGTTTCGCGCTGAAGAGGAACCAGCTTCTCGGGCAGGCCTCTGCTTCCTCTGCTTGCGAAAGAGGCCTGCCCTGCATGTTTAAAGGGTTTGAACGGATATCCTCGAGTGCTCGTTTCGCCTCCTCCGATATGTTCGCGTCGACATCGGCGTATCCATCACCTTTCCTGTTGCCAGGAATCCTGGATGTCTCGCCTTCATCGCCTTCATCGTTGATGTCCGGATCGACGTTCACTCCATCACCTGGCCATCTTTTCCGTCTGGTCAGGCGTGGCGCTGGATCATCCGAGCGACCTTGATGTGTCTCCGGCGTCGCACCTCTTGGACGAGGCACGTATCGGGACGCGTGGCGTGACGCACGCTGTGGCTTTGAGGTCGGGTAATGCGTCATCCCGGCGGGAATGTACACACCCACCGTCGCTTCCGACGCCACTTTTGTGAGGACGTAATAGCTCGGGTATCGCACCCCGTTCATGTCTTCCGGTGCCTCACGGAGTCTCGCTCCGAGGAGAAACTTATAGTTTCTCAACTGGTCAGATAACGCCGACATCGAGGGCCCTCGAACGAGATACAATTCGTCGATCGGAGGGTCCATCGACACCTCATCGGCTCCGTTCTCCTCACGGAAAATCACCTCATTCGGATCGGTCGGTGATGGATCCACGATGTGGATCTTCTTGTGGAGAAGTTTCAGCATCTCTTGAACACTATAGGGTTGCAGCGGTGTCAGTTTGTGTCGCACACGCTGCTGTCCAACGGCTGTGTCGCTCATACCGCGCGCGACACCATCGCCGGCTCTCGCCAGAGCCGTCGCAGCCCATAGGTGATCCAAAACAAATTCGTATACCCTCCTGGCGTGTTTGTTTGCCTCTGCGAATGTTTCTTCTATCCACTCGGAGATGCATTTCCCTTGTGGAGGTGGTGGTGATGGATTCGCCGGCACGTTTTCAGCTACACTCACGGTCGCGTTCGCTGGCATACTCCCTGGGATGTTCTCTGGGACAATCCTCTGCTCATTTTCTGATGCTTTTTCGGGAGTTTTCGCCGATGCGCTCTCAGGCTCGTGAGTCACGACTCGTGCTGATGCGCCATCAGGCTCGTGAGCCACGTCTCGTGCTGATGCGCTGGTTGTTTCATTGACGGGCACGTTGTCCCGTAGTGCTGCAGCGCGTGCGTCGGCACGCGCGATCGCATCAATCAGCAGCATGTCCTCATCATCGGATGAGGGGTCGCTTACCAGTGGGGAATGTGATGTGTTTTCTGTCACCTGAACTGGATCCACGGACATTTGTCTACCACGTTTCTTTGCAGCCTTACGCCTTGGAAGCGGAGCATCCATCGAGGACCTGTCCGGACGTTTTCGGGACGACGCCTGCGATGTCGATTTTCTCTCCTGTGGTGTGCGCCTCGTTCGCGCAGCTCGGTCCACGTTCCTCTGCATCCTGGTTTCCCTTTTCTTCTGTCTCGAAGATGGTTTTGGAATGCTCTGGACCGCTCGTGTGGTGCGTGTCGTTGGTCGTTTCCGATTCGGCGGAGACTTTTTCGACTGCTTTACACCACCACCTCCGTGGAGAGCGTCGCGTGATCCGGATGATTGGACTGCGTCATCCATTTTTGCACGCTTCCATGGCATCTTCGCGATTTCATCGTAAAAGAAATCTTTCCTAGACACCGGGTGGTTCGTGAGCACCTTTCTCATTTTCGTGAGGAAATAATCACGAGGCGGGTGATACTGCGACGCCGCATAAAATAGTCGTCGCAAACACCGTGGCAAATCACGACGGTGATCAACCATTAATTGTAAATAATGACTGAAAAATGCCGCGGACATGAACAACCCACAATCATTGCTATAGCGTTCCTGACGTGGCGAAAATTGTTTCACCAAACGCAAAGCTGGCCAAACCTTTTGAGGTTCTCATTGAGTTGTTGCTCCAAAATTGGGGATGGTGCGGAATCATAAAGGGATAACTGAATGCCTGTTGCATCCTCGTCGTCTTGCTCCAAAATGCCCGCTATCCAATGCTTCATAATAAAGATTGGAAAATAAACAAAGCCGTGCTCGCGCACCATCTTCGTAAGTTGTTGGGTTTTATCGCGGTCCAAGTACACCATTGTATCCGACGGAACGATGCGTTTTGGTGGGAGGTACTGCTCGTAAATGGCGTCGAGTTCTATGTTTGATGTTTTGCCTTCGAGCATGTCGCCGCCCCACACTTCCTTGCCGAATTCGCGGGCAATATTCGACATATTTTTGGTGTGTGTGTGGATTCCTCCTTCAAAACGACGGCTGCCGTTCCGTCGCGCATCAGTTTTTGGATTTTCCTGCGGTTCGCCTCCGCGGTATGTGTGGCCTCTGCCTCCTGCGTTTCCGTTGCCGTAGCCGCCTCGCCTGCTACCATTTGAATAATTTCGTCCTTGGTAACTCTTGTAATTTGCGGGGGCGTCCGAGCGGTATTGAGTGCTTTGGCGCGTTTGCGCGCGCATGCGTTCTTTCATCATCCGAGAAACAAGCTCACGATCATTGGCATTGAGGGTGTCCAACTTTGCGTAAAGAGTGGTGGCGAATTCATCCCAGCTGCTCAAGTCCAACGCTCCAATTGGTGACCCGTCCGTGCCCACAATTTGCGCATACGCAGCTCCACCTTCAAGCGGGTCACATTTATCGTCCTTTGAGTTCCGGAACGTGCTTTTGGGTTTTTTGGTGTAACCAGCGCCGCCTTCAAATTCCGCCTTTTTAGTCATTACTGCAGCCTGCGCTGTTTCCATAATGTCTCGCGTGAATCTCGCCAGGCGTGGCGTTTGTGGAAGCAATGGCTCGCTGACTTCTTGGATAATTTGTCGCCATGTACGCATCTGGGCTCCCATCGCCCTTGCAACATGCACGTTGTACCGGAAAAGGCGCGTCGGCTTGGGTTCTTCGAGAAACATATCGAGCCATAACGCGATCCGCTCCCTATCGCTCAATTCTTTCAGCTCCGGCCCGGATAGGCCGAGCAGGATTACCGCCGACGCCGCCACGACTGGTGTCACCTGTGATGCTTCGATTGCCGTTTCCAGTTTTTCCAGGGCCCCTTCTAACGGGTCTCCCGTTGTTTGGCGTAGGCTCCGGAGCGCCTCGATAGCCTGTTTGTCTGCATTTTCCGTGTTCATGCATTCGCGGAGCCGTGTGTCCGCGTAGATGGTTTGCGCTTCCATCATGTTGTGTTGAATCCTCGCGTCACCGTCCAACGGCACCGTTCGGTCCCTTTCCTTGTCCTTTTCAAGACCCTCAGCCAGGCGCACAAGCTCTTCGTGATACTTCTCCGCTGAAATGATCCCTTGTTTGCGGAGACCTCTCCACGTCTTCGCTCTAGTCGACGTGCTTGGGTTGTTCAAAAGAAACTGATGTCCACATCGCCCTCCTCGGTGGAAAGCGAAGCGATATCCGTCTTGTTGCTCATTGTTAAGCGCGAATGTTGTGAAGTACAATCGTCTTTTTGTGACGTGGCGGAACTTCTTGAACGGCTAGATGACGAGAAGCTGCGGATCTGCCTGGGCGCGTGCGTACGGTATTTTTTGTGCAAAATGTGTTTTTGTTTTCGTTTTTGCGTCAGAGACCGCATTAAACCCACTTAGATTACTTACTGGATTTGTATCCAATTCCATAAGAGACAGAAGTAGAAGGAGAGAGAACGAATAATCATTCGGTAAAGAGATAACAAACATACACACATGTGACATCACATTTGTAGAAAACCACTTCAAGAGCATATCGGCACACAAGGTGCACTGGACCAAACCGTCCCGGGTACACCCGGGTCCGGGGTACCAAAATACATTCGGACCAGACATCTCGGACGAAACCCGGACATGCATTCATCAGAAATCCCCCGCACCACACACTGCATAGCAGTGAATGTGCGTCACTCACTCGGAAAGCCGGCCGACCACATGGTACCCGACCCCCTCGCTCGGACCCCCCCCCGTGCAGAACTTTCATCCATCCAGAAAATCATGTACCATTCGATTGCCTCCGTCGAAAAGACTTCGCCAATGAAACCCTAACCCTAACCCTAACCCTAACCCTACATGCTACCGACCTGTGTGAGAGGTGTCGCGAAAGAAAGAGGCCGAGGAGAAGTGAGGGAGGCGTGGCCTGAGGTGGGGCAGGTCATGGCATGATTCTTCGCGGCTCCGATGGGAAGCGGCAAGGCAGGCACGCGACTACAGCCGCGTGGCCGCGTAACTGGGGTTCCGTTCGTCCACCCTTCGCGTCCAGTCGCGTGTGGGACACGTCACGTCGTCTACATCTCTGTTGTGTGTTTTTTTCTTGTGGCTTGGCACCGGTACCGGGGAAGCCCCCAGCACCGAGTGCCCCTTCATTTGTGCAAAAGGTGTGCATGCCAAACGGACATGCAGAAACAACGGATCACGGAAGAAAATCTGAAAACATATGAAACTACAAAGGCAAATCAGCTCCGACTGAACAAACGGTGGTGCCCGAGGGAAAAAGAAGAAGCCGAGGCGAAACGAGCACTCGTGTTGTCAGTGGGCAAAAAGATGAAGACAAGAGAATCTACTAAACTAGAGAAATCGAACAAATCAAAGAGTGACAGAAAACAAAGAAAAGATACTGGGTGGATGACAAACGCCCCGCCGGCGTTCGTCAGAGGGTTATGGCGAACACAGCGTGAATCCATGCTGTGTCAAGAGAAAACTGGAAACAAGAGAATCTTTAGAGAAATCAATCATAAACGTTAGAGATAGTTTTTCCATTTTTCAGGTCATCCTGGCTACCATTTCTTCACCCAGCGATGCCCAGCCACTCAACTATTGAAGGGAAGAAAATGCTGAAAAGTAAAGAATCTGAAAGGGATGTCATTACGGAGGGAACAAATCAATCAACGGTTCCCCTTGTTAAAGCCCACGGGGTGTTGAAACGCCATTGGCATATGAGGGTGGTTAGCTTTCCGGAAAGGTTTTACAACAGAGGAAGCGCACCCTTTCAACTTAGACACCCGCTCTCTTTCTTGGAAACCCGGGGCGCGGGTGAAAGAGAGCTGGTCGAAAACCTCTCGGGCACCTGCAAAAACATTGAACCTGCAAAACATTGGATAAAATCACAGTCGCGTGGCATTCTTGACCGCCTTGAAAACAAACTGCTTTGCTGATCTGCCATCGTGTGGCATGGAACAGCTTAAACTGAATCAACATTCTGAAAACCACTTCACCGTGGACCAGACACCGTCAGGAGTTCCGGTTCTCAGGGTTGGGTGGGTGGGCGTTTTTGCGTCAGAGACCGCATTAAACCCACTAAGATTACTTACTGGATTTGTATCCAATTCCATAAGAGACAGAAGTAGAAGGAGAGAGAACGAATAATCATTCGGTAAAGAGATAACAAACACACATACATGTGACATCACATTTGTAGAAAACCACTTCAGGAGCATATCGGCACACAAGGCGCACTGGACCAGACCGTCCCGGGTACACCCGGGTCCGGGGCACCAAAAATACACCCGGACCAGACATCTCGGACGAAACCCGGACATGCATTCGCCAGAAATCCCCAGCACCACACACTGCATAGCAGTGAATGTGCGCCACTCGCTCGAGACGCCGGCCGACCACATGGTACCCGACCCCCTCGCTCGGACCCCCCCTCCCGTGTGGAACTTTCAACCCGTCCAGAAAATCAAGTACCATTCGATTGCCTCCGTCAAAAAGACTTCGCCAATGAAATGCTACCGACCTGTGTGAGATGTGTCGCGAAAGAAAGAGGCCGAGGGGAAGTGAGGGAGGCGTGGCCTGAGGTGGGGCAGGTCATGGCATGATTCTTCGCGACCCCGATGGGAAGCGGCAAGGCAGGCACCCGACTACAGCAGGGTGGCCGCGTAACTGGGGTTCCGTTCGTCCGCCCTTCGCGTCCAGTCGCGCGTGGGACACGTCACGTCGTCTACATCTCTGTTGTGTGTTTTTTCTTGTGGCTTGGCACCGGTAGCGGGGAAGCCCCCCATAGCGCGCGGTTAGCCAGAAACCACTCTTGCATCTTTTCTTCCTTCGAAGTTCTTCATCTCATGGTGTGTGTGTGTGTGTGTGCGGGGTTGGTCGTCACACTTCTCTGCCCTCCTCGCGGGGCCGCTCTTCGCATAGCGGGCACCACGTTTGACGGAGAAACGGCACACCGATGGGAGCTACACGCTCCACCTCCAGCGACCCCGTCGCGTCAACCCCAAAGTGGCGCGAGTAGGCGTCAGCCGGATTCTGCGCACCCTCGACGTAGAAAAACACTACGTCGATGCCTCTGTCATACCAGAGGTCATATGTGTACTGAAAAGTTTGTTCAGTGCATAGCCTCTGCCGATGCCACCGAAACCGTTCAGGTGCTTTTGTGCAATCACAATCGCCCGGTGATCCGTTGCCAGCGCGATGCGTGCACCATCTGGAACGCGATGGTGTTCCACAATGTATCGCAGCATCAGTTGCGCTGCGCGAGGTTCCGCATGTGCCGAGTACCTCGCCTGGAACCGGTCCGTCTCGAGGTCCGGATCTCCTAGTTTGCCGTCCGGATTCCTATGGCATTGTTGCTGGTATTTTCGCAGTTTTTCCAGCACGCGGGTCGCCTCGCCGTCCTCACCGCAGAGCTGCTGCTCCAGGTCCTCGGTCCAACGTTGTCGATACGTCCACATTTCCGTGGCGCCGGCCTCGCGCAGGTGAAGGACCGCACCCCAGCCTTCCAGCGACGCGTCGGTGAAACACACCGCGTCGTAGGCCGCCTCGTCATAGGACGGGTGACGCTCATTCGATATTTTCCACCACTGGTTGTGCACAAGTGCTCCGCCAATCTCCTGGAGTGTGCGCGAAACCGCCGAGTCAATGTATGGCACTGGGTCGTCCCAGTCGAAGCCCCGAAACGTCAGACGGAATATGCCGCGGTAGGTTCTCAACAGCTTGAAGGCGCGAGCCGGGTTCACCTGGGTGGTGTGGAGTGCGAAAAATATCAGCGAGATCAGCGACGCCAAACTGCGGATCGTGTGGGAAGTTTTCCGCAGCGCAATCTGCATCTTCGCCACGGTCTTGACCGAGTTCCGAATCAGACGTTCATGTCCGTTCCACATGTATTCCTCACCGAGAAACACCGTATTGGCACCTGCCATCTGCAAGATCGCCTCGTCGGACATCACCTCCAACTCGTCACGGTTTGGTGATGTCATGAGGTTTGCCGCCTTGATGCGCGCCACGACCGCGCGCACCGCCATCAGGAACTCGCGTTCCTGACCCTCTTTCGCTGCGATCAGAATGTTGTCGATGAGGGTGGTGATGGTGACTGGCGTGTCGATGTCGACGATCGTCCAGGTCACGGCCTGACCCACGGCAACGCTCCATCGCGCACCGGTCGGAAGCGTCCGCAGACGGTAGTATCGCCCGTCATGTCGTGCTCGAAAAACGAACTTGTTGCGGAGTGTCGCCGCGATCGGGATAGCGTCGTAATAAGCTTCGAAATCGATCTGCAGCATGTAGCGGGCGTATCGCAACCGCTGCCGCCTTCCGAGGCGGGTGTCGTAGTGGACGCGTGGCACGTGATGTGTCGGGATCACCCGGTTCAGCAGCGGCTCCGTGATGAGGCGCCGTCTGCCCTTCAACTCGGGCACCGTGAACACGTTCACGCCATGCACTCCCTCAGGCAGTTGCGCCTGGGTACCCAATTCGTTGGCAGGACACGGCTCGAATTTTCCCATGTCGACTGCCTGGCGGATCTCGTCCGCTGTCAGGGCGCATTTTTTGATGGTCCGCGAGGTCCGCAATCCGTCATAGAAGCAGGGATCCAGGAAGCACTGGATCCGGCGAAGAAAACGCTTTGTGGAGGCGCGTTTTGTCGGCATCATCAGCACCGCCTCCATGTCCAGCGGCGTGTTTTGTTTCAAGTGCAGCGGCCAGTGCTTTACCAGCGCCGGCCTTTCCGCCATCACTCGGACGAACCCGGACATGCGATCCACCATGTCCGACACCTCTTGCGGTGCAATCGCGAGGTTCGCACATGACGATTCCTGGGAGCGGAAACGAAACACCGAAGTCGCCGCTTCTAGCGGGTCTGGAATAGCGCTCTTCCTGCGTTTTCCTTGCGGTCTCGGCCTCCACCGTAGGCTGCTGGCCATACCCAAGGTAGCGCAGCAGCGTGGCTTGTTTGGCGTGGCCTGATATCGTCATCAAGTCCTTCAGCGGGACACCCGCTTCCGCCATGCAGCGGAGTGCGCCTTTTCGAATCGAGGGCAGCTGTGCGCCTCGCATCTCTGTCCGCACCTCGTGTGCGATCCGCGACCTCAGCTCCTCCGAGTGAGGCGCGAACAACTCCTCTGATGGTTTCCGTTTTGCCATCATCTCTTGCAGCGTGGCTGCAAGGTCTCTGGTCAGCATCGACGGCACAGGGTATGGACCCCTCGTCTTGGCACCTTTTCCTTTGCGTATCGTCAGGGTGATTCGCACGCACGGCTCCTCCTCTGCGATGGTGGTCGCTCTCCTCCTGCCTCGGTGGTCCGGTTCCGCCACGGGTGTCGGAAACACCGTCACGTCCTTCACACGCAGCGTGGATATGTCGCACGCTCGCGCGGCGAATCCCCACATCATCGCCAAGAAAAGTGCAGCCCGAGGATGGCCTAGGCGAAGTCGGTCGAGGATTTTCTCGACCTGCATACGCGATACGAAAGGAGGCGCGTCTGGCACCGACTCCTTCATGAAGCGCTGCGCCGTGCCAAAAGCGCTTCGCCATTCCGGGTCGTCCTGAAGGCGAATGCCTCGCGATTGGGTGGAATAGAGCGGCAGGTCGCGCAGCGCACCCGCTACTCCCGCAAACGCCTTCGCTGTCGTTGCCCACTTCCATTTGCGTGCCCGGGCGGTCGACAAGATCAGGTCGATACACGCCGACGGAAGACGCATGAGCATCTGCTCTGAATTCATGCATTTTATGCGCGTCAGCCATCGTAGATGGTGTGCGCGCGTGTCCGGCCTCACAAGACTCCATGCCAGCTGTGAGACGTGTGGCGGTTTCGCGCTGAAGAGGAACCAGTTTCTCGGGCAGGCCTCTGCTTCCTCTGCTTGCGAAAGAGGCCTGCCCTGCATGTTTAAAGGGTTTGAACGGATATCCTCGAGTGCTCGTTTCGCCTCCTCCGATATGTTCGCGTCGACATCGGCGTATCCATCACCTTTCCTGTTGCCAGGAATCCTGGATGTCTCGCCTTCATCGCCTTCATCGTTGATGTCCGGATCGACGTTCACTCCATCACCTGGCCATCTTTTCCGTCTGGTCAGACGTGGCGCTGGATCCTCCGAACGACCTTGATGTGTCTCCGGCGTCGCACCTCTTGGGCGAGGCACGTATCGGGACGCGTGGCGTGACGCACGCTGTGGCTTTGAGGTCGGGTAATGCGTCATCCCGGCGGGAATGTACACACCCACCGTCGCTTCCGACGCCACCTTTGTGAGGACGTAATAGCTCGGGTATCGCACACCGTTCATGTCTTCCGGTGCCTCACGGAGTCTCGCTCCGAGGAGAAACTTATAGTTTCTAAACTGGTCAGATAACGCCGACATCGAGGGCCCTCGAACGAGATACAATTCGTCGATCGGAGGGTCCATCGACACCTCATCGGCTCCGTTCTCCTCACGGAAAATCACCTCATTCGGATCGGTCGGTGATGGATCCACGATGTGGATCTTCTTGTGGAGAAGTTTCAGCATCTCTTGAACACTATAGGGTTGCAGCGGTGTCAGTTTGTGTCGCACACGCTGCTGTCCAACGGCTGTGTCACTCATACCGCGCGCGACACCATCACCGGCTCTCGCCAGAGCCGTCGCAGCCCATAGGTGATCCAAAACGAATTCGTATACCTTCCTGGCGTGTTTGTTTGCCTCTGCGAATGTTTCTTCTATCCACTCAGAGATGCATTTCCCTTGTGGAGATGGTGGTGATGGATTCGCCGGCACGTTTTCAGCTACACTCACGGTCGCGTTCGCTGGCATACTCCCTGGGATGTTCTCTGGGACAATCCTCTGCTCATTTTCTGATTCTTTGTCGGGAATTTTCGCCGATGCGTTCTCAGGCTCGTGAGCCACGACTCGTGCTGATACGCTGGTTGTTTTATTGACGGGTGCATTGCCTTGCAGTGCTGCAGCACGTGCGTCGGCACGCGCGATCGCATCAATCAGCAGTATGTCCTCATCATCGGATGAGGGTTCGTTTACCAGTGGGGAATGTGATGTGTTTTCCGTCACTCGAACTGGATCCACGGACGTTTGTCTACCACGTTTCTTTGCAGCCTTACGCCTTGGAAGCGGAGCATCCATCGAGGACCTGTCCGGACGTTTTCGGGACGACGCCTGCGATGTCGATTTTCTCTCCTGTGGTGTGCGCCTCGTTCGCGCAGCTCGGTCCACGTTCCTCTGCATCCTGGTTTCCTTTTTCTTCTGTCTCGAAGATGGTTTTGGAATGCTCTGGACCGCTCGTGTGGTGCGTGTCGTGGGTCGTTTCCGATTCGGCGGAGACTTTTTCGACTGCTTTAAACCACCGCCTCCGTGGAGAGCGTCGTGTGATCCGGATGATTGGACTGCGTCATCCATTTTTGCACGCTTCCATGGCATCTTTGCGATTTCATCGTAAAAGAAATCTTTCCTAGATACCGGGTGGTTCGTGAGCACCTTTCTCATTTTCGTGAGGAAATAATCACGAGGCGGGTGATACTGCGACGCCGCAAAAAATAGTCGTCGCAAACACCGTGGCAAATCACGCCGGTGATCGACCATTAATTGTAAATAATGACTGAAAAATGCCGCGGACATGAACAACCCACAATCATTGCTATAGCGTTCCTGACGTGGCGAAAATTGTTTCACCAAACGCAAAGCCGGCCAAACCTTTTTGAGGTTCTCATTGAGTTGTTGCTCCAAAATTGGGGATGGTGCGGAATCATAAAGGGATAACTGAATGCCTGTTGCATCCTCGTCGTCTTGCTCCAAAATGCCCGCTATCCAATGCTTCATAATAAAGATTGGAAAATACACAAAGCCGTGCTCGCGCACCATCTTCGTAAGTTGTTGGGTTTTATCACGGTCCAAGTACACCATTGTATCCGACGGAACGATACGTTTTGGTGGGAGGTACTGCTCGTAAATTGCGTCGAGTTCTATGTTTGATGTTTTGCCTTCGAGCATATCGCCGCCCCACACCTCCTTGCCGAATTCGCGGGCAATATTCGACATATTTTTTGATGTGTGTGTGGATTCCTCCTTCAAAACGACGGCTGCCGTTCCGTCGCGCATCAGTTTTTTGGATTTTCCTGCGGTTCGCCTCCTCGGTATGTGTGGCCTCTGCCTCCTGCGCCGCCGTTGCCGTAGCCGTTTCGCCTGCCACCGTTTGTATAAGTTCGTCCTTGGTAACTCTTTTGGTTTGTTTGGCGCGTTTGCGTGCGCATGCGTTCGTTCAATATCCGGGAAGCAAGCTCACGATCATTGGCGTTGAGGGCGTCCAACTTTGCGTTAAGCGTAGCGGCGAATTCTTCCCAGCTGCTCAAGTCCAAAGCTCCAGTTTGTGATCCGTCCGGGCCCAAAATGGGTGCGTATTGCGCCCCGCCCTCGAGCAGGTCGTGTTTGTCATCTTTTGCCCGCCTGAACAATCTTTGCGATTTCTTTTCATGGCCGCCACCTCCCTGGATATTTGTCGCTGTGTTATCCGCCTCTTTCCGCGCCTCCTCTAGCGCAATCCGGTTGAAACGCGCCAACCGAGCCGTCTCAGGAAGTAGAGGGGTGTCCACTTTTGAGAGTATTTCGCGCCACTCCATGTTGTCACCTTCAAGCGCGCTGGTAATAAACGTGTTGTAACGATATAAACGCGACGTGCTTGGCTCATGTACAAAGAATTCGTACCAAAGAGTGATCCGCTCTGCAAGGCTCATCTCCTGAGCCCCAGCGCCCCGCAAGGCCGAGCAGGATTACCGCGGATGCTGCCATGATCGGTGTGAGAAGTTTTGCTTCGATGGACGCCTCTAACCTTGCCTGTAGTCCTTCCATTGGGTCCGCTACCTCGCTCAAACGCTGCAAGAGTCTCTTGTTTCTATCCTCCGTAGATAGATACTTTCGCATTTCCTTATCGGAAAATAAGGATTGCGCGTGCATCATTTCCCTCTGGATGTTTCGCGGGTGTTCCTCAAAGGTCGCCCTGCTGTCATATGATCTGGCAGATGCTGACCCGTCCCCTTTGCCTTCGAGCAAGCCGGTGGCCATACCCATGCACAACTCGATAAATTGGTTGTGATCAATGCTTCCTCCGAGGTACATCTTTTTTATCGTTGAGGCTGAGGTTCGGGTTTCGGGATTTGCAAAATAGACTTTCATTTTTTCATCAAGCTCCTCCTCTGTAAGTCGTCTGGTTGGCTCCATTGTTGCGTTGATGTTTGATGAGTCGTCTGGTAAATTGTCTGATAAATCGTCTGATAAATTCTCTGATAAACGGCGTTTGTTTAAACTTTGTTGGCGTAACTGAGCGTGCTTCAATTTTTGTGTAAGAATTCGTTTTTGCGTCGGAGACCGCATTAAACCCACTAAGATTACTTACTGGATTTGTATCCAATTCCAGAAGAGACAGAAGTAGAAGGAGAGAGAACGAATAATCATTCGGTAAAGAGATAACAAACATACACGCATGTGACATCACATTTGTCGAAAACCACTTCAGGAGCATATCGGCACACAAGGTGCACTGGACCAAAACCGTCCCGGGTACACCCGGGTCCGGGGTACCAAAAATACATCCGGACCAGACATCTCGGACGAAACCCGGACATGCATTCGTCAGAAACCCCCGCACCACACACTGCATAGCAGCGAATGTGCGTCACTCACTCGGAAAGCCGGCCGACCACATGGTACCCGACCCCCTCTCTCGGACCCCCCTCCCGTGCAGAACTTTCATCCATCCAGAAAATCATGTACCATTCGATTGCCTCCGTCGAAAAGACTTCGCCAATGAAACCCTAATGCTACCGACCTGTGTGAGATGTGTCGCGAAAGAAAGAGGCCGAGGGGAAGTGAGGGAGGCGTGGCCTGAGGTGGGGCAGGTCATGGCATGATTCTTCGCGACCCCGATGGGAAGCGGCAAGGCAGGCACGCGACTACAGCCGCGTGGCCGCGTAACTGGGGTTCCGTTCGTCCACCCTTCGCGTCCAGTCGCGTGTGGGACACGTCACGTCGTCTACATCTCTGTTGTGTGTTTTTTCTTGTGGCTTGGCACCGGTACCGGGGAAGCCCCCAGCACCGAGTGCCCCTTCATTTGTGCCAAAGGTGTGCATGCCAAACGGACATGCAAGAACAACGGATCACGAAAGTAAATCTGAAAACATATGAAACTACAAAGGCAAATCAGCTCCGACTGAACAAACGGTGGTGCCCGAGGGGGAAAGGGAGAAACCGAGGCGAAACGAGCACTCGTGTTGTCAGTGGGCAAAAAGATGAAGACAAGAGAATCTACTAAACTAGAGAAATCGAACAAATCAAAGAGTGACAGAAAACAAAGAAAAGATACTGGGTGGATGACAAACGCCCCGCCGGCGTTCGTCAGAGGGTTATGGCGAACACAGCGTGAATCCATGCTGTGTTAAGAGAAAACTGGAAACAAGAGAATCTTTAGAGGAATCAATCATAAACGTTAGAGATAGTTTTTCCATTTTTCAGGTCATCCTGGCTACCATTTCTTCACCCAGCGATGCCCAGCCACTAACTATTGAAGGGAAGAAAATGCTGAAAAGTAAAGAATCTGAAAGGGATGTCATTACGGAGGGAACAAATCAATCAACGGTTCCCCTTGTTAAAGCCCACGGGGTGTTGAAACGCCATTGGCATATGAGGGTGGTTAGCTTTCCGGAAAGGTTTTACAACAGAGGAAGCGCACCCTTTCAACTTAGACACCCGCTCTCTTTCTTGGAAACCCGGGGCGCGGGTGAAAGAGAGCTGGTCGAAAAACCTCTCGGGCACCTGCAAAAACATTGAACCTGCAAAACATTGGATAGAATCACAGTCGCGTGGCATTCTTGACCGCCTTGAAAACAAACTGCTTTGCTGATCTGCCATCGTGTGGCATGGAACAGCTTAAACTGAATCAACATTCTGAAAACCACTTCACCGTGGACCAGACACCGTCAGGAGTTCCGGTTCTCAGGGTTGGGTGGGTGGGCGTTTTTGCGTCAGAGACCGCATTAAACCCACTAAGATTACTTACTGGATTTGTATCCAATTCCATAAGAGACAGAAGTAGAAGGAGAGAGAACGAATAATCATTCGGTAAAGAGATAACAAACACACATACATGTGACATCACATTTGTAGAAAACCACTTCAGGAGCATATCGGCACACAAGGTGCACTGGACCAACTGTCCTGGGTACACCCGGGTCCGGGGTACCAAAATACATTCGGACCAGACATCTCGGACGAAACCCGGACATGCATTCGTCAGAAATCCCCGCACCACACACTGCATAGCAGTGAATGTGCGTCGCTCACTCGGAAAGCCGGCCGACCACATGGTACCCGACCCCTCGCTCGGACCCCCTCCCGTGTAGACTTTCAATCCCTCCAGAAAATCATGTACCATTCGATTGCCTCCGTCGAAAAGACTTCGCCAATGAAATGCTACCGACCTGTGTGAGATGTGTCGCGAAAGAAGGAGGCCGAGGGGAAGTGAGGGAGGCGTGGCCTGAGGTGGGGCAGGTCATGGCATGATTCTTCGCGACCCCGATGGGAAGCGGCAAGGCAGGCACGCGACTACAGCCGCGTGGCCGCGTAACTGGGGTTCCGTTCGTCCACCCTTCGCGTCCAGTCGCGTGTGGGACACGTCACGTCGTCTACATCTCTGTTGTGTGTTTTTTCTTGTGGCTTGGCACCGGTACCGGGGAAGCCCCCATAGCGCGCGGTTAGCCAGAAACCACTCTTGCATCTTTTCTTCCTTCGAAGTTCTTCATCTCATGGTGTGCGTGTGTGTGTGTGCGGGGTTGGTCGTCACACTTCTCCGCCCTCCTCGCGGGGCCGCTCTTCGCATAGCGGGCACCACGTTTGACGGAGAAACGGCACACCGATGGGAGCTACACGCTCCACCTCCAGCGACCCCGTCGCGTCAACCCCAAAGTGGCGCGAGTAGGCGTCAGCCGGATTCTGCGCACCCTCGACGTAGAAAACACTACGTCGATGCCTCTGTCATACCAGAGGTCATATGTGTACTCGAAAAGTTTGTTCAGTGCATAGCCTCTGCCAATGCCACCGAAACCGTTCAGGTGCTTTTGTGCAATCACAATCGCCCGGTGATCCGTTGCCAGCGCGATGCGTGCACCATCGGGAACGCGATGGTGTTCCACAATGTATCGCAGCATCAGTTGCGCTGCGCGAGGTTCCGCATGTGCCGAGTACCTCGCCTGGAACCGGTCCGTCTCGAGGTCCGGATCTCCTAGTTTGCCGTCCGGATTCCTATGGCATTGTTGCTGGTATTTTCGCAGTTTTTCCAGCACGCGGGTCGCCTCGCCGTCCTCACCGCAGAGCTGCTGCTCCAGGTCCTCGGTCCAACGTTGTCGATACGTCCACATTTCAGTGGCGCCGGCCTCGCGCAGGTGAAGGACCGCACCCCAGCCTTCCAGCGACGCGTCGGTGAAACACACCGCGTCGTAGGCCGCCTCGTCATAGGACGGGTGACGCTCATTCGATATTTTCCACCACTGGTTGTGCACAAGTGCTCCGCCAATCTCCTGGAGTGTGCGCGAAACCGCCGAGTCAATGTATGGAACTGGGTCGTCCCAGTCGAAGCCCCGAAACGTCAGACGGAATATGCCGCGGTAGGTTCTCAACAGCTTGAAGGCGCGAGCCGGGTTCACCTGGGTGGTGTGGAGTGCGAAAAATATCAGCGAGATCAGTGACGCCAAACTGCGGATCGTGTGGGAAGTTTTCCGCAGCGCAATCTGCATCTTCGCCACCGTCTTGACCGAGTTCCGAATCAGACGTTCATGTCCGTTCCACATGTATTCCTCACCGAGAAACACCGTATTGGCACCTGCCATCTGCAAGATCGCCTCGTCGGACATCACCTCCAACTCGTCACGGTTTGGTGATGTCATGAGGTTTGCCGCCTTGATGCGCGCCACGACCGCGCGCACCGCCATCAGGAACTCACGTTCCTCACCTTCTTTCGCTGCGATCAGAATGTTGTCGATGAGGGTGGTGATGGTGACTGGCGTGTCGATGTCGACGATCGTCCAGGTCACGGCCTGACCCACTGCAACGCTCCACCGCGCACCGGTCGGGAGCGTCCGCAGACGGTAGTATCGCCCGTCATGTCGTGCTCGAAAAACGAACTTGTTGCGGAGTGTCGCCGCGATCGGGATAGCGTCGTAATAAGCTTCGAAATCGATCTGCAGCATGTAGCGGGCGTATCGCAACCGCTGCCGCCTTCCAAGGCGAGTGTCGTAGTGGACGCGTGGCACGTGATGTGTCGGGATCACCCGATTCAGCAGCGGCTCCGTGATGAGGCGCCGTCTGCCCTTCAACTCGGGCACCGTGAACACGTTCACGCCATGCACTCCCTCAGGCAGTTGCGCCTGGGTACCCAATTCGTTGGCAGGACACGGCTCGAATTTTCCCATGTCGACTGCCTGGCGGATCTCGTCCGCTGTCAGGGCGCATTTTTTGATGGTCCGCGAGGTCCGCAATCCGTCATAGAAGCAGGGATCCAGGAAGCACTGGATCCGGCGAAGAAAACGCTTTGTGGAGGCGCGTTTTGTCGGCATCATCAGCACCGCCTCCATATCCAGCGGCGTGTTTTGTTTCAAGTGCAGCGGCCAGTGCTTTACCAGCGCCGGCCTTTCCGCCATCACTCGGACGAACCCGGACATGCGATCCACCATGTCCGACACCTCTTGCGGTGCAATCGCGAGGTTCGCACATGACGATTCCTGGGAGCGGAAACGAAACACCGAAGTCGCCGCTTCTAGCGGGTCTGGAATAGCGCTCTTCCTGCGTTTTCCCTTGCGGTCTCGGCCTCCACCGTAGGCTGCTGGCCATACCCAAGGTAGCGCAGCAGCGTGGCTTGTTTGGCGTGGCCTGATATCGTCATCAAGTCCTTCAGCGGGACACCCGCTTCCGCCATGCAGCGGAGTGCGCCTTTTCGAATCGAGGGCAGCTGTGCGCCTCGCATCTCTGTCCGCACCTCGTGTGCGATCCGCGACCTCAGCTCCTCCGAGTGAGGCGCGAACAACTCCTCTGATGGTTTCCGTTTTGCCATCATCTCTTGCAGCGTGGCTGCAAGGTCTCTGGTCAGCATCGACGGCACAGGGTATGGACCCCTCGTCTTGGCACCTTTTCCTTTGCGTATCGTCAGGGTGATTCGCACGCACGGCTCCTCCTCTGCGATGGTGGTCGCTCTTCTCCTGCCGCGGTGGTCCGGTTCCGCCGCGGGTGTCGGAAACACCGTCACGTCCTTCACCCGCAGCGTGGATATGTCGCACGCTCGCGCGGCGAATCCCCACATCATCGCCAAGAAAAGTGCAGCCCGAGGATGGCCTAGGCGAAGTCGGTCG
Organism: Porcisia hertigi; assembly: GCF_017918235.1. NCBI lineage: Eukaryota > Euglenozoa > Kinetoplastea > Trypanosomatida > Trypanosomatidae > Porcisia > Porcisia hertigi. The sequence continues at coordinate 41,420 of NC_090594.1, forward strand.
AGGATTTTCTCGACCTGCATACGCGATACGAAAGGAGGCGCGTCTGGCACCGACTCCTTCATGAAGCGCTGCGCCGTGCCAAAAGCGCTTCGCCATTCCGGGTCGTCCTGGAGGCGAATGCCTCGCGACTGGGTGGAATAGAGCGGCAGGTCGCGCAGCGCACCCGCTACTCCCGCAAACGCCTTCGCTGTCGTTGCCCACTTCCATTTGCGTGCCCGGGCGGTCGACAAGATCAGGTCGATACACGCCGACGGAAGACGCATGAGCATCTGCTCTGAATTCATGCATTTTATGCGCGTCAGCCATCGTAGATGGTGTGCGCGCGTGTCCGGCCTCACAAGACTCCATGCCAGCTGTGAGACGTGTGGCGGTTTCGCGCTGAAGAGGAACCAGTTTCTCGGGCAGGCCTCTGCTTCCTCTGCTTGCGAAAGAGGCCTGCCCTGCATGTTTAAAGGGTTTGAACGGATATCCTCGAGTGCTCGTTTCGCCTCCTCCGATATGTTCGCGTCGACATCGGCGTATCCATCACCTTTCCTGTTGCCAGGAATCCTGGATGTCTCGCCTTCATCGCCTTCATCGTTGATGTCCGGATCGACGTTCACTCCATCACCTGGCCATCTTTTCCGTCTGGTCAGACGTGGCGCTGGATCATCCGAACGACCTTGATGTGTCTCCGGCGTCGCACCTCTTGGGCGAGGCACGTATCGGGACGCGTGGCGTGACGCACGCTGTGGCTTTGAGGTCGGGTAATGCGTCATCCCGGCGGGAATGTACACACCCACCGTCGCTTCCGACGCCACCTTTGTGAGGACGTAATAGCTCGGGTATCGCACACCGTTCATGTCTTCCGGTGCCTCACGGAGTCTCGCTCCGAGGAGAAACTTATAGTTTCTAAACTGGTCAGATAACGCCGACATCGAGGGCCCTCGAACGAGATACAATTCGTCGATCGGAGGGTCCATCGACACCTCATCGGCTCCGTTCTCCTCACGGAAAATCACCTCATTCGGATCGGTCGGTGATGGATCCACGATGTGGATCTTCTTGTGGAGAAGTTTCAGCATCTCTTGAACACTATAGGGTTGCAGCGGTGTCAGTTTGTGTCGCACACGCTGCTGTCCAACGGCTGTGTCACTCATACCGCGCGCGACACCATCACCGGCTCTCGCCAGAGCCGTCGCAGCCCATAGGTGATCCAAAACGAATTCGTATACCTTCCTGGCGTGTTTGTTTGCCTCTGCGAATGTTTCTTCTATCCACTCAGAGATGCATTTCCCTTGTGGAGATGGTGGTGATGGATTCGCCGGCACGTTTTCAGCTACACTCACGGTCGCGTTCGCTGGCATACTCCCTGGGATGTTCTCTGGGACAATCCTCTGCTCATTTTCTGATTCTTTGTCGGGAATTTTCGCCGATGCGTTCTCAGGCTCGTGAGCCACGACTCGTGCTGATACGCTGGTTGTTTTATTGACGGGTGCATTGCCTTGCAGTGCTGCAGCACGTGCGTCGGCACGCGCGATCGCATCAATCAGCAGTATGTCCTCATCATCGGATGAGGGTTCGTTTACCAGTGGGGAATGTGATGTGTTTTCCGTCACTCGAACTGGATCCACGGACGTTTGTCTACCACGTTTCTTTGCAGCCTTACGCCTTGGAAGCGGAGCATCCATCGAGGACCTGTCCGGACGTTTTCGGGACGACGCCTGCGATGTCGATTTTCTCTCCTGTGGTGTGCGCCTCGTTCGCGCAGCTCGGTCCACGTTCCTCTGCATCCTGGTTTCCTTTTTCTTCTGTCTCGAAGATGGTTTTGGAATGCTCTGGACCGCTCGTGTGGTGCGTGTCGTGGGTCGTTTCCGATTCGGCGGAGACTTTTTCGACTGCTTTAAACCACCGCCTCCGTGGAGAGCGTCGTGTGATCCGGATGATTGGACTGCGTCATCCATTTTTGCACGCTTCCATGGCATCTTTGCGATTTCATCGTAAAAGAAATCTTTCCTAGATACCGGGTGGTTCGTGAGCACCTTTCTCATTTTCGTGAGGAAATAATCACGAGGCGGGTGATACTGCGACGCCGCAAAAAATAGTCGTCGCAAACACCGTGGCAAATCACGCCGGTGATCGACCATTAATTGTAAATAATGACTGAAAAATGCCGCGGACATGAACAACCCACAATCATTGCTATAGCGTTCCTGACGTGGCGAAAATTGTTTCACCAAACGCAAAGCCGGCCAAACCTTTTTGAGGTTCTCATTGAGTTGTTGCTCCAAAATTGGGGATGGTGCGGAATCATAAAGGGATAACTGAATGCCTGTTGCATCCTCGTCGTCTTGCTCCAAAATGCCCGCTATCCAATGCTTCATAATAAAGATTGGAAAATACACAAAGCCGTGCTCGCGCACCATCTTCGTAAGTTGTTGGGTTTTATCACGGTCCAAGTACACCATTGTATCCGACGGAACGATGCGTTTTGGTGGGAGGTACTGCTCGTAAATTGCGTCGAGTTCTATGTTTGATGTTTTGCCTTCGAGCATATCGCCGCCCCACACCTCCTTGCCGAATTCGCGGGCAATATTCGACATATTTTTTGATGTGTGTGTGGATTCCTCCTTCAAAACGACGGCTGCCGTTCCGTCGCGCATCAGTTTTTTGGATTTTCCTGCGGTTCGCCTCCTCGGTATGTGTGGCCTCTGCCTCCTGCGCCGCCGTTGCCGTAGCCGTTTCGCCTGCCACCGTTTGTATAAGTTCGTCCTTGGTAACTCTTTTGGTTTGTTTGGCGCGTTTGCGTGCGCATGCGTTCGTTCAATATCCGGGAAGCAAGCTCACGATCATTGGCGTTGAGGGCGTCCAACTTTGCGTTAAGCGTAGCGGCGAATTCTTCCCAGCTGCTCAAGTCCAAAGCTCCAGTTTGTGATCCGTCCGGGCCCAAAATGGGTGCGTATTGCGCCCCGCCCTCGAGCAGGTCGTGTTTGTCATCTTTTGCCCGCCTGAACAATCTTTGCGATTTCTTTTCATGGCCGCCACCTCCCTGGATATTTGTCGCTGTGTTATCCGCCTCTTTCCGCGCCTCCTCTAGCGCAATCCGGTTGAAACGCGCCAACCGAGCCGTCTCAGGAAGTAGAGGGGTGTCCACTTTTGAGAGTATTTCGCGCCACTCCATGTTGTCACCTTCAAGCGCGCTGGTAATAAACGTGTTGTAACGATATAAACGCGACGTGCTTGGCTCATGTACAAATAATTCGTACCAAAGAGTGATCCGCTCTGCAAGGCTCATCTCCTGAGCCCCAGCGCCCCGCAAGGCCGAGCAGGATTACCGCGGATGCTGCCATGATCGGTGTGAGAAGTTTTGCTTCGATGGACGCCTCTAACCTTGCCTGTAGTCCTTCCATTGGGTCCGCTACCTCGCTCAAACGCTGCAAGAGTCTCTTGTTTCTATCCTCCGTAGATAGATACTTTCGCATTTCCTTATCGGAAAATAACGATTGCGCGTGCATCATTTCCCTCTGGATGTTGCGCGGGTGTTCCTCAAAGGTCGCCCTGCTGTCATATGATCTGGCAGATGCTGACCCGTCCCCTTTGCCTTCGAGCAAGCCGGTGGCCATACCCATGCACAACTCGATAAATTGGTTGTGATCAATGCTTCCTCCGAGGTACATCTTTTTTATCGTTGAGGCTGAGGTTCGGGTTTCGGGATTTGCAAAATAGACTTTCATTTTCTCATCAAGCTCCTCCTCTGTGAGTCGTCTGGTTGGCTCCATTGTTGCGTTGATGTTTGATGAGTCGTCTGATAAATTGTCTGATAAATCGTCTGGTAGATTCCCTGATAAACGGCGTCTGTTTAAACTTTGTTGGCGTAACTGAGCGTGCTTCAATTTTTGTGTAAGAATTCGTTTTTGCGTCAGAGACCGCATTAAACCCACTAAGATTACTTACTGGATTTGTATCCAATTCCATAAGAGACAGAAGTAGAAGGAGAGAGAACGAATAATCATTCGGTAAAGAGATAACAAACACACATACATGTGACATCACATTTGTAGAAAACCACTTCAGGAGCATATCGGCACACAAGGTGCACTGGACCAACCGTCCTGGGTACACCCGGGTCCGGGGTACCAAAATACATTCGGACCAGACATCTCGGACGAAACCCGGACATGCATTCGTCAGAAATCCCCGCACCACACACTGCATAGCAGTGAATGTGCGTCGCTCACTCGGAAAGCCGGCCGACCACATGGTACCCGACCCCTCGCTCGGACCCCCTCCCGTGTAGACTTTCAATCCATCCAGAAAATCATGTACCATTCGATTGCCTCCGTCGAAAAGACTTCGCCAATGAAACCTTAACCTTGAACTTTTAATTTAACTTTAAATTTAATTTTAAATCTTAATTTTAAATTTTAAATTTGAATTTAGATTTCAATCCTAAATTTATGACTATTTTAATTTTATGACTTAACTCTAATTTATGATTTGACTTAATTTATGACTTTAATTTTAATTTATAGATCTTAATTCCAACCCATGACCTTGATCTCAACCCTTATGACCTTGACTTTAACCCTATGACCTTGACTCAATCTATGACCTTGACTTAAACCCTATGACTCTTGACTTAACCTCATGACTTGACCTTAACTCATGACTCGACTCAACTCACGACTTGACTCAAATCTACACTCTGACTCCAACCTCGATGACCTTGACCTAACCCTGCCACCTTGACTCAAACCCATGCAACTTGACTCTTAACCCTACGACCTTGATCCTAACCCTACTGACTCTGACTCAAACCTCATGACCTTGACTCAACCCTATGACCCTGACTCAACTCCACAATCCTGACTCAACCCATGACCCTGACCTAACCCTGCTAACTTGACCTCTGACTCCAACTACACTCTGACTCAAACCCACGACTTGACTCAAACCTGCTTAATCCTGACTCTAACTCATGACCTTGACTCAACTCATGACTCTGACTCAACCAACCTTGACAACTCCTGACTCAACTCCTAATGACTTGACTCAACCCTACACCCTGACTCAACCCTATGACTCCTGACTCAACCCACAACTTGACTTTAACTCGCTATGACACTCTGATCTCCTTAACTCCATGACCTTGACTCAACCCTACGCACCCTGACTCAACTCATGACCCTGACTCAACCTACACCCTGACTGCAACCCTATGACCCTGACCCTAACCCTATGACCCTGACCCTAACCCTATGACCGAGGGCCGCCTCAACCCAGCCATTCCTTCAACCTCATGCTCCTAACCCTCCCATCCCAAAACAAGCAGCCCTGCCATTCAACATTGCACCTGTCGAGAACGGTGCTATATTAAAAGCGGCGCAGCAAAAACAAGTACACCAGCCTAGTCCTTGCCACGGAGTCATGGACTTTCGGCATCAAACATCAAAATCGCTCCCACAGCGGCACCGATAGCCCTCAGGGCACTATATGGAGAGGTTCTTTGCGTCCTTCACAGCGCCGCGGCCCTGATACAGTATTAGCTCACAGAGCCTCAACCAGCAAGGCCGCTTGAGCCATCACAGTTGTTTCGCACGACACCGCACATAGGGGCGAGATGCACACATCGCCGCCGACACACAGCCCGCCATAGCAAACAAGACAAGTGATCTGTGGAAAATCCTCACCCGTCGCAGATCTTAGGAGAATACCATAGGGACTGAGTCGCTGCCATCGAACCCGCGCACACATGGGCAGGCTCGGCGTTAGATCTTACTTCCCTTCTCGGGGCCATAAAGCGGAGTTGCCGGCAATAAAAACATGCCCGGGTACCCACTAGAAAAGAGAGCCTGCAGTGACCCCCGCCCCCAATCAACTCGCACCGTGGCCACGCAAGGGTCACGCAGGAGCCAAAGACGGTAGGAATTGAAAAGATTACGTTCGCCACAGGTGCGCCGACACGCCTGCAAACAAGCAGGGGCTCTCTCCGGCACCCGTGCGGTGAAGAGAGCCACCTCCCACAGTTTCGCCAACGCTGCCGGTGTGCGAACAAAGGACCCCTTGCATCACCGCACCGTCCTGACGTGACTCCTTTATTTCGTGGGAAGGGGAGCCTCTCTAGTCTCGACCCCCACCCCCGTCATTGCTTATATATCGTTTCCCCTGCTCGCATGTCGTGTGACAGCTGACCAAAACGGCGGAGGACGCACTCATGGAGAAGAATGCATCAACAAGCAACACCTGAACTTTTGTCTTTTGTGGGGGAGGAGCCCCGCCAAATCACGTACAAAACAAGAGAAGAGAGCGGAAAAAGACCACGGGGATGTGTGCGTACACCGTCTGCTTGGAAGCGCAGAAAGATGATGGGTGGAGAAGAAAAAGCTAGCGCTCACATGCTGTGCCTGTGTATATTGGGGCGCTTAACACCTGAGAAAGAACAGGAAGAGAAGATCTGTGGTAGGACAAGTGGTCAACACGACGGACACACATTCACCACGATTGTTTCCAGTTAGGAAAAGAACATGCACGTGTGTAGAGCACACGGTGGCCTCCGTGGGTCAGTCATCTCAAATGTACAGAGGATGTTGACGGAAGAAGAGCAGATGCGGTAGGATGCGTGGCGTGAGTCCGCTGAGACCGTGTGTGTACGCGCGCGCGCGTGGGCATACAGTTGAAGAGTTCGTTCTTTTCTTGCTTTAGATATGTTCACGGTGAGGAGTAAAAGCTATTTTTTCATGTTAATTCCTTTTCCCCGCGCCCCCTTTGCAGGGGCACGTGCCCTTGTCGGGTCTCTCTCTTTCCCTGCTGCTTGATGGATGTGGCAATCGTGTTGCCCACATGACACACAACACAGGGAAATCCGAACGCATGGACACACACACACAAAACAGGTCTCAATAAAAACAGAGGGCAGAGGGGGGAGGGACGAAGGGAAAGAGGAGTCACGTCGGAGCAGATTGCATCACGAACGGAGTTGGGAGAAACTATACGCACATACAATGGAAGAACGAAAAAAAAAGAGAAGTGAGAAATAACACACTTTTTGAACCAAAAGAGAAGTTATACAAACGATATGGTAAAACAGGTACCTGAGGAGGAGAAACAAGAAGAGAAGATTAGGCGGGAGAAACCTCCCCTTCTGAATGGGGAGGTAGTTGAGGAGAGCCACACGTGCAACCACTCTTTTGCAAGCACTCACTCATGCGCAAAAACAATTGCAGAAGGGGAGCGGGGAGGGGAGTTGCAGACACGGGAAGAAAGAAGCGCAGCACATAAGGAGGCGGCTGGGTTTGCGTATGTGTCCGTATGTGACGTGGAGGGGATACAACAGAACTGCCAACATCGGCGGCGCCAAGGCGTCGAGGAACGAAGAAACACATACCCTGGAGAAAAAGATATGAAAAGAGAAAAAAATACACTGAAAAAAAAATAGTGTGAACAGACATTGGTGCCACGCGACTTGCGTCGCATTATGAGATGAATTCGCTGTTTTTTTGCCGTTACGTACCGCCCTGGGTTGCTTCTGCGTTCCCTTCACAACTTTTCGAGGTTCTGCGCAATGCTTTCCTCATTTGCTCACACGCCCTTTCCGTGCGACATTACGCGTTTGTCCTTAGAGCATGCACACTAAGGCAGTAGCGCCCAATGCAGCCACAGCAGCTACACCGCACTTCAGCGACGCGGCAGCGTCCCTAGGTGGAATACACTTTCCCCCCTTCGTTTTGACGAAGCGATCCTCGCACCTTTCGCAAATAGAGGGTTTGCCGTCATGGCAAGCTTTACACTTCGAGACCAGGCAGGCGTCCTGTTCACACACACCGTTCTCTGCCTGGTAGCCGTCTGCACACGCGGTGCACACGCCTTGTTCGTCGCAAGCTGTACAGTGTTCGTCTTCGCAGCTGTCCCGCACACATACACTGTTCCGTGAGCGGAAGCCCTCTGCACACGCGGTGCACACGCCTTGTTCGTTGCAAGCTCTACAGTATTCGCGTTTGCAGGCGTCCTGCTCACACAAACCGTCCTTTGCGTGGTAACCCTCTGCACACAGGGTGCACACGCCTTGTTCGTCGCAAGCCGCACAGTCTGCTACTGTGCAGGGATTCTTGACGCACGCACCGTCCTTCAAACAAAAGCCCGCGTTGCATTTCGCGCACGTTGCAGGACCTCTTAATTTACAACCCAGACACATGTAGGGATGGCATGCCCTCGCTATGCAGCCCAAAAGAGAATATTCACGGGGGTTTGGTATGCAGTATTCGCACAACCCCATTTCGTAGGGACCGCAGATATCACAGTTTGGGATGTTGCAGGCGCTGCTCTTCTCACTGTAAGAAGCTAGCACCGCAAGTGCCATCAAGAGGAACAAGAACGTCTTCATAGCCAGAATTGTTGCCAGAACCGAAAAATAAGAGCAAAGATACAACGTTGAGAGTGATACCGGACAGTGTGGTCGATGGAGAGGTCTTGAAACGCGGATGAGCAAGACTAGAAGACAAGCGTCACTGGTGTTCCGAGTAAGAGATTGTGTGTATTTGTGGTGGGCATGAGAGGAGTAGAAGTCAGGTATATTCTCAAGGTCGATCCGCAAGAGGATTTAACGCGGCCCTATTCTCGGCAAAGTACACACAGCCGTGGACAGTGCGCAGTACATGGGAGGAAGGGGTGAGGTGCAAAGCATAGAAAAAGGCCAACTAACGATGTACACAGCAAAGGTGCAGTGAAGATTTGGCAAAAAATGCCCGTTGTCTGCAATCTGAGCACGCGTTGCACTTCACTTAGCCCTTTTTTGGTCTACAGTTTCTATAAACGTTTCAGTTCCTCTATGCAAATCTCCCAGCATCTGGGATGGGGTAAAAGGGGAAGCCGTGGGACTGTGCTGGACGCACGGAGAAGAGGTGAAAGTGCGAGTGAAGTGTGACACTGCGCCGCAGTGCTGGAACTGTACTTGCTGTCGATGCAGTTCTTTGACATCACATCGCGTCACGCGCGTACACCCTGCGTGAAGGGGGGGAGGGGGTGAAAGGCGACGACAGCGAGAAAAAAAACTCACGCAAAATGATGAGAGGGGGGAAGAGTAAACCGCGAAAGGGAGGGGCCTAGTGAGAAGTGGAGCATGCCTACCAGCAAGACTCGGGGCGGGGAGGAGAGGGAACATCGGTGTAGAAACCACGCGCACAGCCACCTAAACTCCTGACCGAAGCCTGGTGCCACGCGGTGCGGTGCGGGGCGTCGCCTCCTTTCCAGTCTCCGCACCCGCAGTCACACACACGCACACACACACACACACGCACTACCGCACTCCAGCGTCCACCGGGGACACTATTTCCCCTCAAGGGTGATGCGGTTCTCTCATGGTGGCGATAGACTCCCGTGCTTGAATAGACGGTGTGTGAGCGATACATCGACGGCCGGTATGCCTAGTGCGCGTCTTTTCTCAGACGACACGCGGCAGTACAAGGGACCGTGCTGGATCACAGCAAGAAGAAAAAAAAAGAAAGAAGTGCAACCGGAGATCGCCGCCCCTCTTCTCCACGCACAAATGGCGAACACCAAAACATACACAGCCCTTTTCTGGAATCACTCCCCCCTCTCCAAGGATACCGACGAGCAGTAAAGGTGTCTCCTTGTAGCTTACCCTGGTGGCGTGCATGGGGGGGAGGGAGAGAAGCGGGAAGCAGTCAAAGAGAACAAAAAAGGCGCGTGCAGGACCGCGTGTGCCTCCACCTTTGCGGTTCTTGATCCCGTTCATCGCTTTCCCTTGCACCTCATATGCAAGCACACGCCACAGTTGTAATGGCATACGCTCCTGCAACACGGGAGGCGCCATGGCGGCCGCGCAGCAAGGTGATGCTTAGATGAGAGTACGCTGCACTCCGCCTGAGGACTCTCAGGTTGAACGTGACACTGACATGAGAACAGTGGACACACAGTGAACGCAGTAACGGCGACAATCTGAAGGAGGGGGAAAAAGAAGCGCGACGGCACAACGAAAGTGTACTGCAAAGGGCCCCACGACTCGAGGAAACGTGGCACGCCCCCGAACACAGAGTGGTGTCTTGTGGCGAAGGACAACATATAGAGCGAATGCCCTTCTTCCACATGACCCCGTGTGTGCTTGCAACCCAGAAAGTAAGGGGGGCGCAGCAGACATGTCAGGAGGCGCCACGTGAGACAGTGCGCTTCTTGGAGGTCTAGTCCGGACAGCAGACTGGCACTGTGTGACGTGCAGACGAAAAGAGAAAATGCAGAAGTAGGAAGGAGAGAAACCGGAAAAGAACACGACGACGCTGCACGTGGACAGATGCACAACTACACACAGAAATGATCTTTAGTGCAAACGGAGTGGAGAGAGCAATGAGTAGGTGTGCAGGTCGCTGTGCTAGCGAGCAACGGCGAGCGCTTCTACCCCCCACAGGGCCAAGCGGGATGAGTGGAGGGAGATCAAAGGGACAAAAAAAACGATTAATAAACCAATGGTGCACATACAAGCAGAATGAAAATTAAGTGGGAACACGGAGAGCTGCTGAACAACTTCTTGGCAAACGCCAACGACTCGGGCAATTCACATGTGTCACACATTCGTGGAAAGCGGGTCTTCCTCAAAAAAACGCAGTCTTCGAGAGAGAGAGAGAGAGGGGGGAGAAGGCGGGAATGGGGTGTCCGAAAAGTGCGTCGTGAGGTTAATGAGAAAAAAAGAGCAGCGTTCAGGGGCGGTACGGCTCCGCATTGCTTTGATGGCGTGGCATTTGGCCCTCCCTCTCCCTCTCGCACACACACACACACACACACACAGAGAGAAATTAAGTGCCAGTCATATGGCACACCCCATGCGCCCCACATTATGATGAAACACCTTTGCAAGGCAAACCAAGACACACACAAGATGGAATAAAAAAAGGGAACTCGACGAGTCACGTCCGGTGCGGCCTGGTACGCACTCTCGTTGCGGCCCAAACACGCATCATTGGCGGGTCACCGTCACGTGCATCAAAATTGTGTCCAAACAAAGCACTGCGGCTGATCAAAGGAGCAGGGCTTGAGCTGGCAGCATACCAAACGAGCAGTGCGAGGTACCCCAGCTCTTTGAAGCCCTCAAAGTCCACTTACTAGACGGCAGAGCATGTTCAGAGATCCTTGATGCTGTGCAGGCTACTCCGTCGCGCAAGACTTCCTCCCAGGAACACAACTCCTGCGAGCGAGACAAGACCTCTCCCCCCCCCCCGCAGGTGTGGACCTCAAGCAAAAGCCTACAGCAGCCAAACAGCTCGAATGCCCAAGCCCGGAGAGTTCCTGGGCCACAAAAATGTGCGGCAGGAGGTTTCACCAAGTGGTGGGTCACACCCTCGGCGCGGTCTTCGATGTTGGACAACATCCCCTGTGTAGACCTCAAACCGAGAGCGGTTTGCCAAGTCTGGAAAGTTGACATGTCGGGTTGAAATCCGGGGCGTCGCTGCAGTGATCCGTGTGAGAAGATGCGCAGCTTCCTCACGTGTAACAGCTTCGCGATGCGAAAGGAGATCGCGCCGCTAGTTGGCCAGTCCCCCCCACCAGCTCCTAGAGCGCGCTGGGGTTCACCGGCCAGTGCAGCATAGGCCACGTCCTCAATCGGCCGCATCACAACTACTTTTGTCGGCACAGAAGACATGGCTCTCAAGAAAGCGCGCACACAAGCAACGCCGTGCGCCTTCCCGCGGCAGGGCGCACCCCCCTCATCCGCTAGCCTGTGAACCCCGATACTCTCTCAAACCTGCTTCGGGTGTGCCAATAGCGAAATACATGTGGGTGGCGCTTGCTTTCTTTCTGTCTCCGCAGATCGATCGTGGGTGAGGGGGGTCACCGTGACGGCTTGACCCATCGCCCACCTTCCTTGATTACAGTTGCGCTTTTCGAGGGGAAGAGAACGCAGCAATTGTGGAGGACGCCTGCCTGCTTCCAAAAGGGAGGCGGTGAAAAAGGAAAAAAGAAACGCACCGCGGCTGCAATCTCAGCGCCGTTAACCCGATGAAGGAGTGCATCCGCACTGCATCTCTCTTGTTGGTGCCTGGATTTCCTTGGAAGACTCCCTTGTGTGCCCTTGCCAGTAGCTCAATGACCGGCCCCATCTGTGCCCGTGGGTTCGCGTGTGTGTGTGTGTGTGTGTGTGTGTGTGTGTGTCTTTTGTATGCGGGATGGGGATGGACGCGCAAGAAGGCCCTGCAAGCAAAAATCAAAACGGGCATGTGGGGTGAGAGGAATAGTGGAGTGCCAGAAGCGGGGAAATGCGATCAACGTCTTCAAGGCGGATGTGGTTCAGCTTTACCGTGCCCGTTTTCTTATCCATGAGGGTGTGGGTGTGTACGCTGATTTGGTGAGAGCAACCCAGGCAACATCGACGCGCAGCGCTTCATTGTAAACAGGTAAGTGCGTCCACCCGGCAGCAGGGGATGAGGCACACGCGTGCAGATAATGTACGCGGGGTTTGGGGCTCTCTCTCCCCAATTACAACACACGCGCCAGAGAGTTATTCCGTAATGATCATCTTCTGTGGTTTCTCTTGCTCTTTGCCCGGGGGGGTCAGTGAAGGGGGTAGTCGTAAACTCAGCATGAAGACAAAAAAAAAGATCTTTCAGCATAACGAACGTTGACCTTTGAAAAAATGAAGAAAAGGGGAGAGGGGGGAAGGGGAGGGGGTAGTTCAGAAAAAAAAAGGTTTTCTATAGACACACAGATACACACGCACACGCACATACACGTGTCCTGGCCGCCTGTCGCTCACGCAGGTGTGTCTAAGCGAGAGAGAGAGAAGCGGAAACGAGACTAAGGCATGCATGCTTACGCGTAGCCGTACAGGATGTGGCCGCGCTTGCGAAGCGCGTTCACAACGTCAGAGGCCGTCACGGTCTTCTTGCGCGCGTACTCGGTGTAGGCCGTGCTGGAGCGAACAATGTCCTCTACGTACGCCTTCAGCAGACGGCGCACCTCCTCGTAGATCTCACTCGAGATGCGCTTCACGCCACCGCGGCGCGCCATGCGGCGAATGCAGCCGTGCGTGATGCCGCGGATGTTGTCGCGCAGCACCTTCTTCTGGCGCTTCTGGCTGCCCTTGGCATCAGCGGAGCGCTTTCCCTTGGCCATGGTTGATAAGTTGAGTAGTGGTGAGGAAAAGTGGTGAAAGCTGTAAGGCGTAGAGAATCTGAAGCGAATTTGGAAGTGAATGTGGGACAGAGCCAAAAGAGAGGGAGAGAGGATGCTGGGAGTTTTGGGTCTGAAGGTGATCGATGTGCGGCGTAGTACGTCGGGGGGGGAACACGGACATTACAGCAACACTGTCGTTGCAGCTGGTTCGAAATTGTCATGGAAGCTTCGGATCCGCTCGCACTCCTTGACTACGAGATGAGGAAATGACGGTGTACCCAGCCGAGTGCATTCATATGTTTGTTGGCCCGTGTGTGTGTGTGTGTGTGTGGGGTTGGGGGGGGAGGGGAGGGGGGTACGACAATTCGTCGGGCAGCGCAATTGTGTAAGTCCTACACAAAGCAGCGCAAAAAGCAGGGATCCAGGGCAGGCAACAGCACCGCCCCCGTCAGCAGGAAAACGAACAACCGGGATTCGGAAAAAAAAAATACACACACTTTTCCACAAGAGTGCTCAAGTGGTGCAACAACGAATTCACTAATGAGAGCGTATCAGACTGATTTCGTACGTGAGAGAGAGACAACGCAGTGCGAAGATGAAAGTAACGTTACTCGACGAGAAGAATGCGCGTCTGGTTAGCGTAACCCTTCACTTTGTGATCGGCATGAACCACCACGCAGTACTCACCAGCTTGCACAAACCCCCTCGACTTGGCATGATGAACACCCAAGTGAACGCGCTGCTCCTTGCCTTCATCGTGGCCCAGTACATTGGCGTCAAAAAAGACACTCTCCACACCCTGTGTGATGTTTAGCTGGCGACACGTCAACAGACGCGTCGTCACACACACGATCGGGCAGTTGGGACGGTACTTCGCCACCAGTCGAGCGCTTCGACCCGTGTTGCTCAACACCACCAGTACTCTAGCCTTGATCTCATACACGGAGTTCACGGCACTGCTACAAACAGCCTCTTCAGCGCTCATCGGAATGGGTTGCAACTTTTTGATGCTGTTGAAGAATACGTATTCATTGACGGCGCTCTGCGCCTCCAGGCAGATGCGTGCCATGTACTGAACCACCTCATTCGGATACTTGCCCTTTGCCGTTTCACCGGACAGCATCACACAGTCCGCGCCGTTGAACACAGCATTAGCTACATCAGATACCTCGGCGCGGGTGGGGCGGGGTTGTAAGTCATGCTCTCCAACATCTGAGTTGCACAGATCACTGGCTTACCGGCAACGTTGCACTTACTGATCAGGATCTTCTGCGCAACCACCACCTTCTCCGCTGGAATCTCAACACCGAGGTCACCGCGCGCAACCATGATGCCATCGCACTCGTCGATGATCGCGTCGATGTTCTGCACACCCTGGTGGTTCTCGATCTTGCAGATAACCATGATGTCGCGTCCCTTCGCGCCAAGAGCATTCCGCACCTCGCCCACTTGTTCCGCACTCCGGATGAACGATGCAAAAATCATGTCCACGCCCTGCTCAACGCCAAACTGAAGGTCCGCGCGGTCCTTAGTTGACACAGCCGGCAGGTCCACGTCACACCCTGGCAGGTTCACGCCGCGCCGGTCAGAAACTGTATGCGTGTTCGCCACTGTGCACTTCAGGGTCTGCTCATCCTCCTTGCCATGAACCTGTAGGATCAGGATGCCGTCGTCGATGTAGATGTAGCCGCCAGGGCGTACTACCTTCGGCAGGTTCGCGTAGTCGATGTAGAACAAATCCTTAGTGCCCTTGTCCGCAAACGCAGGGTCCGTCGTCACGTAGCACGTCGCCCCTTGCTCCAGTACGGCCTCGCCGCCAACAAAAAGACCGGTCCGGATCTCAGGCCCCTTCGTGTCCAGCGCAATCGCGATATTCACGCCGAGCTCCGCTGCGGCCTGGCGCACGTTGTTGATGGTTGTCTGGTGGTACTCATACGACCCGTGCGAGAAATTCATGCGTGCAACAGACATACCGCTCTGAATCAGCCCCTTCAGCGCCTCCACGCTCTGCGTGCTGGGACCTATGGTACATATGATCCGGTTAGCCCGGTAGTTTGCCAGCGGCTCGAATATCGAGAGCGTCAGGTTGTGGGCCAACTGCGACATGATGATGAACAAGGGGAAGACAAGCGGTTAGAGAAAGGTAAAAACAAAAGAATGGAAAACGACGGCTTTGATTGGACGAGGGTGAAGGGCTGACTCTGACGTGTTCGAAACAGCGTGGTGCAGTTTACCGGAGACAAAGAGAAAAGGGGGCGAAAGAAATGCTGGGAAAGTATAATACCGTGGCAGGGTGATGGTGTATATATGAAGCGGTGACGGCGCCCAGGGAGAAGGAAAAAACGTACTACTGGTGAACAGGTACATGAGCTGCAGGTGAGCCGGGGGAACACTAGCATGGATTGCACAGAGCCGACCCAGAAGCAGACACGAAATGGGCATCCTGACCACCTTCTCGGAACTGTCTTCTTGGAGACAGTCGACGCTTTCACAAAAAGAGTGGTTACAGTGAATGTTGTTGCACATACATTGGCTTTTTGATTTGCAGCAGACGTTGAGAACAGACGTAAAAAAAAAGAATAGATTTGCATGAGGTGCGCATTTTGACGCCCCGTAGCACGGCTACGCATCTTCTTGGATTACCTGCGCCCCATGAGGCAGTGGGGGGCGAGAGGCGTGACAGTGTGTATATAAAAGAGTAGCCGCTTGATTGTTTACCAATCATTAACAAGACGGCTCTGGCGTTATGAGGGATAGGTGACACAGGACGGACGCCAACTCAGCCACGCGCCCACTTTTGACGTGTCTTAGCGGCATCGCATGATATCCTGTTCTCAGAGCACGCACAGGAAGACATGCTGTACATATATAATGCGTGCCGCCACTTCTAGTGCGAGCGACGACGCAAAGGCAAAGCACTGCAGCTTCCTTGCACGTACCACGCAACTCTTTCGTTTCGTTCCATTGAGGGCAGACTTCCGTTGTCACAACAGCGGTTTCATGTGACCACGCTTCACCGTGAAGCCACACTCGCACCGAAACAGGCGTGGGACTCCCCTTGACACCTTCCTTCGCATATGAGGGGTGCATACGCTCGCACGGACGCAGCGCCATCCAGAACCTGACCGCCGACAGGTGTATCGATAAATCCCTCAGACTTCTCCGACGTCACAAGCACCTCGCTTTGTCAACACCAGAACTAGTTCAGCAATGGCAGGGAAAAAGAAACTGCTTCGCCTCCCACAATAAGTGTGGGAGTACTGAACCCCCTCCTCGACCACTCTCCCACGCTGGGGTCTTTCAAGGTGCCAAGGAATGAAGAAGAAACTGAGAAGAAAGCGTAACCTACAAGGAAAATGTTGATCTGTGTAGAATAGGCGGCGGTGCCGTGCGTTTTTTTGGATCAACAAGGCGGCATAAATAATTTTTGGAATGCAAACAAGAGCGGCAGGGTACCACGGGAGATGTAAGAGAGCAGTATACACGAGGCCACAAGGCGTCAATGTTACAATATGAGTTCTGAGAGAGCGAAGGTTTCATCGCTGTACAATATTGAGCAATTGGCGCAGGCAACCTGTGAGCTGACCCGCCGCACGGCCGCACTGTTGTTTTCCTTTACGCAGTATAGAGGCAACATTTGATATGACGTTGTAAGTCAATGATGTGCAAGCGTGTGTTTCCGTCAGCGAAGGGGTTACACGAAGCTCAACCTCGTGCTTGCCGTCTGTGCTACGACTCTGTCGAAATTGGAAACGATGCACGACGGCTGAGGTTAAGCGCAGTGCGGTGTTGGTGTGCCGCACTTCACGGAACACAGTACAGAAGAGAAAATAGAGACCGAAGACGTGATATCATACGAGTTGAAGTCGCCAAGGCAAGACGCAGCTGTAATGAGGCTCGCATCCATGCTGCGAGACCTTGGTTGCGCAGCAACGGTGTCGGGCGCGTGATAAGCGTGTACGTGGGAAAATAACACCTCCAGTAGCATCCGAGTCTGCGAAGAAAACAAACAAGTAGTACAATTATGAGAAGGGCGAGGAAACATAAAAGAGTAGAACTTGGGCGTGCCCTGAATGCGTCAGCGAGTAAGGCTGCACTCATTTCCCTTAGGTAAGCTGAGACCGGTGCCTACGCACCAATCTGGTGGAAATAAGGACACTGTTGCTCTGCAAGGAGCCTCGCTTTTTTCCCATTCTCGGTGGAAGTTATCCCCTCTATCCCGGTCGGCCATCTGTCGCGTCTACAGAGATGGCCGCTCACAACTGGGTGAAGTAAATCAGCAAGGGACACAGCCGGAATAAAATAGGAATGAGCATTCAAACGCCCAAAAGTCGGTAATTCGTCGGAAGGAAGAAAAACACCCCTACGAGCGAAAAGTGTCAATCCCGAATAATCACGAGAAAAACGAAGACGAAAAAAAAAAATACACACACTTTTCCACAAGAGTGCTCAAGTGGTGCAACAACGAATTCACTAATGAGAGCGTATCAGACTGATTTCGTACGTGAGAGAGAGACAACGCAGTGCGAAGATGAAAGTAACGTTACTCGACGAGAAGAATGCGCGTCTGGTTAGCGTAACCCTTCACTTTGTGATCGGCATGAACCACCACGCAGTACTCACCAGCTTGCACAAACCCCCTCGACTTGGCATGATGAACACCCAAGTGAACGCGCTGCTCCTTGCCTTCATCGTGGCCCAGTACATTGGCGTCAAAAAAGACACTCTCCACACCCTGTGTGATGTTTAGCTGGCGACACGTCAACAGACGCGTCGTCACACACACGATCGGGCAGTTGGGACGGTACTTCGCCACCAGTCGAGCGCTTCGACCCGTGTTGCTCAACACCACCAGTACTCTAGCCTTGATCTCATACACGGAGTTCACGGCACTGCTACAAACAGCCTCTTCAGCGCTCATCGGAATGGGTTGCAACTTTTTGATGCTGTTGAAGAATACGTATTCATTGACGGCGCTCTGCGCCTCCAGGCAGATGCGTGCCATGTACTGAACCACCTCATTCGGATACTTGCCCTTTGCCGTTTCACCGGACAGCATCACACAGTCCGCGCCGTTGAACACAGCATTAGCTACATCAGATACCTCGGCGCGGGTGGGGCGGGGGTTGTAAGTCATGCTCTCCAACATCTGAGTTGCACAGATCACTGGCTTACCGGCAACGTTGCACTTACTGATCAGGATCTTCTGCGCAACCACCACCTTCTCCGCTGGAATCTCAACACCGAGGTCACCGCGCGCAACCATGATGCCATCGCACTCGTCGATGATCGCGTCGATGTTCTGCACACCCTGGTGGTTCTCGATCTTGCAGATAACCATGATGTCGCGTCCCTTCGCGCCAAGAGCATTCCGCACCTCGCCCACTTGTTCCGCACTCCGGATGAACGATGCAAAAATCATGTCCACGCCCTGCTCAACGCCAAACTGAAGGTCCGCGCGGTCCTTAGTTGACACAGCCGGCAGGTCCACGTCACACCCTGGCAGGTTCACGCCGCGCCGGTCAGAAACTGTATGCGTGTTCGCCACTGTGCACTTCAGGGTCTGCTCATCCTCCTTGCCATGAACCTGTAGGATCAGGATGCCGTCGTCGATGTAGATGTAGCCGCCAGGGCGTACTACCTTCGGCAGGTTCGCGTAGTCGATGTAGAACAAATCCTTAGTGCCCTTGTCCGCAAACGCAGGGTCCGTCGTCACGTAGCACGTCGCCCCTTGCTCCAGTACGGCCTCGCCGCCAACAAAAAGACCGGTCCGGATCTCAGGCCCCTTCGTGTCCAGCGCAATCGCGATATTCACGCCGAGCTCCGCTGCGGCCTGGCGCACGTTGTTGATGGTTGTCTGGTGGTACTCATACGACCCGTGCGAGAAATTCATGCGTGCAACAGACATACCGCTCTGAATCAGCCCCTTCAGCGCCTCCACGCTCTGCGTGCTGGGACCTATGGTACATATGATCCGGTTAGCCCGGTAGTTTGCCAGCGGCTCGAATATCGAGAGCGTCAGGTTGTGGGCCAACTGCGACATGATGATGAACAAGGGGAAGACAAGCGGTTAGAGAAAGGTAAAAACAAAAGAATGGAAAACGACGGCTTTGATTGGACGAGGGTGAAGGGCTGACTCTGACGTGTTCGAAACAGCGTGGTGCAGTTTACCGGAGACAAAGAGAAAAGGGGGCGAAAGAAATGCTGGGAAAGTATAATACCGTGGCAGGGTGATGGTGTATATATGAAGCGGTGACGGCGCCCAGGGAGAAGGAAAAAACGTACTACTGGTGAACAGGTACATGAGCTGCAGGTGAGCCGGGGGAACACTAGCATGGATTGCACAGAGCCGACCCAGAAGCAGACACGAAATGGGCATCCTGACCACCTTCTCGGAACTGTCTTCTTGGAGACAGTCGACGCTTTCACAAAAAGAGTGGTTACAGTGAATGTTGTTGCACATACATTGGCTTTTTGATTTGCAGCAGACGTTGAGAACAGACGTAAAAAAAAAGAATAGATTTGCATGAGGTGCGCATTTTGACGCCCCGTAGCACGGCTACGCATCTTCTTGGATTACCTGCGCCCCATGAGGCAGTGGGGGGCGAGAGGCGTGACAGTGTGTATATAAAAGAGTAGCCGCTTGATTGTTTACCAATCATTAACAAGACGGCTCTGGCGTTATGAGGGATAGGTGACACAGGACGGACGCCAACTCAGCCACGCGCCCACTTTTGACGTGTCTTAGCGGCATCGCATGATATCCTGTTCTCAGAGCACGCACAGGAAGACATGCTGTACATATATAATGCGTGCCGCCACTTCTAGTGCGAGCGACGACGCAAAGGCAAAGCACTGCAGCTTCCTTGCACGTACCACGCAACTCTTTCGTTTCGTTCCATTGAGGGCAGACTTCCGTTGTCACAACAGCGGTTTCATGTGACCACGCTTCACCGTGAAGCCACACTCGCACCGAAACAGGCGTGAGCTTCACACCGTCGAACGTCGTGTCAAGATGCGATCCGCAGATGAGTTGCAAGGCAAGGGTGAATGGGACAGCGCTCAAGCACGACCCTACGTAGCGCAGGTATACGGGTTCTAGAATGTAGCCACAGCCGCCGTTTTGATGCGTGAAAAAAACCCCTCGTTGACGCGAAAGTGCTTATCTCGCGTCTGCCAATTGAGCGCTACGAGCTGACAGCCGAGACGCCACATGGGCATCGGATCGTAGTTGGAAGAGTCTATGCGAGTGCCCGCGGGGTAGATGCGAGAAAGCATACGGCTGTTCTGGAGCGCGAAGTCTACTGGAGAGCTTTCCTCCAGTCGAGACACCTCCCCCTCCACGTAGCTTTGAACGGTGAAGGGCTGCTCGTTGGCACCCCACGAGGTCGATCTAACAGCTCCAATCGAGGCACATTCTGAGAGGCCCAGCGTGGTGGGCAAAGATTGGCGGCGGTCTGTCCGAATGCCGCTACCCGCTGTGTCCTCCTCCACACCGGCAGCGTTCATCCTCCACTTTATCAGGATTTTACCCTTCAGCTTTGCAGGTGTGTACGAGGATGCATCGAGGTCGGAGAGAAACAGTCTTTCGTGGAAAACACTTCGAATAATAGCCGCCATGCAGTTTGTCTGTCTTGGGCTTGGGTGCGCTTCGAGGGATACGATAACGGGGAATTCGCGAGGGTTCCAGGCGCCTTCAGGAGCCTCAGCGGGGTTTTGAAACGCGTAGTCGTTGATCGTCTGGATAACATCGTTAAAGGATATTTTTGTGGTCATTGTACACACGTGATACACGACAGGTATGCCTCTAGGACCATCCCAGCAATCTACTTCAACACAGCGACAACCAGCCAAAAGAGCATCTCGGTACATGCTGCACGCGCTCTCAGAGTTGAGCTGATTGCCGGAGAGATAGGTGTTGTAAGAGCTGTTGATAAAACCGTGTGGCAGTGGGTGATCCATCGAGTCTGTCAGCCGAAGTTGGCGCGGCTCCACGATGGAGTGGTGGTGCGGGTGGAGCAGAAAAGCAGTGAACATGCTCAACGGCATTCGGTCTGAATCCTTATTTCTGAACAAGTTGAATAAAGACGCACAGCGCATCGGCGTCACAGTGGCGCCAGCGTCGTTGGCAACGCAGAAGCGGGTGAACTCCTCGGCCGTCATGCCGGATACGATGTCGCACGTCTGCCTCTCGTAGATACGGCGCACAGCCTGGGCCTCTCGGAAGTAGCGGAAGAACTGGCAAAATTCGTGGTAGTCGAGGTAGGTGTCCTTGTCCTTGTCGCACTGACGAAAGCGGTAGGTAAACTCCTCGGCTGGCAGGCCGCCAAAGTGTTTCTTGACGAGTATCGAGATCTCATTGAAGGAGAGCCTCGTATTCCCCTGCTTCGCCGCGATGGACCAGTATCGCCCGACAGACTCATTTGCTGCACCAACGCGGCTTTCGTCTAAAGACGTGCGGCGACGCCGCTCTAGAAACTCAACCCAGCTGTTGCGTTCCAGCTCTGTGGCGCAGACGAGATTCTGCAACCAGCCAAACTGGGACTCCACCTCAAAGCAGTACTGAAAGTGCTTGAGACCCGCCCTGCGGTAAATTTTGTGGGAAGAAGGTAGAGAGCGAATTGCCCACATGTCAGCAAAAAGAAGAGAACTGTGGCTCCCCGGAGCCGGTTGCAACTGAAGACCATTATCCAGGGGTGAGAAAAAAAGATGTTTACCACCTTCACTTTGTAGTTGCGAGACACGCGAAAGAGGGATACACCCTTTTCTTTCAGCTCACCCGCAAGCTCCGTGCAGTTACGCTCCACAGAGGAGTTCCATCAACCCTCCGCAGTCGAAGAACAGGACATGATAGCACTCCCACCCACCCCAGCATTCGTTCATAAAAAAAAAACGGTGTAAAGGAACTACGTGGTGTAAACTGTGCTTATTTCTTCTGTTTCCCGTCGGCAGGGGGGGGGAGGGAAGGGAAGGGAAGGGAAGGGAAGGGAAGGGAAGGGAAGGGAAGGGAAGGGAAGGGAAGGGAAGGGAAGGGAAGGGAAGGGAAGGGAAGGGAAGGGAAGGGAAGGGAAGGGGAGACGTGTGCAATAGAGAGGCGCAAAATGTGTAGAAGGAAGCAGCGAGGTAATGCCAGAAGGGTGAGACATCAAAAGGACAGGTGCAGCCGATGTGTATTCTTGAGGTGGAGGCTGTCACATAAGAAAGGTAGGTACAGAGCGACCCAGGAAGCATAGCAGCGGAGCAACGTGTCTGTTGTGTTGCAAAGTATCCGGCAGGTGCTCTGCGCCTAAACCGTTGGCTTGCATTCATCATTGAACACCGCCGCGGTGTCTCCTTACCATTTCGTGCGAAGTACGCTTTCACGAGCACACAATGGCGGCTATGGAGAATGACAGCTGACCAAGCGGGTAATGTCAAAGTAATCTTGGTTGTTTGGGTGTGTACTAGCGCGGTAGAGGTTATCCACGCCTCACTTGAGCATGGATGGATGAGGAATTATCGCCTGCAGAGCATCAGGCCCTACTTCAGTGATTGTCCCCGTCTAACCAGACAAATGGTGATGCCACTCACACAGTGTCACCGCCTGTTCAATTTTGAACCCGTCAAGCGCTCAATCCCACACCACATAATCACACACGCCTCTTTCCATTCTCCCGAAACCAAAGCGGACGTGCACACCCCATGCATACGCGCACATATAATAGGTACACAGATATACAGCGCAAAAGGGCGCACCATTCAAGCTCAGTCTGACGCTGCAAAACGCAGCACAATTGTCGGAAGTCGTCGAAAGCGCCACGAAACCCCATCCCTTCTGGGCAGCGCCCTCTCACCACCTTCCGTGTTCTCATTCCAAGACTGAGAACACCTCACAAAGCAGTGAGAGCAAATTTTCATAGGGACTCTCTGCAAGGCAAGTAGGGAAAGAAGAGCATGGCACACGGGGGTGTGTAAACTTAACAGCTGCGATTGATCTCACACCTGGACGTGTGAGCTCTTGTGCGTGTGTGTGTGTGTGTGTCGTTGAATCTTGATCACAGTCAAGTACGTCGCCCATGATTGACAAAGAAGTGTTTTGCATCCAACGTGTCAACTCTGCCGTACGACACAGGAGTCCGACTCCACACGCCACTTCCTCTCTGTTACACACACACACCGACACACACACACACAGACACAGGCACACACAGAGCGCGTGGTGCAAAGCAGCGGTGCAACACGGGCACCGTCGTCTGGGCGCATGTCCTGCCTCGCACGGTGTGTCCACTGCCGCTTCACAGGTCGCCTCGCAACAGCTCCCATTACGCCCCGGACCACCACATTGTGCGCCACCGCCATCCCCCCCCTCTCCCTGGGGTGGGGAAGGGGTGGCTCAGGCCTCCCCACCACCATCACATAGTGTGAGCTGCGAAACAGGCGTGGGACTCCCCTTGACACCTTCCTTCGCATATGAGGGGTGCATACGCTCGCACGGACGCAGCGCCATCCAGAACCTGACCGCCGACAGGTGTATCGATAAATCCCTCAGACTTCTCCGACGTCACAAGCACCTCGCTTTGTCAACACCAGAACTAGTTCAGCAATGGCAGGGAAAAAGAAACTGCTTCGCCTCCCACAATAAGTGTGGGAGTACTGAACCCCCTCCTCGGCCACTCTCCCACGCTGAGATGTTTGGATCCCGTCAATTATCATCCACGGGGGAGGGGGAAAGCGAAGACAAAAAGGGATCAAAGAGAGAAGAAAAGCCACGGGATCAACGCACTTGAGAGCCGAATCAGCTGCAAGTGCGAGTTAGGGTCTACGCTCGTTTTTGGCCGCGGCACAAGTCCCAGGGATAGCATGGGGAAGTACGGAAGAGAAAAAAGAAAAAGGGTAGCGTTGTGCATTCAAAATTTCACCACAGACTTGATAGCGTCCAACAGCTTCAGCTCGTTTGGCAGGTAGAGTCTCTCGTGCAAAGGGACTGGCGTGTCCAAGCCGCACACGCGCATTGGTGGGGCCTCTAGTGAAAGGAAGCAGTCCTCTGTGATGCTAGATACCAACTCAGCACCGTACCCGCTCGTCTTTGGGGCCTCATGGGTGACGATTACCTTACCCGTTTTCTTCACCGAACCCGCCACCAGCTCGCGGTCCCACGGCAACAAGCTGCGGAGGTCAATAAGCTCCACGGATATACCCTCCTCAAGCGCCATCTTTGCCGCCCTGGCCGCCATGTACACTTGAGAACCGTAGGTGACGATTGTCACATCACGCCCCTCCACGAGAACTCGGCCCTTACCCAGCGGAAGAGTGTAGTAGTCTGGGTTCACCTCCTCGACAGCACTGCGGTAGAGAATCTTGGGCTCAAAAAAGATGCACGGATCGTTCTCCTCCATACACTTCAACAGCAGACCCTTAGCCTCCGACGGGGATGATGGCATGACAATCTTCAAACCAGGGCAATGGTTGAAATAACCCTCAACGCTCTGTGAGTGGTAAATGCCGCCATGTCCCACCGCAGAGCAGGGTGCACGAATGAGCATCCCGCAGTGGAAATTGCCACCTGTGCGAAAGCGGTACTTGGCCGCCTCGTTCACGATTTGATCAAAGGCTGGGAAAATATAGTCAGCGAATTGTACCTCGGCGATGGGATGCCAGCCAACGGCAGCCATGCCCACCGCAAAACCTACAATACCCTGCTCTGTGAGGGGCGAATCGATCACCTTTTGTGGACCATGCTTCTTTCGCAGATCAAGCGTGCAACGAAAAACGCCGCCGAACTCGACGTCTTCGCCCAGGAGAACCGTCTTCTCTTTGGACAACGCGTGATCCAGACCAGAGTTGATTGCCTGAAACAAATTCATCTTTACGCCGTTACACGTCGCCTCTTCTTCACCAGACACCGGTGCAAAACGGAACTCACTCGGTTGAACACTGGCGTGTCGCTTCGCCGTCGCACAGCTTGCTGCAGCGGCAATAGTGGCAGAAACAACGGAAAGGCGACGCATCCTACCGAAGAGAAAAGCAAAACTAAAAGCTAAGAGCGCTTGTTGAAATACCAAAAGAAGAAGAAATGGACAGACTTCCCCTATTTGTGACGTGATGAACTCGATCTACTGGAAGGTGAAGCAAATCGCGCGAGTCTATGAAGCGCGAAGCACCAATGTATACCCTAAGAGCAGTAGAACGTCAAACGAGGGTGATGCGTTTTCCTGGTGCACGTTCGGTGACTGTGGGGATAGAGGAAGGCGTGGTGTGTATAACTAATGTGAATGAGGCATAGATGTTATAAACGTATCGAATCGATGGGGATGCGGAATACAAAACGTCGCGAGCAGAGCGACGTGAGCAACCAAAATAGCCCAAGTCGCCTTTTTTGTTTTGGTATGTTGACCCTGGTGAAATACTCTTTTGAAACGGTGGATTTTCCTCCGTGCGTGGCCGCTGAGGAAGTGGAAGCTCCAGAAGAAATCGAGAAGAGGATACTCGTAGCGAGTGCAAGGCAGGTGGAGTCAGTGGCAATGATGACCAAGGGTTGGTTAAGCGTAGGTCGAACGATGGGGGAGAGGAGGAAGAGGAGAGGGACCATGCCAGAGGCGAAAGGAAGAGCAACAGTCCATCGGGATATCGTGACTTTTCAGCATCTAAATTGAGAACAATCTGTCCCACTTGGGGGGGGGGGGGGGGGTACACGCAATGGCTTTTCCGCGGACCGCCAAACAGCGGCAGCACGTCCACTCTGAAACGGCGGACAGAGACTATTCTTGTTCTTCAGAACGGCGCATGACGCGCGCTCTGGGATCTGCAATTACACCTATGCGTAGCTGTCACAAGTCGCAAGAACAACACGAGAACCTAAAGCAAGATGGAAAAGCAGCATGCGGAGAATTCAACTGTCGCTACACTCCTTCGGCCAGCTGAGAAGGGAAATAGAGATCGAGGAGACAACTTAGCAGGAGAAGAGAGAAGGCAGTCATGATCGCACGTCTATTGGAACAAGGAAAAGTTGAGCTTACGCACGATGGAGTGAACCGACTCTACCGTACATGTGTGATAGCGGAAGCCTGTGGTTCCCGAGACGCTGTGCTCCCGCAGAGGAGATGCATCGCGAAGGGAGACCGTTTCGCAGTCATCCTCATCGGTATCAGCACTGCGCACTTCCTCGTGCCTCAGTCGCAGTGACATGTGGCCACTCGCCAAGTCACTTGGGCTCCTGGAAATGTCTGTATAAGGCGATGCCGGCGGGGACGGTGAGCGCACGAAAGTGTCTCGGGATACGTCTACCGGGGTGCTCTTGTGGCACACCGCATGGCTAAGGATCGGCTGTGCGGCGGCGTCAGCTCCAGAGGGTGAGTCAGACGCGCAAGCCAGCTCCTCAAGCAGCGTGCGCGGCGCTGTGGCGACAACTGCGGTCGTGTGAGGGAGGAATGAGCAGGGCGGCGCGGATGCGCTCGCCGTGGGCGACTGGACTACGGCGATCCGTTTGAGGGAATCCTTAGAGGCGCCTCCGTTCACTGGCGCGCGCGTGAAGCAAGGACGAACAATCGAGGACGACGCACATCGAGCATGTGGTGCGCGCAACCGCTTCTCTGCGGCAGAGACTGCAATAGAGGCTGCGTACGCAACGGGATCGAACACTTTCGACTCTTTTGGAGACTCACCGCTCACCCCTGTGTGCTTTTTCCGAAGAGGCATCACCGGAGCGCACCGCACACACAGACGCACCCGCCGTAGAACCCTTGCGCGTGCGATTGTCAGCCACTGATGCAGTAAAATGGAGAGATCAACTCAGGTCATTGGAAGGAAAAAAAAGAAAGTAATTAGCAAAACATCGATTCGTCAGCTCTACTATACCAAATGTACGTGGCGTTGGCTGAAGCGTCTTTGTGCCAACCAAAACCACGTCTGCACGCCAAATGACGAAGAGAGGTATAACGAGGAGGGGACATCACGACTTGGCTGCCCCCATCGACACACATGCACACCATATCCAGAAGAACACAAGAGAAGATCGAAAGGGAGGGGGTGGGTCTCCTCCGGGCTATTCGTAGCTACACATGGGTGTGGGGAGGGGGGTGGGAGGGATGTATGCATATGCTACAAGAGCTGCTAGGGACTGGTGAAACCATACATCTTTGCATCTTTCTCTTACCTGCCTCCCCCCCCCTCCTCCTCCCATGAGGAAACAGAATGGTGGCACACCTACGCTCCGTTTCAGGGATAAAATTGTTGTCTGTTAACGGTGGGCGGCATTGGGTACACAAAAAGCGCCAGCGGTATAGACATAAACACAATTCCATAGACTGTAAAATTATCGAACATGGTATGTAGGATGCGAAAAAAAAAGAAAGAAAAACATCTAAAGCGAGTCGGAGATAAAGGTAAGGAAGGTGGTCTCGTGAGAGGTGTTCCCCCACCTACCCTCCTGATTTCCTCCGACTCGCGGTACTATACATAGAGCGCATAGACCCACCAACACGTCGTCGTGTCGACTTTCTGTTACGCGGCCTGTTGAGCTTCTCTAAGCACACTGAGCTGCGCACCCGCTGCGCGTCGCACCAAGCCTGCCTCGTATTGCAACCACCTCTTGCGTTCCATCGAGGCACCGTCTTGAGAGCGCAGCAAAACCTCATGACTGCGCTGTCGCTCCGCCTCGAGAGTGGCACGGTAAGCATCCTTCTTGGCCTGTCGCCGGCCCTCCAGTTTTTCGTGGAGCTGCGCCACTCGCACTGCTTCCCTTGCGACCCGCTCCGCCTCCACTGCCGCTTTGTGGTTCATGTGCTGTGTCAACTTTACCTGATGGGCTTGCCGCTGCTCCTCACGATCGCGCAAGCACTTGCGCTCCAGGTGCTCACGCTTTTTGTGTGCGCGACTGTGCATTTCAGCCACCTGTTGCCGCCGCGTAGCCTCCTCGGCTGCCGCCTCCGCACGGAGGCGCTCCAGCGCGTCACTAACCTCGGCCAGTGACATGCGGCCCAAAGCGGCGTCTCTCTCCCCGTCCACAAACACCCGGCGCCGCTCGGCAGGTGTGGCCGCCCGCCTCTCCCGCAGCCTTTCGCGCAGCCGGTGGATTTCTTGAATCATCATTACCTGTTGTGTTTGACGCTGCACACTTGCCTCCTGCGCAGTAGCACGTAGCTGCTCCAACTCCTGCTTCACCTGAGCCACTACAGCGCTTTTATTTGCCACCGATTTGTCGATCGCTGCTGCGCAGTCGCGAGAGAGCTGCCTGCGCATCTGCTGGACATGCTGCTCGCGCTGGAGCAACGCGCGCTCCTTTTCCCGTCTATTATCGGCGGCCACCTCCTGGTACTGCTTTTTCATCGCCTGTATTTTCCGCCAGTGCGCCTGCACTCCTCGCTCACGTTGGGCCCGGACGCGGTCCTCGGCCTCCGTGGCGTTAATGTGACGCTGTACTGCCTCAATCTCGCGACGACGCTCCTCCTCTTCCCGCTGAGCCTGGCGCCACAGTTGCCACTCGGTGGCATCATGCACCCCCAACTCTAGACTCTGCAGCGCCCTCTCCGCGTTGTTCAGCTGACGCTCTCGCACGCACGTCTCTCGCCACAGCGCCGCCGCCGTAGTAGGCACGGATTTGGACGTGGAAAGCAGCATGCGCAACTTCGCTGGCGACAAACGTTCTCTCTTAGCTGCTATGTTTTGATCAGCGCTCGTGGAGCAGTCCCCTGCGTTTGCAGGGTGGGTGGCGGAAACCGCCGCTTCGCGATGATGAAAAGAGAACCCCACAGGTGTTGTTGGTGCCCTCTTATGGGGGGCATGCGGTGGGAAGAAACTGGATTTTATGCGCGGCAGGCGAGGCTCTGGTACTGCAAAGGCCATTTGACGCACCTCGTATGGAGGCAAACGCGTATCAGCCAATGGCCGTAGCGCTGGTGGTGGTGGAGACGCACGTGAAGGAACAGGAAGAGTCGGACGTTCAGTGAATCCAGAAGCTTCCCCCTCCGTCGCAGGGGGATCCACCGCTGTTGCCGAATGAGATGGCTGTCCGCGCAACCACTCCACCACGTTGTGCGTCGCGTCCGCAGCGACAGACGAAAGGGGAGCTAGAACGTGGTGCTGAATGAAGAAATCATCGTAAACGGCGCGCCACAGCGGAACTGCGTGGCGCAAAACAGCTTCGCTGGATAAGAGGAACTCCAAGAACTCGCACAAGCGAAGCGTCGGCATGCTACCCTGCAACATCTCTCGGATAGTCACGCCGCCAAGCGTGCGATACTGAAAGATGAAGAGATATGCAATAAGACACATGGATGATCTGTAGGCGCCGTTTCGCTTGTAGCAGCCTCGATAGCCCTCAAAGGCACCGTCGGAGAGATTCGCAAACCTCAAGAGGCCGAAGGCACAGTTTCGAACGAGCATAGTTTCGTCGCGGCTCAGATGCGGGTGGCGAGCCATATCGCTCGCTACGGCATCCTCCACAGCAATGTTTGATTTGCTGTCCGTCTGCCTCATGGCACACTCCGTGGCACGGAGCAGGGCGCTCCAGACCTCTTTAGCGTGCATAGAGGTAAGCACCTGTGGTTAGTAAAGGACGACAATGCTGTGGAAGGGTGCAGTCT
Source organism: Porcisia hertigi (assembly GCF_017918235.1). Taxonomy (NCBI): domain Eukaryota; phylum Euglenozoa; class Kinetoplastea; order Trypanosomatida; family Trypanosomatidae; genus Porcisia; species Porcisia hertigi. The sequence continues at coordinate 71,074 of NC_090594.1, forward strand.
AGTTAGAGCTACACAGAGAGATGATGACGAGGAATACAAAAAGGGGGAGGAGGGAAGTTAAATACGGGGCGAGATGGCAATTTTCGTCGATGATTTCCATCGGAGGTGCGAGGTGAAGCGCGGTGCACCAGAGCGACAGGAGTACGTTTGCCGCCGCTGGAGCGGCGGCCCGCACCTCCGCGTGCGTTCTGCGACAACACCTTTCAAAGGATCATTGAATTTAGAGGGAATCAAATAACGAAGTGAGCCAGTGTACGAGAGAATGCAACGAGATTGAAAATCATGTAAAAGTGTTATCCCCCACCCCACCCTTGGGAGGACACACCGCACCCACTGGCACCTCTGCATCACTTTCGCGAGCGACAGCGAACCAAGTGGAGTCGCAAAGGAGGGAGCGACTCGAGTGCTCTGTCTGCCTGTCTGCTCCGCACACACACACACACACACACACACACCGCCCCGTGTTTCCCAGAGCACAAATGGGAAGCGTCGGTATCAGTGCGAGTGCGGCTATGTGAGGGCCTGTGCATTAGGGCGTTGGAGTACCAATAAAATCAATAATGTGTGGAAATGACGTGCAGTAGCGAAGAAACGGGCGGCTGTAGAGAATGGGGGAAGGGGAGTGAGTGAACACACACCCATTGCGTGCACACCCACAGTCAACGATGCCGTAAAAAGCGCGACGCCCCAAGTGTGATAGACACTCGCGAGAGCGCCACGCCTGCCACGGCAAGTGAGCTGCAAGCCTGCTTTCCTGATACCGCCCACTGAAATACTATCACTCCTGCTGCGCGGATCAAGGGGCGGCATTGTGCAGTGCACTGCTGGATACGCGGAAGCGGCAACGGTCTGTGCACGAGCAGACCATGGCATGAGGGTCAAGAAAAGCAGAGCTGGTCGCTATGCTCCACCTGCAGCACTTATTTTTCGCTGTGCAGTCGAAGAATTACTTTTTTACGGTATGATCGATATTGAGGTCCTTAACATTGACGTAGAGGGAGTCACTATCGAGATAGTAGCGACCATGGCCGTGATCACGCAGCGTTTTGGCAATCGTGCGAGCCGCCTCCAGCCCGCGCAGCTCTAGGAAGGCAGGGTTGCGCTTCACTGCGTCTCCAACGAGCGTAGCCGCCTCAGCCTCACCCTGTGCCAGCAGAATGGCGGCCTGTTTTTCCTGCTCTGCCTGCTCCACCCGAAACTTGGCCCGCTCAGCCATCTGCTGAGCTACCTGCTTTGCCTCTACGGCGTTAGTGTACTCTTTTCCAAAGCTCATCTGCGTGATTGAAACGTCGGTGATCACGATGTTGAATGGCTTCGCTCTCTCGGCCAACATGACACCAATGCGGTGACTTACCTCAGGACGCTTGATTAAAAGGTCAGAAGCATTGAACTGCGCAATCACAGCTCGAATGATCTCATTAATGAGCGAGGGTAGTACCGTCTCAGCGTAGTTGACACCGATTTGACGATAGATGTGGTGCAGATTCTCAACGTTTGGTTGGTAAAGCACGCGAACAGCCATGTTCACCGTCTGTAGGTCACGGCTTCCGCTGGCCGTAGGTACTTCGATCGGCTTGTTGCGGATGTCGAAGACGACAGGTGTTTCTAGAAATGGGATCGCGAAGTTTGCACCTTCGCCGTAGGTGCGGTCGTAGAGGCCGGTGATGCAGTTGAACTTGACCGCACGAAACCCACCTGGCACAAAGAAGACAGACTTGTAGAGGGCATAAATTGAAACGCAGCCGACACCCACCAGAGCTGACATACCCACTATGTTGCCAAAACCGCCGTAGACGTTCATCTTCTTCCGAACCTCAGCGGCCATCTTGGAGAAGTCCGGCGGCGGTGGCATCTTCGGAGGCATGTTCTTGGGAGGCAGCGGCTCTCTGCACCAACACTGGAAATGAGCCAGACAAGAGGAGTAAACGGCTCGATCACACAATCGCACGATCAAGTGGGCGCTCAACACGAGAGACAACGATACTAGGAAGTAAAACAAAAACCACCGGCGTACCGATGGTGCCGAAGACCCACAACACAGACTCGTAAGCAGAGGGGAAGAGAAGAAAAAGAGCACAGATGGAGGGAGGGTGAATGGGAGGGAGGTTGCAAAACAAGGCAGAGAGGGTGAAGAGTGGTAAATCGCAGATCGCCCGAAAACGGTAGAAACAAGCGGGCACCGTAACCGTCAAACATAACAAGTATACTGATGATTGCCATCGGACTGAAAAGGTGGAGAGTGGAGGTTTTTTTCAACGAAACTATTTAACCAGTGCTGCTTTCCCTGATGGAACAGCTGCCATGAGGGTCATGCCACACTTCGGCACCCACATCACACTCCTCCTCCCCATTGCTGCGTAGTTGAAAACGAAGGAGAGGTGACTTTCTCTCTGAGTGTGAGTGATGTGTATAAATGACACAGGGATAGAGGTGAGCGAAGGAAAAGATGAACTACACGAGCACGGAAACAACCATGAAAACGCTTGTGTATACCCGCCTGCCTCATGTAAGTCCTGTCCTCCGACCACTCTGCGCGCCTCCGCAAGGTCTAGCGCGCCACAACTATTCATCCAGTTATTTCATGCCGACGAAAAACGCACAGTACAGGAAACCCTCTAGACAGGGGTAAAAGTTGAATGGGGCGTCACATGGGCCTCTTCGCCTCTCCTCGTCACCACGGCGGAGTGAGTGACGCGACCATACTATACGGGATAGGCGAGAAGTCCTGAAAAAAACAAAGGAAGGAGCTGGGGTTGAAAAGCGATACGCGAAAGAAAGCGAGACAAAGCAAGAAAAAAAACGCTGATGGAGTGCACGCACGAGAAACCGATAACCAAATACCAGTCCACCAACTCCCAGGCATGCGAGTCGTACTCACTTCAGTACGGTGGTTGGTCTTCCATCCGGCCTGCAGGGGGAGGAGGGGGGGAGGGGGAGGGAACCCTTTCCTCTGGAGAAGAAACTGCATGAACATCAGATTGTAGAGAACGAAAGCCCAAGTCGATGCCGAGATCAACAAAGCGGTGCCGACCACCAAGGATGACCGCCGCAATAATGAGCCTGCTAAAAGTGCCAGTGAAGCCAACAAAAGATACACTTGAGTCGGTCAACGACAGCGAGAGCCCACATCCAGAGTATGCGCTAATTATTTCAAAGAAGGTTCGCGTTGTGATATCAAAACGGCTGTTGAGTAGCTGCTCCCGCATCCTGGCCTCTTCGGCGAAGAGAATCAGTACCATTCCGGTAAACAGCCAAAAGAGACGTGATGTGAGCAATCGAACCACCGATGTGCGGAACATTTGTCTCCACTTGCGGTACGTGCGATCGGTCGATATCGGAAGCGGTGGGAAATACATGCCCAGAATCATAACCGCTACATGAGCGTTGCTACACTCGAGCAGCGGCACAAAAGATGCGGCGGCAAAGCGGATTACGGCAGCCTGGCAAAGAGAGAGATATACCTTGTACGGCCATGTGTATCCGCTCAGCACCCCATCCCACTGCTCATACCAGAACGGAAACGCCTGTATCAAAGTCAGGGCGCACCAAGCACAGCCAAAAAAGGCCGTCTCGCCGGTGCGAAAGAGAAAAGGGTGAAAAGTAACGGGCTCCTTCGACGTCATCACCTCTCGAAATGCCCTATCCACCTCATCTAAGCAACTCATAAAAGAGGGACGGCAGCGGGGAGGGGCGCGGAGCAACGCAACAGAGACGTCGTCAACTTCGCCGGCGTCCCCCTCCTCGACTTGGTAAGTGCCGTCTGGTAGCGAACGAGAGTGTTCGATGCGGCTGGCTACAGCGCAGGCGACCCTGTGGATAACCCGCACTAAGAACCACTCACACTGCATAAAAAAACGGAGGAACACAGGGAAAGCAGTGAACCCTAGCGCACATGCAGCTGTCACTAGGCCCGTCACAGCAACGTCGCCGGCATACGCCTCCATCGGCAAGAAGATGGAGCTGTGAAACGAAGCGAGTATCATGCAGAACGCATGGAAGGCAGAAAGGTTCGAGACGTTGAGACGCCATAGAAGTGCCATGAAGACCCCGTTGACAACAACAAAGTACACAAAGGGGGTAACTGCACTCACGAGAGCCGCGTAGTACAAGCGGTCCGCCTCGGCTCGCTTCTTCGCCCGCAAAAGTGCCACCTGTGGTGTATCTCTCTCATCGCTACAGAACACATTTCGCACGCGGTGCAACATAAAGATGCGCAAAAGAGGCTGGAAGCTGCTGGTGATCACAGCACCGCCCGGGAGCAATAGCAGATGCCGGAAAAGCGTCGCACCTGCAGACCAGCTGCCAACATCTACTGATTGCAGCCCGCAGTTGCACACCGAGGAAACGGCGAGGAAAAATGCGTCAACAGGAGCGAGGTGTGGGACCATAGCGAGCAGGCCAAGAAAACCAATCACAACCAAAACGCTGATGTAAACAATATGAAAAAAAAGGTACCACGTCTTGAAGAAATCGAGCTGCTCGATGAGCTGCTGCTGGTGTGCAGTGAGGGGCAGAAGCACAGGCGCCTCAAACAAGAGCTGGGAGGCGCGCAAGAGGTCATGTTGATGTTTTATGGGCAGGGGCGAATATGGCGGCTGCTCTCTGCTTTCAAGCGGAGGGGCCTGACACGGATCCGCGGCCGGTGCGTCAAAGCCGAGTGACAGCATCCCAACATGGGAAGGGAGAAGAACGCCCGGCAGATGCAAAAAATGCAGTGCTGAGAGTAGTAGTCGCCTGGCGGCTCGCACCGCCTTGCTGATACGGGACGGGAGGACCAGCGCCGAACTTACGCCGCCTCCTTTCGGTGCTTTCTGTGAGAATCTTTGAGGGACAAAAGTTGCACAGGTCGCGCAAGATACACGAACTGGCCTACGCTAACGAAGCCAAGTACAGAAATGGAGGAGAGAACGAAGTGAAAGAAGCAGCCATAACGGAAGAGTAGCGGAGCAATATGAATACATCGACCCTATCGATTGATGGTTCTCGAGCACGTGTGCAAAGGGATGTTGGAAGGGCGGAAACGACGTGTGTTCACTCAAAGATCGCAGAGTTTCGGAAAGCTTACCACCAAATGAAGGGGATCGCACAGTGCAACTCTGTCACGCCAATTTGGCCCATATTTGCCTTGCCTCCGTTTCCCTTCACCTGACCATTATTGAGCTGCATCGCATTCACACACACACACACACACACACACACACAAACACCCTCTCCCCCTTTCGTATCCGCAATTCCAGGTCCTGGCAAGATGAACTTTCCAGAAAGAATACGCAGTGTACGCAAATAGAAAGCGAATGGCACTTTCATGCAGACGGCGCCTCTCGTCGTATCGAGCACAAAGTTGGTGAAGGAACCAGAAAGAGGGGCCTCTCCGGCTGAGCTGTACATGCTTATGCGATGCATGTCGAAAATGCAAACAAAAGACGTCATGCCTTGTTTCTGGATACCATCATAGTGTACATTGAACATGTTTCACCATGTTCGAATTATTCTAAATGGAGGAGGAGGAGGAGGAGGGGGTAAGAAAAAACAGAAAAGAAAACATCGTAAGGACCTCATTGAGGGGGGAAGGGGGGAGGATGTGACTACAACCATGTGGCACCGCACAATACACTCCACCTTGGCGCCCACAGTGGTGTCTCTATGCAGTATGGGTTACGGGGTTGGCGACACAGTAAGACGATCTTCCATTAGAGGACCGTACACCTTGCAGAGTGACGGCAGGCGGTAAGCGTCACCGTGGACACGCTTTTCCAGAGCGGTGCCGCGTTGAGTCTTCGCAAACGTAGCGTGAGAAAAACTGCCGCACGTACCACTTCCCTGGATGTGGCGATGGGCTCGTTTCTGTGCAGTGAGCATTCCATCCTTGATGTGACTCAGCTGTGCCGTGGTATGCTGATGCTCCCTTGCATGCTTCACCTGCAGCGCAGCCAAACTGTCATTGTCCTTCTCCAGCGCGACAGTATCGCGCGTGAGCAACGTAATCGCCTGACGAGCGATACGGCGGTCGAGAAGGCTTCGTCGAAAAGAAAGAGAAGCGTCAAGCAGCTCTTCCCGCAAGTGAGCAGCCTCGCCACGGCGCTGGGCGGCCGCAGCAAAGCTACCTTCCAATCTCAGTTGTTTCTCCTGTTGTTGCAGCACCAACACCTCACGAGGGACCGCCATTGGCATGGAGTTCAGCTTCGCAGCCTCGGATGTGGCGAACCGTACAAGCTCCTCCTCGCTCGCCCGAGATCGCTCAGCCTGTGTGCTGAGAAGACGCTCCCATCGTGCGCGCTCCTTCTGGAGTGTGGCAACCTGCTGCTGCAATAAGCATTGGTTCCCAGCTACTTGCAAAATATTCCACTGGTGTGCGCCCTCTCTCTCCAGCTGCATGGCCGCTTCAGAGAGAGCCGCTTCCCGGCGAGCACGATCAGCCTGCACTAACTCTTCGGCAAGCTGATATTCGCCGGCGGCCACCAGCTTTCGCATGCGGCGGCGAAAACTTTCCTTGGCTACAGGCATCGCAGCTGCCGTGGGGACGACAGAAAAGCTGTCGAGACCCCCACCACCCAGTCACTGTCAGCCCTTGCTCTCCCTCTCTGTTGCAATGGCTTAGCGATGGGCACAACGACGACAGAGACGAAAAGTCACTCGCCAGTGGAGTCAGCGGAGGAATGTGGAGGCTGCTCATCAAGCCACGTACGCATGCAAGAAACGAAAACCGTGTCGAAGTCAAAAAAAAAGACAAGAATGGGCCAGAATAGAAAAGGGAGCGAGGCGGAGGAAAGGACAAGAATAGTCAAAACGAATGAATGTTGACGGTTGCGGACATGCCGAGCAGAACATGCTCTTGGGCGAGAGAGAAGTTGATGCCCCATTTGAAGATGCTCACCTAAGATTTGGGCAGACCAGCCACAAATCATGCGGTGTGCACGAAAAAGAAAAGAGCATGATCACACATTCTCTCATTGCCAACATCTCAAATGTACGCTTAAGAGCCTGCATGAAAAGACCAAGGTACGTCAGAGGAACCTTGCAGCGAATGTGTGTTGCAACTACCCCTTCCACTCTCATGAGGTCCTGCAGCTGTGTGTGCATACGTGTGTTTGTCGATGAGGGATGAGAACATTTACCAAAAAGCTCAAACCAGCTTCAAATGTGCCACATCATGTATTCTTGGCGATGTTTTCCCTCTTTTGCCTACGCGTTTGCTCCCGTCTTTAAGCTTGGCTCCATACACGTTGTATCTATTAACTACGCTACATGACGGAGAGCGAGCACGAGAGGACGGTGGGGGGAGGGAGGGAGGGAGGGGCGAAGAGGGAAAAGGGAGGCAAAGGGAGACGAAGAGTATCCCCTCCACTTCCACAGCAATGTATGCCCTCGAGTCTGCGTAGCGAAATTACTGCAAGCAACATCAAACACGAGATGAAAAACGCGACCGAGTCTTTCGGTCCAACAGCCCTCCCACCTCTCCCGCGGCCACCTCTCTTACTCAATGATTGTACACACACGCCATCACGTCATTTAGTTTCCTAAAGTAAAAAACAAACAAAAAAAAAGCGAAAAACATGCCGAAGAGAAAAGAAAGGCGAATAAAGAAAGTGTGGGAACACACATATGTGCACACACACACACGATCATTTGGTATCACATGGAAGCACCTTCCTCTTGACTACCGTACAAGCCTTGAGATTAAAGCCGCACACGTACACATCTAGTATTCCACCTCCTGACCGGCAAAAAAGCCCCACTTCTCCTCCCACTCATCAGCCACCATCATGACATAGGGACCGAAGTACGCCACGTTGTCGACGGGATGGACCCATCGATCCTTTGGCTCATAGATGTACTTGTCCTTCAGCACACGAGCACGCATCACACGACGGTCGCCGTGCACAATTTTGTCCTTCGGTGCGCGCGTACGAGCAGCACGGTTCCACCAGCCATGGGCATTGATGAGGTCATCCTGAAGGCACCCCCACTTGTGGAACTGAAGCCCCTCGTAGAAGCACATCATCTTGCTGGCGTACCACTTGCCGTAGAAGCCTAAGTCGCGTGCGTCACTCTGGATGATCTTCTCCCACGGGTACTCCATCTTGTAGGGGTGGGCGTGGTCCGTGACAGGAAGTGCGAGAAGGGCACGGTAGTCGATCTTGTTCGCTTTGATGGCCTTTTGCAGGCGGAGCGCGCGCTCCACCTTGTGCGCATTCTGCACAGAGAGAAACTCGCGGTACATGTTCGGGTAGAAGAAGTGACCAATGTAGTAGCGGAAACCGGCCCAGATGCCCTGCGCCATGAAGTTCGGAGACGTGGGCTTCATTTTTGCGAACGTCGTAGCAGCGAGTGAAGGAAATGCGCCACCAGGGAGGGATACCGTGTACTGCGTGTTTACTAAACAGAATTGGGGGCAACTTATGAATCGTGTTGTGAATGCGTGAATAGTGTGTGACGACGACAACATGAATCGAAACAGGGGGGGGGGAGAAGGAGCGCGATGTGGATGTGTTCGCCCAACGGTAATAAGCAACATGGACAAAAAGAAGGAGAGTGAAGAAAAGTGGATGCGGTAAAACAGGGACAATGCGAAGACTGTGCAGCATGAAAATGATAACCAACGAGTCCATCAGAGCAACAGAACGGACCTCCTCAAAACATAAACTGTGGAAATGATGTAATTGATATGAGCTGCATTGACGCCATTGTGGCCCGTGCTCGCTTACTCTCATGGCTGGAGAGCAGGCAAGATATCCCATGATGCAAAGAGCATCTACTCTGTCTTGCGCACTCGGTTGTTTTTACGCCGACTCTGGGCTGAATCACGGAATAAGGTGTACAGAAAAACAAACCTGTGAGAAGAGCAAGAGGCCCATTCTTGCTCCCTCGAGTGACCCTTCCACAGCCAGATGGCGTCATTTTTTTTTTCTATTCTGCCCTTCAGTCAGAGGTATCACTAACGCCCCAAAGAAGAAGAAGAAGAGCCAACACACATACACACACACACACCCCACTTTCAACATCCCCAGTCGCATACCCACCGCTCCCAGTCACAATGCTTGAACCGCGTTCACCGGAAAGGGGGGGGGGGAATTGTTCAGTGGCGCTATCGACGATCTGACGACAGATCAGTTGTTGCGGCGATTAGAAAGGGTGATATACGGAGGAGGAAAGGAAAGTCCAAAACGCAATCAAGAAGATGTCCAAGAGATATACCCCAAGGAGGAGGTTAAAGGAACGAGAAATGCTACAGGTTATCACGCAGGTATTTGTTGACACCAGTCAGGGCGGCCCGCGCCGTGTCGTTGCTAAAGTCAGCCAAGTAAGGCTCCAGGTCATTTGCGATAGTGACCGAGTCCGTTTCTAAAATGATGCCCTCATCTAGCATCTCATCGACAGTCATGAGAAGAGCACAGTAGTTCTCCAGCAACAGACGCGCTGTGAGAGAGGGTGTATTGAGCTCCTGGCGCAGTGCATCCACGAGTCCGGTCAAGACACTTGACAGCACCACCTCATTCTCGGATCCGGCACCCATTACAATGATCGTCACATCTTCGCTGATGTGGAAAAGAACGACGTGGCCCTCCACCACGAGAATCTCGCTTTCATAGGCGACGTGGTTGGTGCGTCGGGGGTCGTGAATGGCTTGAAAAATGGCGTTCTCCAACGAACGCTGCTTTTCAAGAGATGCGAGTGCCTTGGAAGACTCAGGGGTATCTTCCCCAGTAAAGTACTTGACGAAGAGGCGACTGCCGGTGCTTCCTAACGCCATCACCGCCTGTACTCGATGCAGGAAAGACATTGCAACGCAGAGAACAGGGTGAACGCACACGGTTGAGTGACTCCCTGTTTAAGCTGAGAGGGAACAAGGAGGTGAAATGTGCTAGCAGCTGAGAATGGGCAGCGCGTAGACACACACGCATGTGTGTGTGTGTGTGTATTTGAGAGAAAAGGGGAAAAAAAGAGTGAAGTGCGCACACACATGGAATCCAGAAAGAGCCCCCCAAACACTTGCGTTAATTTCGCTTCTTGGAATTTCACCGCTTCCATGCCACAGGGTGGGTCCGAAAGGGCCGCAGCAGGGAAAAAAATGCAATGAGATAATGGAGGCGACACGGAGTCACCGAGCGCGACTTCACGGCTGCTATGCACAGCGCCGCCAGAAGTACAGCGGGACACATGCACGGCAACGTCATGACGTTTCCGGCTGATTTGAGCGTCAGCATAAAACGGAATGCCATTGAGAGCCCACTGAAAGCGCCTCGGCGCAACCACGGAAACGAAAAGACTAGAGTGAGCCGGTGCATATGCCCAGTAGAGCCAGCAGCGGAGTGCGCCAAGAGCAACGTATGCACCTTGGCGGCGGCGGAGGCGCCGCTGCGCCACGCACCGACCTGCATATCTACTGATACGTCAATTCCAGTGTTGACTGCGCCTGTATGTGTGTCAGTGTTTCGGGGAAATCCAGAAAAGCCGTTGGAAAGGCAACCTCTAAAACACAGTCGATGGGGATCCATCACGTCCGAAAAAAAAACTCACCGTTTGAGAGGAGGCTGCAAAAACGATTCATAGGCCTACCCGCTGCGCCAAGTCTCTCTAGAAGAGTCAATCACCCTCGTCCTCGTCGCTCACCACATCGGTCATACAGTGCGGGCGTACCGTAAGCCACGGAACGGAAAGCGCAAAAACGGCGAGCAGTGCACATTGGAGGCCTTGGGTGGCGTACTTTACCCCATACATTTGAAGAAGAGTTATGGCAAAGACATCGTGCATAAATGTTGATGCCGCGTACGTGGACAAACTCACAGCGCACAGGAACAGCACGGCAAACGCAGAGCAGAGCAGCAATAGTGAATTAAACAAGAGCGCGTTGAGCATGGTACCGCGGATTCTCAGAGGGTATACAGGAAAAACAAGCGCGTGCCTGCTCACTACGCGACAGCCCACCACCGTGCACCACATGAGGTACATAGTGCAATAGGCGTAGACCAACGTAGCTAGCATAGGAAGGAGGCCGTTCAAGAAGCTCATAATGCGATCCATCAGCGGGAACATGTGCAGTATGTTGGACAGAAGAATATGAAGCACCCACAGAAAAGTGACAATACCATTGACGACGCCCATTGCCAGAGCCATGTAGCAACGAAGTACGTAGGCCCCAGAGACACGGTACGCTTCTTCGTTGCCCTCGCTGCGCCGCTCCACATCGCGCACGTTCCGCTGAAAGAGCAGCATTTTCTGGTGCTGTTTGGGAGTCGGACGGAGCACCCCGACTTCTGCATTCAGGCGTCTCCCTGCGTCAAGAAGGTGGCGAACTTCCCTCTTCAGCTTGACACGAACCATGTCATACTCCGTCTTAGTGATCGGACGCGGTCGATTAAGAAAAGCGGCAACGGCACTGAGCGGCACAGCAGCGAGACCCACTCCTCCAAAGATAAAAAAGAAGCACCAGCCAAACGACGAGGTAGTGGCGACAAAATATACAAATGGCGACACACGTGTGAGAGTACCCTCCTTTCGGCCAAGGTGATCGCCCCACAGCCACAACGCGCCGAAAGCAGCTGCAAACGTCATATTTGCAGCCACTACCGCCAGCAGGGACGGACGCACCTGCGTCCACACGCTGCTTTCCGTAGGTGACCAGCTTTCGTAGAAGACAAATGCAAATGGACCACACACAAATAAAAGTAAGTATGCGGCAATCAGAATACCTTTCCAGGCCCAGGCAAAGTCGAAAGATGCCCTGTCGCTCATCAGTGCCACCTCCAGGGGCACAAATAACACCATGTAACAGGACACACAGAGTGTTACTACCACGAGCACTCGCAGGAGCCATGCGTCGTCATCCTCCTCCTCCGCGCTGTATCGGCAAACGATGTACACAGCAAGAAAGAAAACTATCACGGCAACGATGCCAGCTGCAATCCAGCTTACGATAAACATGGCTTGGCGTTGTGTTCACAGGGAATGCCCTGGGGAAAACAAGGAGGAAGTAACTGTATGTACACACTTGGATATATTTGGTGGGGGTATCGCATTCAAGCAAGGCAAAAACGCGCCGTTTTCATCTAGTCTTCTTGCTTGGCAGTGCGAAAGGGCGCCTGTGCGACGAAGGTGTGTGATTGCGTCTGTATGTCGAGAGCGTCGCAGAATCTCGTATCGTACGTCAACAAAGAGGGGAGGCCGGATTGAATGCTGTATCTCTTGTGCTGAGGCAACCAGTGCGGTTGCTTAGGGGGCCTTTACGAAAAGAAAAAGAACAAGTCGATTTGAGTGGGGGAAGAAGTGCAAGACATTAATGGGGCACGAGATTTAATCGACGCTAGAGAGAGAATCATGCGTAGAAAAGTACGTCAGGTGCGCAATTCATAAAAGCCTCTTTGAGACTATTCTTGGGACTCCCCACTCGAAGGCACCAACAGGAGCCGCAAATGGTCAGTGCGATTCCCTTCAAGCTGGGTACCTCGTCCACCTTTACTTGCAATTGTGTTGTTTTCGTACCCCTTCTTGTCTACTATGCATGCCCAACAGGTTGCCACTAGCAATGCCACCACACCTCACCAAAGAAAAGCATACGTGCATCGTCTTCGCAGAGCCTTCAATGGGCCGATCGGCGGTGCCCCCATCTAGGCACCCCACCCCCCACCCCCGGTAACACTGGCTACCAGCTCTAGCTTGAGAAGTACATGCGCTCGGAGACATCGTCCACCATCCACGAAATTCCATCGAGTAAGCCCTGACCAGTTCTGGCACTGCACACACAGAGCTGTACGTGCCGCCTGCCTTTTCGGATCGTGTCTACATCAAGCAGGCTTGCGATTTCCTGCGGCGATAGCGCAGTTGGGATGTCGATCTTGTTGAGAAAAATCAGCAGGCTTGCCCCAGCCAAACGCTCTTCCTGCAGGAGGTGATGCAGCTCCTCTTTGCACATTAACAGGCGATCCATGTCGTTGCTGTCGACCACCCACACGAGACCATCTGTACTTTCAAAATAGTTGCGCCAGTAGCTACGCAGGCTTTGCTGACCACCCACATCCCACACGTTGAGAGTACACCCGCGAAACGTCAACGCAGTAATCTGAAATCCCAGAGTCGGGCTAATCGCGCTCGTGTCTTTGCCGCAGAGTTTTTTGACACACGTAGTTTTCCCCGCATTGTCCAGGCCTAACATAAGGATGCGCATTTCACGCTCCTTACGCTTTGTCTTCTTTATGATAGATAGAAGCCCCATCGTGCGGGGGAAGTGACGCGCTTCAGTGCTTGAACGCGTGTGCTGGAATGAAAACCCAGCAAAAAGCAGGAGCCCCGCACCCGTAAGAAACAAAATGGTGAGTGAAAGGTCACGGCAACACGCGAGAAACGGCAGATTAAAATATGAACAGGAAAAGAGATGCGTGAAATGAGACGGCTGTGCGCCCTCAAACGACACTTGAGCGTTCTAGCTAGAGCGTCCACGATAATGTGCCTTCACATGAACCTGCACTGGGAGCACGGCTAGCGAGTCAGCAAGATGAACGTGCACGACCCGACCCGACCCAATCCCTGCGACATTGTAGGGGTCCACACGATGATGAAGCAAAAAACTCAAAGACGAAGGAGCAGGCCGAATAGGGAGGGGGGAGAGATGAGGCAGAAGAGTTGCGTGCTGATAAAAAGCGCAAATATCAAATGAAGTTTACGCCAATCCTACGACTCCACTTTGCACTGAAGAGTAAATCCTTACACCGTGTTGGAGACGCTCACTGGGCGTCGAAGAGCACAAGACACGTCAGTCACAATTCGCGCAAACGAGAAAGGGCGAGGATGGCAGCGTTCGAGACTAGCAGCTAGCAGATATGCGTTCTCGGGAGTATTTCTTCGCTCACTGTCATCGTGCCGACGAAATGAAATCGCCGGTTGCGTTTGACTACATCTTCGTGCTGACAGGTTACATTTTTTCTTTAGCCTTCCTATCCACAGCAAGAACTAGTTTACCACTACTACAAAAAAAAAAAAGAGAAAGCCAGCACTACTGGACACTCACATTGCTACAGTGATCTTCAGAGAGGCGAAATGAAAGCGAAACGCATGGGGGCCATGCGAGCGTGGCGGCGGTTTCCCACATCGGTGCACTCGCGCGTCTGTCATATTACCACCACGCTGCCTTGCGAATGCTGTCGTCGTAGGCCTCCACGGCCTTGTGAAGGAAGTGCATAAAAGCAAAGATGGGAAGCATGGACAGCACGTAGAACTGGATCATGTTGTACAGCCAGGTTCCCCAGCGAGAGCCGATGGAAAAGTATGTGCGAACCTGCATGAAGTCCGAGTAGCGCTGCTCAACACCGGCGACATCCCAAGACTTGTTGAAATCGCGCTTGTGGTACTTGGACTCCGTCGCTTCGTACTCGAGGCGGCGCTTCTGCTCCGTTCGGCCCCAGCCGTATAGTGTGGGACCCGGGCGAGCGGGAGCCCGGTTCACCTGGTGACGAAGTAACGAGCGACGCAGCATTCTGATGACCGAGACGAGTTGACTGGAAGATGGTGAAACTCTAGAGGAGAAATTACAGAAGGTACCAAAGGCGATGCCGCCTCGCTTATTCACTATTTGTACTTGTGGAGCTAATGCAACAAGTGCAGAGCGCCAGGATTGAGGAGGAAGGGGAGAAAAAAGGCAGTGGACATGGATATTTTCTCCGACAAGATGTGAAGGGGTAATAACGCTCAGAAACACAGAGAGGGCTGTGTGGAAAAAAAGGTGTGGTCGCTGCCAGGTACTCCCGGCCTCAGCGTGCAACACGCGTGCGGGGCGGTTCTGCCCAGCAGTTCTAAATTTTCACAGCCGCACCCTCCTGACATGCAGTCATCCTTGGAGGATCTAGGGAGGAAGCAGTGAGATTGCTAGAGGTTTCCCTTTTAATTTGTCTTTTTTCTTTGGTGACACTTGTGATCCACACCCGAGCACGTTTGCGCAAGGAGTTCCGCTGACGGCGTCTTGGGCAGAGGAGCAAATTGGGGAAACAAGGGTAAGGCGCGCGGAACTCTGCTCTTGTTGAGCACACCTCTCAGCTTATGCGAGTGCACGAATTGTTGTATGAATATCAGGTGCACGTATTAAGAAAGGAAGGTCGAGCACGAAACCTGGTCCAAACCTAGACAGCTCACCTACGCAGTCGCATGTATGAAATACTCAAAACCGCCGAGAAAAATGACGTCCACTGTGCACACCACGGTAGCTGCTGCCGGTCGGAAGCCCTATGGACCCACCCATAGACTTGAAGAGTGCATACGTTACTGCAAAGGGAACAGAGCTTTTGAACGTTGTACGCAAAACCCCATTAAAAAAGAAACGGAAGCCCTCATCTCGCGCCATAGAGCGAAAAACGCCCCCCATCTCGCGAAAGACAGCCCTCTCAGCTGCCACGTAATCTCTCAGCGCGTGAACGCCGCCAGGCCGCTCGCTCCAGTACGTGGACGAACGCATTGCATTGCGCACCGGTGCGGTGAGAAAAGTCAGGAGCGCATGGATGCGAAAGGCGCTCCACAGGTCTTCGCCAAAAGACCTACTGTATGTTTGCTGCAGCACTGCAAGAGAAATGCCGTACCAAAGCACCCCCACTAGAGACGCCGCCAGCGCACCAGGAAAAAACGAGAGCACCCCATAATGTTGAGCGCTGAGCGCGATGCAGTTCAGTGGGCCCGAGTACCCTCGCACTTCTAGTTTGTTATAACGACAGCCGCCACCATTCATGCGATGAGAAACCGTCCGCACAAACGTTTTTGCATATCCGAATAAGAAGCCGCCAAGAAGACTGCCGGCGGCCCCGCCAGCGGCAAAGACGTATCCGAAGTACAATGCTGCATGTGGCACTGCGAGCAGCATGGGCTGCGAGGGACTTCCAAGTATACCCTTGTATCGCTTTAGGCAGTAGTCCCCCAAATCCTTTGCGCGCGGAAGATTACGCAAGTCAGCCGACTTCACAAAGTCACGGTAGGGGTACAGTGCGACAATGGTGGCGACGCTGCTGGCGTACGCTAAAGCCCCCGTAAGCACGGAAGACATTGCCTTCCCCAGTGTTTTGCTTTTCCCGACAACGGAGGCACAACACCACGGCGGCAGTCTTGGAGAAAAATATGAAAATATCGAAGCACAGAACGCTACGAATCGAAGGATTACGTGACCAAACCGCACATACGCCTTGCACAGCCACGCCAGCTCTCGAGAAGGCAGACAAAAGGGAATAGAGGATATAAAACGAGCACAGCCCAGCCGCAGAAAATCTGAAGTCAGTGCAGTGTGATGAAAGACACAACAGCAGAGATCTCAAGACGACTGAGAACATTCAAGGGACCGATTTTTTGTTGTTGGGCAAGTTAGAGAACGTGCTGAGCCAGAAGACAAGAATGATGTGCGCAACTCAGTACATCAGCGATGCGCCATTCGTACCCTATGATTGCTTGATTCGATTGACCCCTGAACTTGCGCTTCAATTTTTCTTCTGCACAACAGTAACCTTTGAGAAATAGAATCTGTGGACAACGGGATCTTCTATGCCATACCATCTATAATGGATCTATCAATATCTGTTGCTTCACACGTACACAAGCGCAAATTTACTTCATAAATCCTGGTGATGAGAGAGAAATGGGGAAAAACTGAAGCTGTGAGAGAGAGAGTTCACGAGCCGGTAACTAAGAACGCAAGACTGTAAATAGAATGGAGAAACCTACATTGTACGAAAAGAGACTGCGGATAGACACAGAATCTTAGCTCAGTCCAAATCGAAAAAGAAACACACCCACATGCGAGGCATGAGGGTCTGATGGGGCATTTAGCGGATGCGCGATTCCCTCCACTAAGGGGAGCACAGTCATCCATTGTGCTCAAACTGGGTGAAAAACGGATCCATTGGAAGATAAATTGAGGCTTTGCCGTAGACCCAATCTGCCTGGAACCTGGAGTTGGTCTGCGTTGAATAACTCCCACTGGTCAACCTCGACCAAGGTAAAAGCACTAGCGACCTGTTTGATGTGCCGTGACAACTTGATGTTGTTGTGTAGCAGCTGATCCTGTGAAAGCCAAAGTCCTCGATTGGGCAAACTACAAACAAACGGATTTTTGGTTACTGCAGCGGTTAGAGCATTCATTCCTAGCGGAATCTCATCTGAAACTTTCCAGCCACCGGCAGAGCTTGCATCTCTGCTGATTGCCTTGCGAAGTGACGGGTGTAATTTATCTATCTCGGGGGCCTCCACATCACCAAATCCGATTACACTGGCCGTGAGACTGATCAGGATCGATTCGCTCCCTTCTTTCAGTTGAAGGTAACCCGATTCTAGGCCCGGGTGGTTCTTCCGAAACCAAAACGGAGATGAGAAGTTAAGATCCGCCGCAGCAGCCTGAAGATTGTCGACAACCTCTTCACGTGCAAAGAACAAGCCGCTAAGCCCGCAGCGGGGGGAGACGGGTGCCCTTCCGTTCACATCCATCGCCTTGGGCAACGCCTTTTCAAGATAAAAGGCACGAGGCTCAAAATCCTTTGCAGAATCGGCAGTGTTGATAAAGTGAGATGGAAGAGGGAGTGTGAAACGCGTTGGGGCGTCGCATTCTCGTGAAACCCGTACCGCCCAGGCTGGTACAAAGCGCTGCAGCGTGGCGCTCTTCGCAAATTGATCGTAATAAGCGCGGTCATGCTTATGGAGCTGAGCCATCAGAGCCATTGCGTTGTGACTTTGAAACACCAAATTACTGCAACAAGCGTTACACAATCTACCAAGTTGTTGGCTGGGTGTCAAAGTCTTGGCCGCTGGGGCTTTACGCCGATACGACATTATCAACCCACTTTGAAAATCTGACACGTCAACAACAACGAAGAGAAGATTATCGAACCGAGCAATTTGTCTGAGTGCCCAACCCCGACGTTAGCGCTCCTCTGCGCAGCAAAGGGTCTCGAAAGAAAACTCACAAGAAGAAAAAAAGGAAATAAATACAGTAGTATACCTAGAATAGCAGCAGCGATAAGCTGATCGCACTAAAGGGGTGTTTTGGGGGGTAGGCAATTAGCGCGTTGCCTGCGACGACGCAGGGCAGAGTGTCTGTAAGTGCGCAGCAAACATCAGCTGTGCACTCGAGCTTTTCCTCGTTTTTTGTATGAAAATAGAGAACCGGGTGGATAGAGTGAACGGATGCATAAAAAAAAACAGAAAGGGAAAGAAGCAGAGTCAGTCTAGTTGAATAAATGAAACTCAATGAGTGCACAGAGAGAGGCGATCCAGAAACATGAAACAGCAAGCTCAACATCACCTGCTTTCCTCTCTTCCGTGGTACTCGCTGTTTAGATATGTTCTAGGCAACTGCAATACGTTTTGGATTCTGCTCTCTAGCTCTTCCATGACTGCTTCTGCGTTGACACCGGGAAGGGATTCGAGAAGATCACTAGCAGTCCTTAGAACATTCCTGCACTGCAGTACAAACTCTATCCGCTGCATTTCCACTCGGGCACTGCTTTCCCGCTGCAAATCAATTTGTTTGCGTTTACGGACCGCTAGATCTACTTCCTGTAAGCGCAGAAGATCTTCAGCGCGGCGAAGTCGCGCGTCGTATTCCTCTGACTTGATGAAACGTCGTTTTAGATCTGTTTCACAGATGCGAAGAAAACTGCACACGAGTCCAACTCTCTCATCTTGTTCGTTGGCGAGAAGACAGGCGCGCGCAGCCAGCTCGTCCCTTTCAAAAAACAAGAAAGTTTCAGTGCTGCTAGTCTTGGTGTCGAGGCCGCACTTTCCCATCATCACAAGCTTGTCTGAGCCGTGCACATCAATAAGTTCCGTCACTGAGTCCTCCTCATCGTGGCGGTGCTGCAGCTTTGCCAACATAGTCTTCTTGCACTTTACTAGACTTGGTTCGGAGAGTACTTTTCTCGTCTGGTATGAGCTGACGTCTGCCCGGTATTGTTGCGCTCTCTCCTGAAGGTTCACGGCAAGTTGGGCGCATTCCTGTTCGCGCAGTTCAACCATGCGAAGTCGTGACTCCAGCTCCGCCGACAGAGCGTCCAAGTGTCGCTCACGCTCTATCAAAGTAGCATTTGCAGCATTTTTTGTGTCATCGAGCAAACGACCCAATCGCTTGTTGCTCTCGCTCTCTGCTTCCAGTTTGGCTTCCAAGAGTGCAATGTACTTTCTCAGCTGAGCGTTGGTTACCACCTCCTCTTTGAGTTTCTGTTCAAATGATTTCGTTTGTCGCTTTTTGTTATCGCAATACCGTTTAAGAAGCCCCTCTAGCTCTCCACATTTGGCGGCGTAGTTGGTAGCAGTGATGCCGACATTCATGGCGAGAAAGAAGGCGAGAAATCGACTCGTTAAACAGTGAGATGGGAGTGTTGGAGTTAATGCCTGAAGCAACCGATAAAGAGTCTCTGTGAAGGGGGAGAAAAGAGGGTAGGAAATCCCTCGAGTCAGTTCAACCGTAAGGAAAAAATCCTTACACACGGAGAAAATATGAAAGAGGCGGCGTGATAACAGATCGTCCCGCGCTTCCACTTTCAATTTTTCCCCCAGTGCCAAGGTGAGCAAAGTTGAGAATCAGACACCAGTGGAAAAAAAAATATGCTGTCATGTCTCGCACAGAGCTGAAGAAACCCTTTGGCCTCTGAGTCTTGTGCTAACTCTATGGAAACGTTTCAAGAAATGTTTCGACTACATTCCACAGGACCAATCAGAAAGAGGCGCACAGAGCTTGTGTAACGTACGCTCGTGATGTGGAAAAAAACAGACAGAATATCTCAAAAAAGCTGTTGGGGAGATGCTCGATTTTTCTTTGAGGAAGTTTGTTCAGTACGTACATCTTGCAGGCTACAGCTGAGCGAAGAGAAGCTGAGATATGAAACACCAATGGTTGATCCCAATGAGCAACTGAGCGCGCGGAATCTGTACTTCTCTTCGACTAAAAGAAAACTCATCAATTCATTGTGGAAGGGGAAAAAATGCGATCCTGCTCTCTAAACTCACATCTTTCGGAAAGAAAATAAAATCTAGAGAAAAAGAAGAAAAAAGCTCATATTCTATTGCGACTCACTTGCACTCGTAGCGCTGCGCTTTTTAGGGTACCGTAAAGGACCCTCAGTCAGGTTGAGTCTCTCCATGAAAACCGCTTCCGCTTTCGGTTGTGCAGATTCAACAAACATTGAAATACTTTTCTTGAGTGTTGAGTTTTGCTGCCGTAATGTCTGCAGCTCCGCTTCTTGAGATATAGCGAGCTCCATGACCCGCTTGAGCTCGTCAGCTACCTTGCCATGAGCTTCTCTGCGCACGTTTCGGAACGCATCGTGAAGTTTGTTGTACTTTTCAACAATGATGTCGCGATCGCGGATGAGATCGTCTCTCTCAGCTAAAAGCTCTTTGATAGTTGAGGCGTCACTCGCACATCGTATCTTGAGCTCGTCCAGCGCGCTTCGCAGTTTCATATTTTGCTCCTTCGCTGACGCGCAGGCGTTCTCGACATCCTTTCTTGCTTTACTCTCCGCGTGAAGGAGCTTCTCGAACTTTTCGCATTTCTCGACATAAGCATTGAACTTATGTTTCATGTTTTCGCTCTCCTTTCGCTTGTCGGACAAAATCAAAGAGAGTTTAGAGTCCTGAGTTCCAAGGCGTTCCTGCAGTTGAGTCACCTGCAGCATCAAAGCAGAGTTAGATCGAGTGGACTCTATATGGAGGATTTCCAATTCTTCACAGCGCTTTTTTGAAATGTCTAGCGATGTGGAAAAGTTCTGGGCCTGTGCTTTTAGCGCCTGCAGTTCAGCTTCCGTGATTTCTAACGTCTTTGTTTGCGCGCGAAGTTCACCTTCGAGATCGCTGAGAACCGTCTCTAAGTCCGTAATCCGAGCACCTGCAGCTTCACACTTCTGATCAGCTGCAGCGATCCTGTGCTTCAGGGAGTCGTTCTCAAGCTGGAGTCGCTCATTTTCCTCACGAATTTCGTTAAGGTTGGCGTTTAACAGTTCGTCAAGTCCCCCCAGCTCTTGTCGCATAGACTCCACTTGATCTTTGAGCCAGGCGTTGTCCTGAGCAAAATTGTCACGCTCAAGAGCAACTTGCTTGAATTGCGCGCCACTCTGGTTAAGCTGGCTTTCTAGGAGTGACAGAGCCTTACGTTGTTCTGTGGTTATCTGCTCATTGGTACGGCAGCACTTTGAGAGAGTACTAAGCTCCTCTGAGGTTTTTGCTGCACTAATTTCGCTCTGAATAAGAAGTTCTTCAGCACGCACAAGAGCCTGGGAGCTATCAGAAAGCTGAACCTGTAAGGCATGAAAGCGATGCTCCAAGGCTGCATCGAACGACACCTGCTGGTCAAGAAGGATTGAGCTGCGCATAATCTGCTCTCTCTGTGCAAGGTCTGAGAGCTGTTGTGCACGCAATGCACCAGTCAGTTCCTGCACTGACGACCACGCTGTGCTACTGCTCTGCTCAGCAAGCATGCACCTCTCCGTTGAATCACGCTTGAAGGTAGAAAACTCAGCTTGCACCGCGGCCAAGGCGATGGAGCTTGTACGCTTGTAGTTATCGAACTCCATAAGAGTGGTTGCATAGCTGTCTTTGACTGCCGTGAACTCCGTGTCAAGGTCTTCCTTCTGCTTTGATGTTTCGTTGAGCTGCTCATTAAGACGCAGGAGCTCAGTCTGGAGCTCACACAGCATTTTCTTTGTGGAGATTTCCCTGTCCTTTTGCTCTCGAACATCGCTTTCCAGTGTCTGAATCAGCTGTAGTTGCTGCTCTGCGGCACTCTGAGACTCTTGTAGCGCGCGGGTCGTCACGACAAACTGCTTCTCGGCACGGTCGCAATTTTGTTGAAGCTGGGCCACTTCCTCAGAGAGTTGCCTCTGCTTCTCTTCGTCGCGGTGGCGTTGTCGCGTCAACTCATCGTTGGCGGAAAGGAGACAATCGTTGTTCTTCCGAAGAGATTCTTTTTCTTCTTTGAGCTTGGTCACGCGCTCGAGCAGCCGCTCCATACTAGAAGAAACGTTTGCGCCAGCTTCGCGGAGAGCCTGATTTTCTGCGGTGCTCTGAGCCAGTGATGATCGCAGGCAATCGAGAGCCTCAGCATCCTTTTTCCGAGACGCGAGCATGTCTTTCAGCTCCACCTGAAATTTGGTAACGAGGTGTTCGTAGTCCGCCACACGCTGAGCAGACGAGGAGAGATCAGCTTTAGTCGAAGCCAAAGTTTTTAGCAGCTCTGCATTTTCACGCTCTAGATCTAAGTGTTTCTGTTGCTGGTCCTGAATATCGGTGGTGTGCTGAGCCAAAAGCTGCTGTGCAACACCTAGCTCTTCTTTTAAGCACGCTATAGTGTCATCCCGATTTCTGAGTGCTGCCTGATCGGCTGTGCTTTTCTTCTCCACGTCTGAAAGCCTTCGGCGCAAGTCTGTGTTTTCTGCACTCCATTGCTCGACAACCTCGAACGCCTCATCCTTCAGCAACTTTATTTCCTTTTCAGCACGATCCTTTTGACCTAGTGCAGCGGAAAGTTCGCAACGCGAACTTTGAAGCTCGTCCTCCAGCTGTGAAATACGCTGGGCTAGAACATCATTTATGCGGTCTTGTTTTTGTGACATTTTAGTGAATTTGCATTCTGAAAGATAGAAGAGGTGGGAAAAAGGGCGGGGCAGGGAGAGTGGAAAGTAAAGGTTGATGACGGTGGATCTGCATCCTACTTGATTGTTGCGCAGACTGTTGAGCAAACCAACAAACTAGCAACCAAAGTGCAAAAGACTCCTCACAGAGTTTGCGCTATTATAAAAGATCATGCGTGTCAGCGCTGCCGCACGCCGTGCACATCAGCTACAGTCACTCTACCAGATTTGTGCACACGCGTCACCCATGCCAAGCATAAAGTGTTGCCCTTGAAGTCATCTAGGCAGATCACCAACCTCATGTGACACGCTTCCTGTAAAGCACTAACGCGCGACCCTGTCGCCTCGATTCTCTGACACATGTTATCGCTCCAAATATAAAAACTCGTGCATTCAGACTGCTGGCCTGAACCCTCGGGTGACGTGCTTAGGGGGGGCGGGGGGGGGGGGGAAGCTCGTTCACCAACCCGGCGCGATCAGCAAGGTTCTTGTCCTTCCATATCGACGCCTTGAATATGCCCGTTGAGTGTCTTGAGGAAATCCCACTGCGTCCCCTTCCCCCCCCCCCCCCCCGGGAAAGTTTTTTTAGCTGCCGACGCAACGCTGCGATTACGAGGCAACTGAAGCGTACTTAGCGGTGCAGGCCATGAGCAAAGATGTATTGCAGGACGAAGGTGTCGGGCGATCCCCCCCCCCCCCGCCAATTTGGCAGGCTCGTTGCCCTTATAGTGGGTACATCAGAATAGCTGGACAGGTCATCAGTTTATGATTAGGTCATGAGGTTTTTCAGCTGCTGCTGAGACAAGCTGTGGGTGCTGGGTTACATTGCGAGCCATTGTAAAGATATATGAACGGGGAAATGTGCTGCTGCGAGATTGCAATGTTCAAATGCGGAGCTCAGCTGGTTTTGGTCACTGCAAATAAACAACTTCATCGTATGCAGTACCGCAAAGGGTGTATCTCCCGCTAGCGCTTGGCTTGAGCTCACAGCCGAAAGTAAGTATTACCTTTAACTTGTTGTTCGTGCGCACAACTGGGAGGTCTGTAAACGATCTTATGTAATTTTCCACTATAAGAAGCTTTCGGGGATAACACATGTGAGCTCGGAACGCAACGGAGCGTATATTTCCGTTTTTATCAGAATTGCACGAGCAATGTGTTTCAGTGCTATATTATAAAAATTGTTATATTCACCTATGCCCCTGTAACGTGAAATAATAATCTATAGTATTAGACGAGAAGTTATTCGAATTTCGATTTTCCTGTGACATGTACCCATCCTTGTCTTTTGCATTTTGTTGTGAACTGGAAAAGATCAAGTCGCTTTGTGTCTCTAAACGGTTGTTTAATATTGCTCGTGATCCTCAGTTTTTTTTTATGCTTGACGCCTGCACTACCTGCCTCCACATGGGTAACATACGCAACTTTGTGTAAACAAAGTGAACAGCAAATCGCTTTCCCCGAGGGTAAAAGCTGTGGTGTCAAAAACGTTCGAAACTCCGCTCCCAATAAGGAGGAAAAAAAAAGAACCCGACTAGTTAGCTTTTGTTGCTTGTCCTCAAAAGAGTTTGACAGCTTTTAATAGCACGCGACGTTCGTCTTCTCCCCTTTCCTATTCATTTTTCGGTTCCTTGTGAGCATGCTCTGAGAACCAGCGAAGAAATCATGGCGTTATTATACACCAAAAACCTTATCGTATATTTTGCGGATATTATACAGCTCATTTCGGCACGCTACTCTTTGCATTCGCTCACGATTTTTCTTTGAACAACACAGTTGTCGAACACAGGGCGACAAACAAAAACTTTAGTACTACAACACACAACTGCAGGAGGGAAAAAAGCGGTATGAACAAGCAGCGCATCCGAGGCGAATCCTTCAAACAGGAGTATCAGGCTCCAGGTCGCCACCGCACCAATCGCAAGCGTGATCCGTCTATGAACAAGACCGATCCCCATCTCGTCATTGCTCCTCAGGCGGAATTGCATCAAGGAAAGCTTGTTCTAGTTCTTGATCTTGATGAGACACTGGTCTTTGCTCGTAGCGGACCTCTTTATGCTCGTCCAGGGATTCCTGAATTCTTTCAGATGTGCAAAGACAAAGGCATCGAGGTTGTTGTTTGGACGGCTGGGCTGAAGGCTTATGCGCAAGCTATTGTGTCCAATATCGACACCTGTAATGCCGTCTCCCACTGTATTTACCGTCACAACAAATGGTTCAACGGTCAGCCAGGCTATCGCAAGGACTTGAATGCCCTTGGTCGACCCCTTGACCGCGTTCTCATAGTCGAAAACACCCCTGATTGTATTCGCGGATATCAGGACAACGGTATTCTTGTCAGTGATTATGAGGGTGGCGACGGCGAGGACAACACTCTTTATGCGTTAGCAGAATTGGTAAAGGTTCTCAGTGAAAGCGATTTTACTGTTCCACAGTTCATCGCAAACTGTCAACTACTGAAGCGGGAGCCAGTTATGACAGACGTTGGGGACTACATTCATGCGTACACGCTTGATACTAACTGCTTTGATCCTCATCATGTCCGTGTTAATCGAGACCTTTGAAGCTGAGATGGCTGATGCATTGTTTTTTTTTCCTGGTTCATCTGTTGTCCGGCAAGCAAGCACTGCCGCACGTTAAAAATCTACGCACTCAACCACTTTTTCAGTTTTTTTTTTGTAAAAGGCTTGATGATTCATTTGTATGATAGCGATTCTGCTAGCATCTGCGTGCGGTCTCCCCGCTTTTGTCACTTTCTTCCTCTTTTGCTGTTGTCAATCCAAAAGAAAGTTTTTTTCCACTTGCCTTCCCTCCAAAAACTTTCTTTTCATCACACCTTGTCGAACATCTTCACTTGAATACTACTTTCACTACCCTCAAGGCCACTAATTGTGCAATGAAAGTTTCTGTTTGCGAAACCGATTCAATCAGGAGAAGGAAAGTAAGGTTTAATGGCCAATTCACTAGTGATCCTCCACTTTGAACTTGGCTCATTTCCAAGAAAAAAACCAACGAGACCGGTTTTTTTTTTCAGTATGTTGAGTGAACCGTCTTGCAATGCGAACTGCTGTTTTTTTCTTCAAATTCCATTTGTTCTGCTGGTTTGTTCGCTATTTGATCCATCACTACCAATAGTGGCATTGTTGGGTTTGGGTAAATCAAAATACATTGCGGTGCAAAGGGTTTGAACTGCATATTGGTGTGTAGCAGTTTTGCAGTAGGAACACTTGCTATTGAAAAGACTTGGAGTAGTGGTACTTTGCTGGGGGAAAAAAGAGGCAACTATCTATGCAACTTCGTTGCTGTTTCTCGTTGTCCCATCTTTTCTGGTGCGACTTGCTTATTGTTCTTTTTTTCTTAAAGCTGCTTTTCCGGCGACGATAGAGGCTAACATCTTGTAGTGTACCCGAAAGTGGAGAAATCATGTCACTAGAAGGTCGTGGTTTGATGAGCATCTTTTTTTCGATTTGTTTGCTGTCGGCTAGAATAAAGGTTCGTCTATCATTCTACGTTTTTTTTTAGTATTTGCTGCAAGAGTTTTTGAGTGTGAAGCGAGTTGTACATATATATATATATTAAAAAAACCATAAGTGACGTTGTTCTTGGGTCGATTAAAGAGCCCAATTCATGTTCTTTCGCGCTGCAAACGTTTTCGCTACGTGTGCTGGAAACGGAGAGAAAAATAGGTTTCCCCTGCTGCTCGAATAATTCTTTTTGCGATCGTAAAAATGTGTCTGGACGCAAGCCTTGCTGGAGGCGTCTCCGAGTGCAAGATGGTACCTTGATACACCGATAGTTTCTTTTTCCCGACTACTCTGTACACACTGTTTGTCGCTTTTCCCTCCGAGTCCTGTTCTCCTCTTCTCCCAATATGTATTTCTCTTTCATTGCTTGGCTTACAGCAGCGTCCCTGACGTGCTGCCTCAACTAAAAAAAGCGAGGCGCGCGCACAAACAGGTTACAGCCTCGAAAATCACACCCGCACTGACGAGCTGTTCCGTTGCACTCGTCATTGCTCTTAGTTGAGTGTGGTGCTCTTCTGCACTTCTAGATTTCGACGCATACCCAAGTATGCGCTTTGCCTGCGCATTTATTTTATAGTTGTTCGGCAGAATACACCTAAAATATCAATATATATATATATATACACATATATATATATGTCTGCACAACAAGAAAAGAAAAAGGTTTCATTCACACAACGAAACGAGCAACTCCGAGCTCTTCTTGAATAATTTTTGTCCTTTGATATCGGAAACTACATGATTTAAATCAGGAAGTTGCTTCGCAAAGCTTCGTTGCAGTGATGTCTGTAGGTCAAGATTCGAGGCTATCCTCGAAGGAGATTTCTCCTGCTATGTGGGACCAAATTGAACGTATGCCCTTTCAGCAGCTGCAGGACACCAACGATTTCGTGTATATCAAAAAGGTAATGTCCCTTGTTGCACATTATGTCTTTCTGGAATCTGACCCGAAAATGTGCGATTCTCGATACACAAGCTGTATTGCAAAGCTGCTCAAGATTGTCTCCGTGAAGTGCCTCACTGAATACGAACAACTCAATAAAACGATAAATGAAGCGACCGCTGAGATTTCGAATATGCGGGGTGCTTTAAAGGCACAAATTTCCGCAAAGGATGAAGAAATCGAGGAGCTTCAGAGCCAGCTGCGAGAGGCTACCACAAAAGGGGCACCTCAAGAAATAGGAGCTGGGCTGTCGAGCTTGGAGGAGATAGCTCGCCTGAAAACCCAGAACGATGAGCTCTCTTTCCAGTTGCGAAGCGTAAAGCAACAGAACGAGGAACTGAAACAAACCTTGGCGTCGCGCAGCGAAGACAAGATACACATCAACGAAAGTTATGATAAAGCGCAACTAGAGTACCGTCATCTTGCTGCACGGTACAAACGTCTTGCCGATCGCAACCTCAAAGCAGAGGATATGTTGCAGGAGTTCCGCCGAAAAGAGCGTGGCAAGAAGGAAGGTCTCAACGACGAGCTGGAACGACTTGAGCAGAAAGTTCAGTCCCTACAGCAGGAAAATTACGCCCTTGTGCAATCTCGTGATCGTGCGGAGGAGCTATGTGAAAAGCGGGAAGTAGAGGCGCTTCGCGACATGACGGAGCTACGGAGGCTAACCAAGGATCTCCTTGAAGAAGAGCGTGTCAAAGCACAATCTGTACGAGACGAGTTGCTCAGTGCAAAGCAGGAATCCGATGCGCATGTCGAACAGCTTATTCACCAACGTGAGGTGGATCTCAGTGAGAAGGAGGAGGAAATTGCACTGCTTCGTAGACAACTAGAAAAGGCCACATGCAAGCCCAAGTCTCGATTCCACTCTGACTCCTCGATCTCTATTGATGAATCATCGTCGAACTTATCGGTGGCAAACGCTCTGCCGGGCGCCAGCAACGATGTGGCAAAGGTGCGCGCGGCTTCCACAGAGGAGCAACGTAGGCTGGAGCGCGAGAACGATGATTTACGCGTGGAAGTAGAGCAGCTCGAACTCCGCATTGACACCCTCGATGAAGAAAATCGCCGGCTGACGTGTCTCATCAAAAACTACGAAAGCGGCAACGAGGGTTTGTATCGGTTGAGACAAGACTTGGCAGACCACACGCGAACTGTGGAGGTTCTTCAAAGTGAAAATGCACAGCTGCGGGAGCGCTTAAACGGTATGGAGGACTCGGTCACATTCAATGCTGCGCTGCGCGAGCTGTGCAAGAGAGTCGGGGTGACGGAGGAAGAGATCAACAGTTTACGCCCTCAGAATGCGGCAGCGTATAGCGAAATGGATACTTTGAAGGAGGAGTTGAGTCTGCTGAAGGAGGAAGTGGAGTGGCTAGAGAGGGAACGACGACATTGGATGAATAAGGTGCGACTACAGCCTCTAATGGACACAAAGCTGCGCTTCGAGCTGGGCCTCTCCTCCGACCAGCTCAAGCAGCTAGATAGGCTTGTGGACCAGATGAAATCCGGTGCCGTTATCGTTGAGGACAATGATGTGAGCTACAAGGACAAGTACTTCAAGGAGCTCCAGGCGCGGCGTGCTGATGCCGAGCAGTTCAACGAGTTTGTCAAAGAACGCATAAATGAAGCACTCAAGAATGCTCTTGTAGATGTGAACACCCCTGACGCAGCTGCCGCGGTCTCAGCACTGCGGGAGCGTATCGACGTAATCACTACCTCGTCTGCAGCCGAAACGGCTGCGCAGGCGCAGGAAAAAAATGGCCGACTGACTCGGCGGTTGGAGGAGCTGGAGCACTCCGAGAAGATGCGCTTGGAAGAGATCGCGCATTTACGGGAGCAGGTGATCGCCAGCACGGCTGAGAATGAGGTGATTTGCCGTGAGCGCGATCAGTACCGCGAAGCCATTTTCTCCTTAGCTGGCGTGGGTGCACCCCAGACCGAGGTCCCAGGAAGCGCAGAAGCACGGACGGTTAGCGACTTAGGCGAGTCCGGCGTAGGCGCTATCTCAAACGCAAAGTGGGTGACCGTAGCAAACACGCTGCGTGAGCAGCTCCGCATCAAGGATGCGCTAGTCGAGTCTCTAAGTAAAGAGTTGGCAGCGGCGAGGGAGAGGCTAGAGGCAGAGCGAGCTGCCGACGCAGAGCGGAACCGAAAGGTGGAGCTCGAGAAGAGGGCAGACGCCTCTTTGCTGGATCAGATAAAGGTGCTGACATCATTGAACGAGGAGCTCACCGAGAAGTGCGACGCGTTGGGAAAGACGAACAAAGACCTCGAGGACAGCCTCGAGCGGCTTGACCGGGGTACGACAAAGGAGCTGCTCCTCAAAGTAGTTCTTTTGCGGCGCCGCGAGGCAACTCTGCTCCAGCGACTGCGTCGAGCTCTCACTACACAGGAGGAGTCTGCTGTAGCCGCTAGACAAGTGCAGTTTCATATGAAGAATACACTAGAGCGGCTGCGCGAGGTGCTCGAGGGGGATGACACCACTCCAAACGCGGTGCTGCCTCGCTCCTCCTCTGGGTGCAGCATGGAGGGCGAAATGCTCAGCTTCCTTGATCACGCCGTGCGACACGTGCTTAAGGGCCGAATGTTCCGAGAAGACAGCCGCTTTCTCCTCCATCTCAAGCAGGTTTATCAAAGTATGGAGGCGAGCCAAGAGGTCTTGGAGCTGCGGCTCGACGCGAAGCGGCTTCGACACGATCTGGCCGACAAGCAGAAAGATATAGATGCACTGTCTGCTGAGCTGGCAGGACTGCGTGCAGCGTCGGCTGCTGTCGAGAGCGTAAAAGAAAGCACAACGGTCGAGTACACGGCTGCAGCGTTGGCAAAGAGTGAGGCAGAGGCGGCTACGTTCAAGCAGAAGTACATACTTGCAGCGAAGCGACTCGAGGCTCGCGATAGAGAGGTGACGCAGCTGGAAAACGATCTTGATTTGGCGCGTGGGGAAGTCATTGAAGTACGGGACCACATCCGCAATATTCTCAATGAGAGTGCGGATTTGCAGGCGGCACCGGGCGCGTCAACGACGGGCGCAAAAGTGAATGCAACAGAGCTGGCTCGGCGCGAGAAAGAAATTGCCAGGCTGAAGACTGTCAATTTAGGGCTTCTGCACCACTCTTTGGATCTGCAGTCGCAGGTCAAGTCGATGGAAATCGAGTTGGAGGCCAAACAACAAGAAAACACGCTCTTAAAAAATTCCGCGGATTCGCAGGTGGTGACGAGTTTCGTGAGCGCTGCAATTCGCGAACACACCGCATTGCGCCGACAGAGTGAGCTGGCTCTCATCCAAGCGAAGCGACTCAAAATGCAGCTGGCTGCAGCGGAGGCTAACTATCACGTTGTTGCAAATGAGGCGACGCTGTACAAGACGGGCGCATATCGTCTCTACCGCAAGTACGTAGAGCAGGTGGTATCTGTTGTAGATTACCTGCGTTGCGTGCAGCGTGCCAGCAAGGGCTCTCTCTCGCCGCATCAAGCGGAGATCGTGGATCGGCGTCTTCGCAAAACCATCACGGATCTCAGCGAGTGTTTTGGTCGGAGCAAGGTGCTGGCGATGCAGCTCTCTGACGCGCAAAACACCGTGGCGACTCTAGAGCATCAGCTCTCTCTCCTGCAAATGGAAAACAGCCCAGCCAAGCTGGACGCACTAGATGTCAGGCTGCAGGAGGCGCGCAGCCGACTACGCGATCACGACCGCCTCATGACGGAATTCCAGGAGGAGAGGCTGTTTCTGCAGGCGAAGCTGAGCCGCGCCGAGGCGACCAATAAAGACCTCAACGCCGAGGTGGCCCGACTCGAGTTCGGGTGCATGTCCGGGTCTCCTCTTAGCGCCGAGGTGCTGGCCACACTTCTGGAGCTGAAAGAAAGTGTCTTCGACAAAGCTGTGGCACCGTCGCTGACTATCGAGTCAGGTCTAACTACCACCTCCAACAAGCTGAGCGCGGGCAGTGCAGACGACAGCGATCTTGCTATTCGCGAGTACAAAAACGTCCTGCTGCGGCAGGCTGAGCTCACACAACAGTGTTCCACACTGAAGAGACAGGTGACCGATGCGGACGCTCAACGTCGTCGGTCCGAGCACGTGTCAGCGCAGCTAAAAGAGGAAGCGCAGCAGGCGGGCGAGCGGGCCGCGTTCGCACAGCGGCAGCTCGAGGAGGAACGGCAAAAGGCGACGCAGCGTGAAGCACGGCTGCTGCGAGCGCATGAGGCACAGGTGGAGGTGGCTCGCCGAGCCACAGAGCACAATGTTCAGTGTTTGCAAGAGATGGTCCACAAGAAAGAGCAGCAGATCTCTTCTTTGCAGGAGCAGCTTTCAGCCGAG
This sequence comes from Porcisia hertigi, assembly GCF_017918235.1. Classification (NCBI taxonomy): domain Eukaryota; phylum Euglenozoa; class Kinetoplastea; order Trypanosomatida; family Trypanosomatidae; genus Porcisia; species Porcisia hertigi. Next base: position 102,439 of record NC_090594.1, read on the forward strand.
CGCAGGAAGCACGTCGAATACGAGCTCAGCGAAGCAGTGCGTATGGAGCGATTGCACGAGCACATGTTTCGCGAGAACACAGCCATGGTGGAGCGTTTCAAGAGCGCCATCGACACTGTCGGGGACTCTATGCGACATGCGAGTGGGGCCACAGACCCAACTCTCCTCATACCAAGCACAAGTAGCGGTGTGCAGGAACAACTGCAGGTCTTAACGGCGGAAACGGTCCGTCTTCGCCAGGAGTTAAAGGAGGCCCGCGAGACTGTCATTGTTCTAGAGTCGCAGCTCGAGCAGCAGGTCCGGCAGCAGCTCTCGACTCTCGCTCCGCACCCTGAGTCTTCGTTAACACGTGCACAGACAACGCCAAACCACGGCACCGATGCACTCATGGGCATCATACGCAATCAAACAGCCATGGCGGATAGCCTGCGACAAAGGGAGGTGCAGCTGACCACTGAGCTGCAGCGTGAGAAAGAGCAACGGGCCTCTATGGAGCGACAAATCACCGAAATTCAAGGCCAACAGGTAGAACAGGGCGGCATGCTGCAGCTTCTGTCACAGGTGACGTCCGCCGGTGGTGTGTCTGATGCACCACTGATTAGTGAGTTGCGCGCGCAGAACGCAGCCCTCGATCAGGAGCTGCGCGCGATGCGGCAGACAGTGGAGGAAGAGCGGGCGCATGCAAGGCGCTTTCAAATGGATGCTGCAGAATGGAAAATGCACCTCGACGCGCTGCAAACTCAGGTGTTAGCGCAGCAAGCGGAGACCGAGCGCGCGCAGCACCTGGCAGCCCTCAACGAGGGGCTACGAGTCGATCTCAATGCTGTGAGGGAGCAAAACGAGAAGTTGATGATGGCCGCTACAGTTCTCAAGCAGAAGCTCATGGACGAGGCGCACCACAGCGGCGAGTCTGCCCGACTGCATCATCAAGAGATTGCACTGGCGCAGCGTATGGGCACCATTCAACAAGAGTCGGCGGGACACATGAAGGCGCTTGACCATCGCATTCGGACCATCCAAAAGGAGCTCGGCGAGCATGTTGAAAAGGAAAAGACGATGCTGGAGAAAAACACGGAGTCGCAGAGGCTCGTGTATCAGCTACATCAGCAGCTGCGCGTCAAGGATCGCGAATTGGTTTCTTTGCAGGAGCAACTGCGACTGTGCAAGAGTACCTCGGCAGCTTGCGCACAGCAACGCTCTACTGCAGCTACCTCCAGTCTTCAAAGTCGAGGCACCCAGGTAGTAGCAGCAAGAGGGGGGCCGTCGCCGAAGCGCGACAGAGAAAACACGATGCAGGAATCAAAATGCACTGTTTGTGTGTCAAACGCAGGAGCGCCGCCGCCGCCCCCTTCCCTCACCCGCGATGTACCCGTCTCGGAAGGGGTATCTACACAGCCCATACTGACTTCACTCTCATCACACAATGAGCTACTACAACCTCAGATTGCCGGTATTGTTCAAAGAGAGACGCAAAAACAGCAGCGCGACAACCTCGCTCACATCTCAACACTGCGGTCTCGTGTCCATCGTCTCGAGAAAGATGTCAGAGATGCAGAAGAACAACTCAAGGGCGAGCGAGATGCGTCAAGAGAGCTGCGCATGCAGCTTCGTCGACTCCGTGTGGAGCAAGATAGAAAGGATGCAGAGCACGCAGAGCAGCTGAGGTCTATGTACCATCAGCGCGTGCACGCTGAGGCGCAGAGGAGCAAGCACGGTGGCAAAGCTGACAGGGCGTTACTTTCAGTACCTGCTCCTCTCGCCGTGGAAGGTAAACCAGTGGTTCCCCAGAACACGGAGCGGGAGCTCCGAGAGCAACTCTCAGCCCTCGAGTCCAAGGTTCATCGATACGAGCAGGAGCTAAACGAGATCAAAGGAATTCGGGCAGCGGCCGGATCCTCCGTGGACCCTGCGCATCTCTGCTCCCCTGCTGACGTGCGAGCACACGTGGAGGAGGTGCGACGACTCGAGGGCGTTATTGACAGTCTTCGGCGACGCCTCGAGGTAGACGTTCCGACTAAAGAGGGTGAGCTGCAGCGACGGTTGGAGCACGCAAGGAGTGTGCAGCACCGGATGGTGTCTGACCTCGCCTCTCTTCGCGGCATCCCGCTGAACGAAGTGGAATCTCTCTACGCTGTCACCACAACGGCTGCTCAAAAGACTGCGGACGAGCTTAAAATGGAGCTGCTACAGAAGAGCAGTGAGCTTCTTGACCTCCGGTTCACTGTGGAGACCATGGAGTTGCAGCTAAGTCGCTTGCAGCGCCATCTTGCGGATGTTCTCACTGTGGACGCTGCAGCTTCGCGTCAGCGATCTGCATCTATCCATGAAGTTGCGAGCGTCGAGACCCTCACCAACGTGATAGAAAACCTAAAAGTAGTGATTGCAAAACTGCAGGGCGAGAATGCCAATCTTCGCTCAGCTCAACCACACATGGTTCAGTACGAGCGCCAAGCACAAGAGTTGAGCGAACTCCAGAAGCGAGAGAAAGGTTTGCAGGCTCAGCTCCAAGATCTTTTCCGGCAGTTGATGAGCATGCGTGGCTCCTCCAGAGGTGGCAGTGGTTCCTATGAGCAGAACGCGGAGCTACATCGTCGCCTCGCGACTGAGCAGGCCGCATTGGAGCAGTACGAGTCGGAGCTCAACAACCTCCGTCTTGAGCTTTCGAACCCTGATCGTCGGGCTGTGTGTCCACTGGATCCCACTGGCAGCACAGCACAAGCGACCACAGCTACCCCCGACGTTCACTCTACTATACCCCCACCACTGCCGAAGACGCGTTTTCCTCAGCGCCAAGAGCGTCGTGATAGCAATACGAGTTCGGTCGCTCGGTCGCAGCAGCGTCGCTTGAGCTTCACTCGAATGGGTGAGGTCGAATCCCGGGCAACTGATCCTAACAGATCTCTTCGATTTCGCCACTCCGACGAGCTGTAAATGAGGTGTGTTGTCGCTCTGAAAAAAAGAGGTGTACTCGCCGAGACCACATAGAATTTGGGGTGCCTAGAGGGGAACTCCCATGCGCAGGTGCGCATGCTCATGAACCATGCATACAAGCGCTGCAGACTAGACGTTGCCACAGCTTCACGCGCTCCTTTGCCTGGCATACACACACACACAGGGGTGGTCTTCAGACGAATTTATTTATTTTTTCTTCCTGCTCGAGTGTATCAGCTTCATTTCTTGTGCGTGTATTTTCGACTGCAATCGCACAAGGACCATCGCACGTCCCAAAAATTCTCCAAGTGCTCGAAAGCAGATCAAACCCACCAGGGTTGCCACTTGATAAAAATAGGCACCTAAACTATGAGCGCCCCCCAGAGCAGTTGCAGCTGTCGTAGTGCCGGGGGTTTGAACCAAACAGGGACATGATCAGCCCACACTGTGGCCGCTTTCCCTTCGCGTTCCCCCCTGGGGATCTGCATATTAGCTCACCATTGTGTTCGGTGTGAACAGGTGCACACCTTTGCCGCTTTATAGTTCAGCTACTTTGCACTTTCATTTTTTGACCCTCCCCTTACGTTTCTTTCGTTTTTCCCCGATCTTTTCACCGAGACGAGTGTGTGTGTGTCTTAGTTTACCTGGGATGCGCGGACGTTTGTGTTCACGAGCGTACTACTGTAACGGTCACTGCTTTCCTTTGGGAGCACCCTCTTCTTTGCACTTCTCTTGGGCTTTCAGGTCTCACCCCATAGGGAGCTGTACAGGCAGGTACATCCCTCCCCCCCCAGAGAATACGCCGTTTCTCTGGCTAGTCTTGGCGTCCTTCCGTTTGTGCGTTTCTCATTTCATTTTCCGCGGGGCATTAGTCACCCTTAGCTCATATCATTCGTCACGCATAGGCGTGACCGGCGTCACCAATGAGCGCCCTATTTGATTTCGAAACAGTTCTGCACGTGTTGCTGCTGATCGTGTGCACTGCTACTTACCTTCGGCAGTTTAGACCCACTTTGTATCACCGTGATAGCCTTGAGCTCTACAAGAAGTTCCTCTACAAATGTAGTGTGGTGGGGGATCGTCTCTCCCCCTGGGTCTCAATTTCCTGCCTTATCTTAGCCTTCCGTGTCGTTTTCGTATATTGAGAAATGAAACAAAGCCTGTCATTGCCGTGCCAAAAGTAGTAAAAGCAGAAAAAACGCTAACGTGCGGTTAGGGTATGTCCGTGTGTCCCCTCCCCCCCCATACCACGTCGGTACCACGTGCTCGGCGCACCACACTCACCCTCTGGCCTTCTAGGGATACCTCTTTTTTTTCACATGGAAGAGATCTTGCTAAACTTTGCCGCGCTCCGCTTTCACAGAAGTTCCCCTCGCTCTTCGCACCTCCGATGTTTCCACCTACTTCCCTCTTTGTCTTTCTTTCCCATCACTATTGATAGCTTCGCTGCTCCAAGCGTTCCTCCCTCTCTAACTTAGCCTGGTGGAACGCCACTGCAGGGTTGCTCATACACACAGTGGCATGCGTGTAATATTTTTAGAGCAAGACCAGGTAGCACTGTCATTTGTTTCGGGCGTATCGTCATTCTTTATTTTCACCTCCACAGAGCCCGTACGAGAGAAGCAAAAGTAGTAGGTGCGCTCACCCAACTTCGTCAAAGATACCAGTGCCAGGTGCCACGTCCCAAAGCACACAAAATAGAAATAACGCCCCCCCCCCCGCTGCTGCCCTGTGTGTGCCGTTTTGATTTCTTCTCGCGAGGCATGTTTATTCTCTTAGCTTTTTTTTTCGAGACCTTAGCTTCATTTTTTACCGCATAGTGCTCGCCCTGACTTCCTCTTGACCTTTGCTAGTACCCCCATCCCTCCCCCAAGCGTCGTTGATCTATCACTGAGAGCCTTACAGTGCACCAGAACCGTTTTTGATAGCTCTTCTTTACTCAGTCTAGTAGTAGGCGTAGGAGTGAGCAGTCTCTTTTATCGATCTTCGTTTGCGTGCCTTCTGGTGTTGGAGCGTGTCCGCTCGTGTTTCACTTACAGCGTTCTCCCCTTCCCTTCCTACGTTGTGTGGTGCACCACATGCTCTGTTCTCTACCTCTCTTTGGTGTGTTTCGAAGCACCATGCGGCTCCTCACAATCAGTGATGAGTACATCCCTCGCGCCTTCCCGGTGAAGTCGACCACCGGTCTCGCCGGTGTGGCCGTCGAGCCGCTGTGGAAGCCGAAGCTGCTTGCCGCCGCCTCGGAGCTGCAGGCGTTTCTCCACACATCCGACATCCCACCAGAGTCCACATACTACAACGTAACAATGACCTTAGTGAAGCGCATCAATTACGGCATCAAGGAGTGCCAAGATGACTGGTGCACATTAGAAAAGAAGTTCTTCTGGGGTTGGCCAGTTGAGTACATCCTACAGGTGACCTGGCGTGAGCTAGAGACGGCGCAAAAGTGGAACGAGTGGCGTTTTTGGGAGTTGGATCCGGAGCAGGTAAAGCGCGTAGCTCGCGAGGACCAGGGTGTAGGCAAAGAGGGCTTGGGCTACAACACACCTTGGGAGCAGGTCGTGCGTGAGGACTTCGACAAGCGCAAAAAAGCTCTCACACAGGAGGAGATGGCAGAACTCAAGCGTATGGACACGGAGCGGATGGCACGGGAGACAGCGGCGTACAAGGAGCGCAAGGAGCGCATCCGTGACGACTTGGAGAAAGCGCGTGGCGATATGCTCAAAAAATTCCTGAACAAGCGGTACGCTGTAGACAAGGACCTGATGCGAATGCAACCGGGGAAGAGCTACTCCGGGAAGAGCGCCGATGATCTCATTCAAGAACTGCGTGCCTCTGTAAAGCCGACCCCTCTCCCAGCCCAGAAGTGAGCGGCCGCTGCTTGTTGGCAGTGCTGCACGAGGACACGAGAGGCTGGGGCCTGGGGTGGGTTTGAACGTGTACAAGAACTACTACATGGCTCTCTGCGGCTACTTTGTCGATATCGTCCGGGGACTTGTGTAAAATGTGACTTTGGATCGATGGGGGCGTCTGCGTTGTCTTTGCAGATTTCGCACCGTCATCTCCACTTTGCCCTGCAATTTTATCCTTGTGAATCCCGAGCCGCTCTGTCACTGCTACTTCAATGGGGTATTCTCCAGAAGCACCTGCAGAGCGCCCATTTCAAAAAAAAAAACTGAGTATGATTTTCTCACGACACACTTTGCTTCTCATCTTTCATCCAGTGCTTTCGATGTGTGCAAGCACATCTACCCCCTTATATCTCCCTTGCTCGGTACCACACGGTGAGGTGTGCAGGTGAGGAGGGAAACTAGACTGTATCGGCCCTGGTCGCCACCATTACCTCGCTCAGGACTTCTTCCGACGTCACACATGTCGTGGACAGGTGAGAAAAAAAAGTACCTGTCTTTTCCTTGGCCGGCCCCATGAAAGCAGGGGAAGCCAAACTAACGGGCTGCTTTGTTCTGTGGATTTTTCTGATGCTCACCACTACAGCCTCTCTACCCCTTATTCTGCGCGGCTGAGGTGCATTCATCTTCTTTTCCCTCTCCCAGAGACGTTAATATTCCAAAAAGCAACAAAAACACAGAAACCGCACATTTTTTGAACCAAAAAAAATTATCCCCCTACTCTTCCAGATCGAGCATACCTTGTTTTTTCTTTTAGGATTGCAGACGTGCTGTACAACCCAGTACTTGTAGCTTCATCGCTGACGCACCTTTTCGACCTGTCGATCACCTCGCCATCACCCGCCAGCACGTACAAGACACCTCACCTTTTTGTAGAAAGCACACGCACACACACACACTCACGGATTTTAGCGCTTCTCTAATATACCACACAATGTCCTTTCCGTTTCACGCAGGGTCATTTGCTCCGGTCTCAGAGGCCTACTTGCCGTCCAAGGCGACAGAGCATACTGCTGGGGCTCTTGGCGCAAAGAAAAGCGTGTGTATGGCCTTCTACAAGAGTGGAGGGTGCCCTTATCTCTCCCACTGTGAGCATGCCCATCACTTTACTGAACTGTGTGCTGAGACACAAATGGAACTACTGGGAAGCATGCCAGTGGGGTCTATCCCGGCGCACTTTTTCGACGTTTCGCAGTCACGGGAAGAGAGGCTTATTGCACCGAGCTCCGAGCCGCTGAAGACGTCGATGGTGGGGTGCGGACACTTCAACCACGTCCAAACTGGCAAGTTGGAGAGCACTGTTTCTTCGCGTCGCCACCCCACTGGAAAGTATCGCGAATTGGTAGTGTCGCACCTTGGACCACAGCAGCCGATACTTGACGTCCCATCATTTTCCAGTCGCACTTCTAGCAGCGCCGAGAGTCTCAGCCTAGGTGGGGTACACTTCTCAAATGGTTCGTCGCCCCCCACGATTGCAGTTGCCACTACCGTGGAGGTTGGAGTATTCAAGATGACTTTGCCCCTACGATGCCGCTATCCGCATAGTTCGATTCCAGGCACCTACTACGATGTTCTGGCGCTCCCTCGTGACGCACCACACAGCGATATTATTGCCAAGTACCGCGCTTGGCAGAGGGGAGGCTTCAAGCGCATGCGTCAAGTAGATCCAGTTGGGGCGGAGGCGGTGGATCGCATCATTGTGGAGGCTCGTAATGTCTTGGGTAACCCCATATTGCGTGCTGCCTACAATCAGCAGTTGCCATCTGCACCAGTGAAGCAGCAGTCCTGGGCAGCTACCTCGTGCGGTGCAGGTTTGACGAGTAGAAGCACGACCCCGAGTAAGCACCATACTCAAGGACTGTCCTCCACGACATCCTCTGCATTTGACACACACCATAGGCTTGATGAATCCTACAAGTTTATTAGGCACAGTCGTAGCAACTCTGGTGTGTACCACGTTGACGGTGCAGCGCCTGTGGTGACCATAACAAGTCTGCATAATGGGGAGAGCATTTGGTAGCAGAGATTTTTTCCTCCCTGGTACGATGACGTACCGGTGTCGATGCTATCTCTTCCTCCTCCGTTCTGCTCTCTTGCTCTGATCGCACGCAAGCGCGCATCCTCTGCGGCGCATCTGAGTGTACGGGGGCACAGGGTAAAGCCCGTATGCAGTGCGTGTCTGAATGGTAAGGTATAGTGGGCTGCGCAGGCGCCGTTCCCTCAATAAAGCAGCCGAATTTTCCTCAGCTGAACCACCATTTTGTAGACGATGTCGGATTAATGCCGGTTTCGCTCATCTCTCGGGCGTCTCGTACTTCGGTTTTGTCACGTTTCTTTTCTCCTTAACACACGTCTTTCTCAAGACGAAGTTTCACGTTTCACGTTTCTCGTTCTTCCCTTCCCCTCTTTCCCCCCTTCCTGCCTCAGTGCCTATATGTGTAGTGTACCTCACGGAGCCATTTTCTGTCACTTGGGCACGTGTGTCGCTTCGCTTCACCTTCGTGCACACTTCTCGTGTCTTTGGCGTGGTTCCTCGTTCTCAGCGCCACCGACCACTTCTTCCCCCATTTTTTTTTAAATGAGTTGTGAGATGTGGCATTCCCATCTCGACAGAGATCCACTGTTTTTCAATACTTCTCTTTGTTCTTCTTTCTTGTGTACGGCACTTTTTTTCTTTTTCTTGTACATCTACAGACACGCGCACAATTCTTGACGCATTTAGCTCAATTCCCTCTCCTGTGTGCCCTGTCGCTCCACTCATCATTTTACCTGGCAATTTCTAGAGTATTCATCTCAACATTTTCCTTCTACGCAAGCCCCCTAAAACCACCAGTTGGTGTTTGTCCTCCTTTCTTTTCACTGTCTCTCTTTTTTTTTTCCCCGCGACGGGAAGGGGGATGAGATACGCCTCTTTCACTCATTCTTGTGTGTCTCCGACTTCCTCGACCAACCCGCTTCGCACAGTTGTAAAAGAACATACGTGCCCTTGTCGGCCTCTTCCCTTGTAAACTAGCCTTTTTTTGTTCATTATTAGTTTGTGTCTCGGTAGCGGTGTGAGGCTCTCTTTTTTTCTTTTTTTTTTCGCGCGTGTGGAATATCACTTCATGTTTTCTTTGACTAGGTGAGAATTTATTTTTTGTAGACGAATCCGCCCCCCCCCCCCAATCGATTGGTGAGGGCATCTGTAAGGAAAAAAAGACGACGCAGACATTTATTGTTTTCAAGCTTGCAGCTGTCATGCGCTTTCCAGAGATCTGGGCCATTTGCCCGCGATACTGCGGTGTGCCTAAAGGAGAACAAGGGTTTGATGTTCCACTGCGTGGACGCCGCCAGCATTGCCAGTCTGACTTGTGTGTCTCTTCTATCATTGCAGCCCCTTTCCTTCCCCGTGTCCTTGTTCTGGGGCGTGATATTTCCTCTCTTTGTGCTGCACCTCATGGGTGTGTATGTTTATCTTTTTTAGATAATTCACCTTGTTTTCAATCCTGATTCAGTGGGACACCTCAGCGTGAGACTATCCGTGGACCCCACTACACGCTTTGCGGGGAACCCCAGGAGCCCGCCTCCCCCCCCCCTATTCACTTGCCAACGCCAAACCACGTCTGATGGTGACGAGGACAGGCACCTGTGACGTAGGGAAGGGGAAGGGGTCAGAGCGGTGTACTGTTACTGATATTGTTGGCCAGGTCGTGGATGGCGCTACATCAGCGTAACCCGCGCCAGTGCGAGCGTATGCACCCCTCATATGCGAAGGAAGGTGTCAAGGGGAGTCCCACGCCTGTTTCGCAGCTCACACTATGTGATGGTGGTGGGGAGGCCTGAGCCACCCCCTCCCCACCCCAGGGAGGGGGGGGGGATGGCGGTGGCGCACAATGTGGTGGTCTGGGGCGTAATGGGAGCTGTTGCGAGGCGACCTGTGAAGCGGCAGTGGACACACCGTGCGAGGCAGGACATGCGCCCAGACGACGGTGCCCGTGTTGCACCGCTGCCTTGCACCACGCGCTCTGTGTGTGTGTGTGTGTCTGTGTGTGTGTGTGTGTAACAGAGAGGAAGTGGCGTGTGGAGTCGGACTCCTGTGTCGTACGGCAGAGTTGACGCTTTGCAGATTCACCCGTTCTCGCGAGCCTTATGTTGGGTATGCCCAAAAGTAGTACAACCGACAGATCAGACTCTTTGGTTCCTCTTGTTTTTTCTTCAGTATTCTGAGTGTTCGTTCCCATTTGCGCGTTGTTTTACCTGTCGACAAGCGAGCCTATTCCGATTCTTTTCTGCTTTGAAGCATGTGACGCGCAGATCAGCCTTGGCGTGTTCAAATGTCAACGTATTTGGACTGTTCCATTCGACTTGCTGGTGAGGTGACGGTGCTGCAAGTTCGTAACACCGTGTGCTCTTTTTTGTGTGTGTGTGTGGGGGGGGGGTGGAACCGTTATTTTGTGTAGTCTGCTGTCATGCACGCACTCTTTGTTTCGCAGCTCTTTGCGTTTTTTTCCGGCTTGCTTCTTTTATGCGCTTCCCTCTCTTTGCCGAGCGGACCCTGGGCAAGTGACGAGGCCCAGGATAGAATAGCCGCATGCCACTAAGACGACCTCCCAGCGATGAATAAAAAAGATGCGCAACAGTCCACTCGGCTCGTGCTCCGACGCTCCCACAACGTGTTTGCCTTAGCTGACTCTCGCACACAGCGTGTTTTTCTTTACTCACATCTCCAACGACAGCAACAACGCAAAAGTACAGCATTGTCTCTTTTGGCTCGAATGCCACCGACACTTAGGTGACTTCCCTCAACTCACGCTTTCCTCCATCACACGTGAAAGCGCTCGCTGTCTCACCCCGCATGTCCGTCCCAATCGTCAACTCAACTCCCTCTTCTACCGTCTCCCTGTTTTCCTTTCTCGTACGTAATCGCATCTTACCCCCACTTGCCACTTACACCCTAAACGCCTCGGGAAACCTCCTCCACCTCAAATGACACCTGCCGCAGAGAAGCAGCTCCGTCAGCATTTTTCACTCACGCAAAAATGGTCAAGAGGACGAAGTCTAAGGTGGACACGATCAACACCAAGCTCCAGCTGGTGATGAAGTCCGGGAAGTACGTGCTCGGCACTCAGCAGGCGCTGACGACCCTCCGCCAGGGCCGCAGTAAGCTGATTGTGATCTCGAACAACTGCCCGCCGATCCGCCGCGCTGAGGTGGAGTACTACTGCACCCTCAGCAAGACCCCCATCCACCACTACTCTGGCAACAACTTGGACTTGGGTACTGCGTGCGGCAAGCACTTCCGCACCTGCGTCTTGTCCGTCACGGATGCTGGCGACTCGGACATCGCCGCTTAAAAGAAAAGCGGGATAATGTGAACCGACTTCTCTTTGCTCTCATTTTAATTTGTGATCGTTTCTGATAGAAAAAAAAAACAAAATCTCAACGAATAAAATATCTGCGCTCTGTGTGTGGGCACGCGCCGTGCTGCTGGTGGTGGCTACTCAGGTGAAACGAGGACCACATCAGCGTGAAGGAATGAACGCGCATGCTCGCACACCCGGCAACGCCAGATGTACAGAGGATAGAGCGACGAGAGTGTCACATCTCAAAGAGGCACCAACACAGATGAGGTGGGAGGAAAGCTGAGTCTGGGACGGTGCCCGTGTTTGGTTGTCCCCTTTCTTATTTTGCTCCAACCTCCTGTACCCTGGATTCACTTCGTGAACCTCACTGCGCGCTTGCGTCTGGGTTGCATAGATTCACGCACGGCTCGTATTGCGGGTGGTTGCTCTAATTATGCCACCTGCCGCACTTTCCTTCTTCGTACTCCTGTTTGGTTGGGCAATTGCCGAGGGAAAAAAGTCATGGATTTCTTAGCAAGCTCCACATTCCACCTCCTCCTCCTCCCCCCTCCCCCCACGCGATCTACCTACGCTACTCTACTTGCTCCCTGCCTCATCTTGGTCGACCAGCAGCACACATCATCTTGTCCCATCCCTTCTTTCTCCCGTCCCACCTGCTACCAAACACCTACGTGAGAGATACAGGCACGCACCCAAAGCTGAAAACTGAGAGGGTGGGTAGGTCTTAGCAGAAGAGGTCTTTGGTTATCGTGTGTACCTCTTCACATTTATTTGCCTTCCCTCGCATCTGGCCGTACTGGTGGGGCTCTCTTTTTTACATATTCAATGTTGGACGATCCGTTAGCATGTGTGCCTCAAGCCGTCGCATCAGCGTCACCTCAGAGCAGCTACAGAGCGACGCCCTTCGCGCCCAGCTCTTCAGCACTTGCTGTGCATACGGTGTTGTAGAGTGGGTGCAGTACGAGGAGGACCCAAACTATAACACCACCACTGTGCACATTCAGTTCCAGAAGCTGTCTAGCGCCGATCGACTCCGCAGTGACGTGCAGCAGCGAGGACGTGTTTGGCAGATTGTGAGCGAACCGGCGGTGCTGTGCGTGGGTGCAGATGTGCTACTTAGCGCTACAGAGCTGCTGCGTCTGGGCCGCCTCACCGCTGCGTTGCCCGTTTTTTCGTGCATGGAACTTCCAAGCTCTCCTGAGGTCAGCACAGGCACTGCGGCAAAGGCACAGTCTTCGATGAAGCCACCTACATTCGAGGAAAAGACTTTCCTGTTACACGGCCGCAACACCGCAACACGCACCACCACGTCTTCTTCCAGGGTCACAGCCGAGCAGGAGGCTGCCCTGTGGTCGGTGTTTGAACAGGAGTCATCAACGGTATGCCACAGTTGTCTCGGTCCGTATTGCGCAGTGTTACACTTCGGATCCCCGCACGACGCTAACGAGTTTCTTTGCCAGTACCAGCTCACTTTGGCAGAGCAGCACGGCGTGTACGCCATTCATGTCGGCACTGCGCCCGACTGCGCCTTGGCGGTTGCGCTTCCAAAAATGTTGGCACGGCACGCGCTGGCTGACTGTGCTGTTGAGGGGCGCGTTGTGCGCGGCTACGTGGTCGCCATGCCGTCCAACACATACTGTGTAGTGGATGCTGGTCTCTACCCTGCTGCGGATCAGGCGAGCACGACCACTCTGGTTCACACGCACACCAACTTCTTGAGTGTGTCACTGGGGGACGAGGTGCAGGTGCAGCTGTCCGCGAGTGGAGGGCTTACACTGGCCGGGGAAGGGATGGTCGGGGGCAAGTTGCTGCGTGTCACCAGCTCTGTTGCTTTCTCTTCTCGCCGCTCTCTCTCCAAGGCGCAGTTACCCACGGCCGCTGCTCGTACGTTGTGTACCTCAAACCTGACACGGGGCTTAGCTGGAGTTGCTTCGACACCACCGCATCAGTCTCAGGGAAGGGCAGGCAGCGGCGGCAAAGCGAGAAATGTGGCGGGGGCGCTAGGGCGCGGCGCTGCCAATACCAAGTTTAACACCGCAGTCGCTAGCGGTGGTCCTGGTAGTGATATGGCCTGCAAATCTGTAGGTGGAGCTGCTGCAAAAGCGCTTGCAAGCAAACTTTTCAAGAGTATTCAGCAAAGAAGAGGTGGTGGCGGAGACGGCGATGGCAGCTCCGCAGAGCGCCTATGTTCTTACGCAGCCGGTCTAGGCCCGTACGCGCGGTTATTGGTGCGCATCGAGCGGATCGGCGAGGATGGCCTGCACGCCCGCTGCGTCGAGGACGCCGAGAACTGTGGCTACGCCGGACCAGTTTTCATTCCCGCCGCGCTTGTGCCCGCCGATACCAGCAGCACCGCTCAAGGATGGCGGACGTTTGCCGTTGTAGGGGAACGAATGCATGTGGCACTGCTTTACATGGTTGCCGTGGGTGCCAGCGCCGCAACTGTGCGTGGAATTGCCTCCAAAAAAGAAGCAGACCTTCGCCGGACGGTCACCACCGCCACCGCAACTACGGCAGCGTCGGGTACCACACCAGGGGACTTGGACATCGCCGCAGTCACCGTGGGTATGACAGTCACGGCTGTGGCCATGTTGAAGCTTTCTGCTGGCGATCTTGGTGTCCCGGCTGCCGGGGATCCATCCCCCTACTTCCCCGCCTTTCTTCTCTGTCCAGGGATCCACGCGTTAGCGACGTTGCGCCGAACGCTGCTCTTGCTGCCCCTGTCTGATTTGGGCGTGTTGGACCCCTCGACCATTTTTGCCTCCCCTGGGTCTTTCACCGTATCAGAAGTGGTGAACGATGTGATGCGTGGACAATACGCAGTGGTGGTGCCATCTGCTGTCTACGCCGCGCGCCAAGCTCAGCAGGCGGTTGCACAAGAGCAGCGGAAGGCGGCAGCGGTGGACGAGGTGAAGCGTCGATTGGCGGCGGTAATGGGGAAAGATATTCTGAAGGTGCTGGACACTGAGGATGAGCCGTTTCCAAAACGTCCCCGCTGTGATGGCTGAGGAAAACGGTTCGCTTAATCATCCCTGTGACGCGTCGTCTCCGTGTACGTTCATCGCAGACTTGCATGAATCCAAAGCGAGAAAAGAAGGAACACGTAATAGCACGCTTCGAGTGCGTGTGCTCGAGTGCGTGGTGGTAACCATACGGCACTGATGAGGGGCTCGTCACCTATGCTTTCCAAATTTCTTTCCTCTCCTACCACGCCCTACTGGCAGGTGATGCGCCGTCACACCAAACTTAACTCTACCTTTTTTTTTTCTTTGTTCCTGATCCCCACACAACTTCTTGGTTTCCGCGGTGTCAATCACTTCCTCAGCGACTGACCAGCAGACACAGTCCAAGGAGTAGTACAAGACTTCCTCACTGGCGCTGTGCGTGTGTGCGCTATCCACGATTTCAGGTCGATTCTCTGCCCGTGTGGGCTCTGAAAAAGTTGTGTGAGTGAGGCGTGAATGGATGAGGTGAGTCTCAGCACGCTGCTTCTCAGCGGTGAGTGCGATGTCCAGTGGGGCTCTCGGGGCACGCTGAGGGCTCACCGCACCGTTGAACTCCACTCCAACAATATTTTGTACTGCTTTGAGGAGCCGAGGAATTCGATGGCCAAGCACATTCGGGAAAAGGTGTATGTGGAGGGGTGTCACATTGTCGACGGTGGCGTCTACAGCGACACGAGCGAGAGACTCTTGCTGTTTCTGGCAAACTACGACTACGCCGAAAAAGTAGATCTGTTGGGCAACCACCGTTGCAACATATTTGCTGAAGAGAGGACGACTCACGACGCGCCGCTAGACAAGACCACACAGAGCGCATTGGGGTCGTCACTGCCGAGCGCCAACTACGTGGTGCAACTTTTCATGCCTGACAAGATGATCAAGTGGTACCTTCTTCAGGCAATTCAAAGGGCCTCGAAGGAGTATCCTCAACTTTTTCCGGCCACCGCTGCGGCACTGGTAATGATGCCGACGCCGGCTGCGGGCAGCGGCAGTGTACACTCTAGACCGTCAACCGTAGCGAAGCCGCTCGCCTGTAGTGTAGCGAACCAGTTCGCGTCGAAGATATTGGGCCAGCACTCCGTCGACGCCTGCCATACACGCACGGAGTCTGACGTCACCGTCTTACGCAACCACGAGGTGCTGCAGCTGTCGGACGTGCTGCACGAATATGAGGCACTGCAGCTAACTAAGAGCAGGGCGAACACCATAGATTCACATTCAATGCCCAGGGAGGGAGAAGGGAGGATGATGTGCGAGGCCTTGTTAAACTATGATACCTTGGGATCAGAGGTGTGCGTGGCGGCGAATGAGGTGAATCCAGTAGCCACACTTTCTGAGGTCCAGTCGAGTGCGCTAGCACGCCTCGAGCACTCTCCTCTCTATGAATCATGCATCAAAAGCCAACCAACCAATCGGTTCTGCGCTGACTGCGGCGAGCCTTTTCCGTCATGGTGCATTCTGCAGCCCTTTGGTGCTTTTGTGTGTATCCAGTGTATCGGTGTGCATCGAAAGTTGTGGTCGAGCAAGTGCCGTGCTGCAGAGCTTGACCGATGGCCTCATAGCGACGTCGAGTTCATGAAATCACGTGGCAACGACGCTGTGAATGACGAGTTGGAGTACTACGTAGCCTTTCCAGCTGACAGCATCGAATTTTCTTTACACAAGGAGCCTGTCGTGAAACCTGTAAGGTCCTTTTCTTCTTTTGAGGTGCGTGAGTCGTTCATACGGTGGAAGTATGAGGAGCAGCTCTTTACCCAGGGGCGACATCCTGGTGCGACAGGGCCCCTTCCACCGCGCCCGGATCCGGTCGGGTTGGAGCGCTCTCGCCTTGCGTCAGCTACCGCTGCTTCCGAAGGAGAGGGCAACACTAGCGACGTCTCTTTCGGCATTGTAGTAAAGCAACAACCGTCCTTCCTGCATGATCCCGGCCCACCGCGGTACGCAGGGTTGCTGGACATTATCGTGAAGGAGCTGATAGGTCCGGAGTCTATTGTCGGTGCAGTGTGTGTACTGACAAACGGCTTTCAAACTCTCCGCACGCGGGAAAGCCGTCAGCTCCTGCATATGCAACATTCCACCGCGTGGGATGAGCACCTGCAGCTGGGTATAGAGGGGACGGGTCAGAAGCCGCTCTACTGCACCATCCACCGCGGAAAGGGGGAGCTGCTAGCCGCAGCAGAGGTATGGATGACTGAGGAGGTTTTCCAGCCTGGCACCAACTGCATGCTCGCCACCACGTTACTTTGGACACAACTGCACAGGAAGCCCAACCAACGTACCCTAGAAACGTCATGGAAGATCACGTTTCTGACCTCGTACCGACTGCTGGCATGAGCACCAGGGTCTTGTTGTCCTCTTCCCCTTGTCTCTGATTCCGCGCCGAAGCCGTAGGCCCTCGCTGGATTGTTATCATATCCTCTTCCAAGGTTTTTCCCAAGCCTTCAAGGGGCACCACACAAGATGAACTGTGCAGTGTGTTTGCACACCCCAATATATGTTTGTACATATGGGTGTGTGTTTTATTTTTGAAGCACCCATGCTGCCGTGCGACACAGGAGTCCGACTCCACACGCCACTTCCTCTCTGTTACACACACACACACAGACACACAGACACAGAGACACAGACACACACAGAGCGCGTGGTGCAAAGCAGCGGTGCAACACGGGCACCGTCGTCTGGGCGCATGTCCTGCCTCGCACGGTGTGTCCACTGCCGCTTCACAGGTCGCCTCGCAACAGCTCCCATTACGCCCCAGACCACCACATTGTGCGCCACCGCCATCCCCCCCCCTCCCTGGGGTGGGGAGGGGGTGGCTCAGGCCTCCCCACCACCATCACATAGTGTGAGCTGCGAAACAGGCGTGGGACTCCCCTTGACACCTTCCTTCGCATATGAGGGGTGCATACGCTCGCACTGGCGCGGGTTACGCTGATGTAGCGCCATCCACGACCTGGCCAACAATATCAGTAACAGTACACCGCTCTGACCCCTTCCCCTTCCCTACGTCACAGGTGCCTGTCCTCGTCACCATCAGACGTGGTTTGGCGTTGGCAAGTGAATAGGGGGGGGGGAGGCGGGCTCCTGGGGTTCCCCGCAAAGCGTGTAGTGGGGTCCACGGATAGTCTCGCACTGTATTGTAGATCATGCGATAGTGGGGGTTTCGCGCCAAAGAAAAAGATTGCACTGTGATAATTACCACTCGCTAAAATCTGCTCTCTTCTTGTTAAGAGTGTTCGCAGGCACACCGTTGGTCTACATGGAGTTTTTGACGGGTTTCCTGGAGTCATGCTGCCCCGCATTCCTCTTCCCTTGGATCGCTGTTGAGAGATCCTGCGGCGGTCCATGACAGGAGGAGTGTGGGCCGTGTATGTGTATGTCTTCTATCTCGTTTCTCAGCTATTTCATTCTTTGATTCCCCTTTCCATACTTTCTGCACTCCTATCATCGTTTCCT
Organism: Porcisia hertigi; assembly: GCF_017918235.1. Lineage (NCBI taxonomy): Eukaryota > Euglenozoa > Kinetoplastea > Trypanosomatida > Trypanosomatidae > Porcisia > Porcisia hertigi. Next base: position 120,079 of record NC_090594.1, read on the forward strand.
CTGTGTTGTCTATGCGCAATCATTTTTCTGCACCCACCCCGACCCCACTTCCCCGTATGCACAAGGTTCCTCTCCCTAAACTGTTTCTTTCTTGTTTGCTCAGCGTGTCTCCGTACTGCACAGCGCCGCTCAGAGCACATTCTTCGTGATTGCCTAGATCAATTTTTCTTTCAAGAATTTACACCATCCAGCTGTTTCTCTCCACGATTTTCCATCGCTGACTCACCTGTCTTTGTTCCTTTTCCCATTTTCCATCTCCTGAAGTGTCGCTGCGTTTGCTCGGGGCGACCTATCCTACTGCTCTTGGCTGCGTCTAATCATTTCGTATTGAGCACCACCCTCTGTCAAGAGGGTGCTGCTTTTCCAGGTTTACTCATTGCACAAAAACACACACATTTCATCACTGGCAAATCCAAATCCACAATGCTCCTCAGTTATAGGGCCGCATTCCTCTGGGCTACGTTCGCTTCCCTAGCGACCTTTTTCATCCTGCGTCACTACGATCCTGTGGATTTGAGTGAGCACGCTGAGAAGGTGTACGGTATACCACCGGTAGCGTGTTGCTCGGCCATCCTTATTCCCATTATCGTTCTCGTCGTCTACGAAAAGACGTTGAGTATGGGTCCGAAGCCGTCGCTCAGACGACGTTGAGATACGGGTATGCGGACCTCCTCCTCTCTATGCGATCTCCACAGTTCTTTCACCCCCCTCCCCGAAAAGGCGCGGCAACATGTGCGCCGTTGCACGTCACTTCATTCGGGGAAGAGAAGACGGTGTGAGAACAGAAGAATCCATCGATACCCACAGTAGAGTAGGCATGTACTGCACAGCGCCAACATGACAGCTCTGGTCATTGACTTTGGACCACGTCTTCCCTCCATTTCCAGTGTATGCGCTGTAAGGCGGGGGTGGGTGGGTGGGCGGGCTGCTTGGATCATGAGAGAGCAGGTCTTCATGCTCCCTATTCCATGCTGCTTTCTACTCGAAAGAGACTTTTGCTTTCCTTTCGACACCACCTGACTCCTTTGCTTTGCGCTGCGTTCTCCGTTGACAACAGACAAACCCTTGAAATGCTTCTCTTCTTTTGGTCACCGTGGATCTTCTCATCTCCAAAGCTGCTAAGCTCAGAAACACTGTGGCTCACCAGCCATCTCAATGTTATCTTCGTTGTCGCTTGCGCAGGTTTTTGCCTCTTCGAAAGAGGTGTGCTGCTGCTGCTGCTGCTTTACATGGCGGCCGCAGCTGCGCTTCCAACGCAGATTTCAAGTCTGAAATGCACTCTCTCGTTCACCACCACTTGCCTTTCAGTTTCCTGCCAACTCTGTGCAAAAAAAAAAAACTAGGCGGCGTTAATCACACATGCGCCGTCTTCACCGACCGGGGCTCTGTGCTCGGACAGCGCGCCTTCTTTCCAACACCAGTCAACATGTGAAATCTACAGCCGTTTGGGTAGACGTCGTGACTTTACCAACATCGCCACCGCCAGTACCTCCTTGTGCACCTCTAGCCTCCGCTACAATTGCTCGTCCTGAGGTGCTGGCAGCCGCGCCTGCACCACCACCACCCACTGCACCCGAGGTGCTGAAGTCAGCACCTGCCGCGCCTGCACCACCACCACCCACTGCACCCGAGGTGCTGAAGTCAGCGCCTGCCGCGCCTGCAACACCACCACCCACTGCACCCGAGGTGCCAAAGTCAGCACCTGCCGCGCCTGCACCACCACCACCCACTGCACCCGAGGTGCCAAAGTCAGCGCCTGCCGCGCCTGCACCACCACCGCCCACTGCACCCGAGGTGCTGAAGTCAGCACCTGCCGCGCCTGCAACACCACCACCCACTGCAGCCGAGGTGCTGAAGTCAGCACCTGCCGCGCCTGCACCACCACCGCCCACTGCAGCCGAGGTGCTGAAGTCAGCGCATGCCGCACCTGCACCACCACCACCCACTGCACCCGAGGTGCTGAAGTCAGCGCCTGCCGCGCCTGCACCACCACCACCCACTGCACCCGAGGTGCCAAAGTCAGCACCTGCCGCGCCTGCACCACCACCACCCACTGCACCCGAGGTGCCAAAGTCAGCACCTGCCGCACCTGCACCACCACCACCCACTGCACCCGAGGTGCTGAAGTCAGCACCTGCCGCGCCTGCACCACCACCACCCACTGCACCCGAGGTGCCAAAGTCAGCACCTGCCGCGCCTACACCACCACCACCCACTGCACCCGAGGTGCTGAAGTCAGCGCCTGCCGCGCCTGCAACACCACCACCCACTGCACCCGAGGTGCCAAAGTCAGCACCTGCCGCGCCTGCACCACCACCACCCACTGCACCCGAGGTGCCAAAGTCAGCGCCTGCCGCGCCTGCACCACCACCGCCCACTGCACCCGAGGTGCCAAAGTCAGCACCTGCCGCGCCTGCACCACCACCACCCACTGCACCCGAGGTGCCAAAGTCAGCACCTGCCGCGCCTGCACCACCACCACCCACTGCACCCGAGGTGCCAAAGTCAGCGCCTGCCGCACCTGCACCACCACCGCCCACTGCACCCGAGGTGCTGAAGTCAGCGCCTGCCGCACCTGCACCACCACCACCCACTGCACCCGAGGTGCTAAAGTCAGCACCTGCCGCGCCTGCACCACCACCACCCACTGCACCCGAGGTGCCAAAGTCAGCGCCTGCCGCGCCTGCACCACCACCGCCCACTGCAGCCGAGGTGCCAAAGTCAGCGCCTGCCTCACGGAGTAGGCTGCATTCACGTAACAGTAGCTCTACAGGAAGAAGTAAAACTGCCGGGCACAGCGATTCGTCGTCCCCAGGTGCGCGTCTCCAAGTTGTAGCACGTTCAGAGACCGCTGCTAAGCACACAAAAGCAGGCACGCCCCTCCTGCAGCAGGGCCCCCGAGGAGCTGTCCCACAGCCTTCTGTTGCGTCTCCTCTCTCTTCACCACCACCACCACCACCGGCGCCGGAGCCGTCAGCTGCGCCTCCGGCACCACCACCACCAGTATCTAGGTCGTCGGCGCACGCCACCATCGCCCCGCCTTCCCGAAGTGACGCGGTCGAGGACAGCGGGGAGGTCGAAGAAAAACTTTTCGAGGCTCTGCGACCCTCGCTGTCAACCCGCATCGAGGCTGCTGTGCAACACGGTAAAGCAACGCACCCACTGAAGGTGTCTCGGAGCATCGAGCAGCCACAGGCAGAAAAGCTGCTCCTGCATATTCCTCGTGAGAGCACGGAGACGCCTGCTTGTGGATCTGGTCATCTCGAGGGAGCCGCTCCTGGTGATTGGGCGTTTGTTAAACGAGAGGAGCGGCTCCATCCGCTTCCGAAGTCGATCTCTGAGAGCATCGATCAACATGAAATACCGGTCGAGCTGGGAGGTGATGGCCCTGCAATTGGTCCTGAGAGTACCACCTCCAGGTTTCCTGCTAATCGCTCCTCTCGAGGATCAGCAACCGCAGCTTCTGCAGACGCCGCATCGCTCTCTTCCGCCATTGCAGCCCAGTTATTTGAGACTCCCATAGTGGAGCGCCTGCCTGGCGACGTGTGGTGCGGTGCGGGCATTGAAAGCGGCGAAAGCGGCGGTGCTCCGTCGCCGTCGAATATGGACAACAGTGACGTGTGTGTTTCCGTGTCAACTTGTGTTACGCCTCAACAGTGCGTGATTACAGTGCAGCTTCGGGAGCCACCGTCAAACTCAATGGCCGCTGTGAAGGCTGTAGCAGGCGCATTGATTGCAGTGGAGTCTCACTGCAACGCAGCTGTGGCCGCAAACGCCCCAGTCCGGATCCACTCGGCACCGAAGGGAGTGTCAGACATTACTGTGACGTGGTGCACTTTGCAGCACTGCCCTTTCTTCACAGCAGCTGAGAGTCCGGCGGAGCTGTCGTTATCACAGCGTGTGTGTTATATGGAGGCGAAGGAGTCGGTAATGAAGCGCTTTCACCATCTTGTGGCACGATACGGGACACACGTGCGCTTTGCAGCAGTAGCCACCACTGGATCTGTGCTCGACTTCGGTGCGGAGGTGTTTTTCGCGTGCCCGGACCGGCGGTTGATCTCTCCGCGAGGTGTGATCAGTGACGGCAGCGACGAGGGGGAAACGCCGTTGGTGTCGTCGTCGCCGCCGTCCGTTGGCGCCGTCTCCGTCGGTTTTCCGCTGAGCCGCGTGGGCATTTTTCCCTCGACCTCTACGGTAGCCCTTCTCCAACGTCTCTGCGGGTCATTCCACACGGTGAAGTGGGTGCCCGTGCTGCACATGTATGACGCGAGGAGCTTGGCTAGAGTTGGTCTGCTGAGCCTTTCTGACGCCCCCGCCGATTCCTTGGAGAAGAGCACATGGAAACAGTGGTGGCTGCGGCTTGAGGAGATCATTCTCGAGCGTCTGTGTCAGTCTCCTACGCAGCGCCAGTGGGTCATGGAAACATTTTTGTGGAGCCGCGGTTTTCACACCGCTGCGGTGCGTCAGGAGGCAGCCGGCACCATGTCAGCAGACATCTTAGATGGCTGGTACGCCTACGCGATGGGAGTTCTCGGCCGAGATCCGTCATGTTCATTGCCGGACGCTGTATGCGGCGAGGGTGCAGAAAAGGCCACCGGGGTTTATAAACTTTTGGCAACACCCCCATGCAGGGGCGCCTCTCATGCGGTACATGTGCACACGAGGTCTCTGCGACAATCGCTGCCTTCTCTGCCCCATCACCGCTTCCTTGCTTTCCAGCACTCGCAGAAAACTGTATGGAACGACAAAGTTAAATCTCTCATCACCACAGAAGACTCTGTTGGAGCAGCTATCCTGCTCGACTGCTCCGAAAAAGCTGTTATGGACACGTTGGACTTGGTGAGGACGCACCTCACCGGCGCTTCTGAGCTGCGCACTCGCTTACCCTATCTGAACGTCGTGTTGGTTGGCGAGGCTGCTGCAGCGCAGTCGGTTCTTCAATATTTTCCCTGTGCTGCTGTCATCTCTTCTGCGTCTGCATTTTGCGAAGTGGGGCATGCGTCCGTGCAGCAGGTGCGCTTGTATGCCTCACCTAAGTGGCCTACGGATCTTCAGCAGGACACTTTGTTGTCAGCTTTGACATACCTCAAGTGCCACGGCACACCTCACGTCGTCGCCTCCAGTGCAGCTCCACATCGACTCCTGCTTGCGCTCTGCGAGGAGGCGGTCTTGATAGCACGCTTGCTGTCTGATGCAACGACCGTCGAATCCGTGGCTAGAGAGGACTTGGGTCTGTGCTTGGGTCCCTTCCAGCTGATGGACGCTTACGGCACCGCTGCAGTTGCGTCCATGGCGGCAGAGGAGCGGTCGCGCATCGCGGCGGCTAACGATATGACAGCTCGAGTTGCCGTGGCCCCTGTGCACCAACTCGAAAGCTGCATGCGGTCTATGGCCCGTGAGGGGCTTCTAGGTTCAAAGAGTGCGCGTGGCGGCTTCTACGACCCCGTTCTGGCAGTAAACGGGGGAGGTGCTGCTTCTCCGCAGCTTCGCAAGGGGGTGCTCAGCGCCCACATCAGCCACTACCTGACCCCTTCTGAGGTGAGAGATCGACTTCGCGCGGCCGTGCTGAACGTGGCCTGCGAACTTCTGACCCATGGCGACGTGCAGGGGGCTGATGATATTGACCTCCTTTCGATGAGTGCCCTCGGGTGGCGTAAGGAGACAGGCGGGGTTCTTTATCAGATAGACGAACTGGGGGCGGATGGCCTTCCACGGCTGGTAGAGAAGATGGGGCACTTGGCCGCCATGGGTGTTGCAGTACATCTCGCACCTCACCCGCTGCTCTTACGCATGGTGACAGAGAAGATTCGTTTTGCCAACCTTAAGACTAGTGGCTTGCTGTGACTGTGCTGATAGTTGCGGCTTCTATAATCACCAAGCGTCTATGTACGTGCATGTGTTGCCCCCTTCTTTTGTGGTCGAATATATCTGCCACGCGGTTTTGTCGTCATCGCATCGTTGGCGGGGAGGGGGGGGGCGAGGCTGCCTTTCCGTGCCCCCTCCCTCTCCCTCAGCGCCCCGTTCCTTGCTGACGTGTTCACATTTCTACGTTTGATTTCTCTCATATTGCCAAATATGATTGCAGCTGAGGGAGCCGCAGCAAGCGAGGGGCCTCTCTCAGGGGGCCAGCCGACAGTGCTGGAGTGGGGGGGGGGAGGAGCGTGTGCGAGCATATTGCTCGTGTAGCGCACCCTTGTTTAACGACATAAAAGGCGTGTCTCTGTGCGGCTCAGCTTCAATGCAGCCGGTGAGGGTGCCTGTTGCTCACCACGTTGCTCAACTCCACCGCGCTCCGCGAATGAATGTGTCTCTTGCATTTTTCTTCACATCTTTCCTTTCTCGATCTCTTCTATCAACTTATCTTCCTGACCTGAGTGAGGTGTTGGCGTGTCTACGGTGTTGCTCCGGGGGCTCTCTTCATACGTTCCTCGTGTGTAAACACTTGAACTGTGGCAGGTCTGCTCGCCTTTGTTGTTTCTCGCTTTTCCTTTCGCCACTCTTTTTTTTCCATCCCGCAGGCTCTGCTGCTCCCAAGCAGCACCACGTGAGTGCATTGGGACGTTGTTACCTTGCCTCATCGTCAGTGTGAAGGGTTCTCATCTTCTTTTCTCGCCCCCCCTCCCCCGGAGAGAGCTAATCTGTGCAGCTCTGAGTTTCGTCCTCATCCTCATGCATGACAGTGCTGAGCTAATTTTCTCCCCCCTTCACCAAAGTGCTCTGCCGTCATGGTCTCCGATCCAATCTTGCAGATCCTGTCGCAGGTAATCGATGACGTGAGTTTCTCGCAGACACACGCGGTCAGTGAGGACTTCAGGGTGTACCCACGGTCGTCTATTGACAGCGTTAACACGCTTCAGCAGGAGCAGCGGAAACGCGTGGAACAGATGTATGCTGCGCGTTCACCATCCCCCGATTTTCTGGGCTCCCAGCTTCTGGCGGAGTACCGTGGCGAAGCGGCCTCGCTGCAGTTCGGTAAGGAGTACGGTGACCCACAATTTTCGACCACCATTTCTCGCATGACGCCTGAGGAGAGTAAGCGCTTAAAGAGAAGCCTGAAAAAGCGTATCCACGAGTGGGAGGCCGCATTGCGGGATGCCACGGGACAAACAGACGTCTACCCGGAGCAGAAGGCCCCGTTTCGCTTCATCTACGAACTCTACCGCGTCGTCAAAGTAAAGCTCCTGGGTCTGGACCCGTTTACCCGCGTGCAGAGTGCGACAGTTGAGCTGTCTGTCGAAAACAGTCGCGATATCTCGCAAAGCATCTCCGTTCAGGCGACTGGCGCATCATCGGCGCCAGCGTCTGCGATTGGTGTGGCCGCGCCGCATCGCACTCGTCCAAGTACCTCCGTCGTTAGGGATGGTTCTACGGCCTCTACCAAAGCCCCATTGAGCAGCACAGCAGCCACTTTTGGCAGTGAGGGTCGCGCAGTGTCAAGTAGCACAGCAAGGCCAGCCCCGACGAGCGGCACCGCTGACTGGATCCTGCGCATCGAGAGGGTGCAGTTAGGCACTGAAGATGTCTCGACGATGTCCAACGATGCTTTGCTAGCCGAAAAGCGCAGCGTAAAGCAGGTGCTGTACCGCTTCGAAACCGACTTCGAGAAGTACAGGGGCGTGCGACCTGGTCGTCATGACCGCCATCACTTCACTGCCGAGTATAACCGCTACAGTGAACTGAAGAACGAGATTCAGCGCCGTTCTCTCAAGACGTAGACTTGCAGGTAAAGCTAACATCTTCCTGGGGCACGTGTGCGCGCTGCGCTATCCATATTCGCGTTGCCAAGCGCTGAGCGTCGGTGCAGAAAAAATAGAAAGGGGATTAGCCAAAGATGCCACCGTCGACGACGACGCTGGAAGGTAACAGATAGTTCCAGGGGGTAGAGAGGTCAACTCATTTGTGCACCCGTGTATAGAAGTGTGCTGCGGTGTGCAATGCGGGTCCTGCATTGCACTTGTTTCCGCGTTTTTATCTCTATTCCCTTTTCCGAGGCGTGCTGCTTTGCTTTAGGTTGGCGATATCTCCCACGTCTTCTTACACCCTCCAACTTCTTCATGCACCTTCACCTCCGCTACAGAATCATTAGGTCTCTAGGAGTGTGTGCTTGCGCCGCTGCCGCTCCTCGGTTAATCCATCTTGATCGTCTTGCTTCTTTTGTATCACTATATCCCGTGAGGTTTCATATATGTGGTCCCCCTCTACAGTGTGTATCCATGAATCGCCTCTCCAACAAAAAATAATGCGAATCGAAACGGATTTTTTCCTGTACACGCTACTCATCGCTCTGATGTGCCGAGGCGTGACTCAGTCCCCTCCTCTCCCCTATGAGAGAGCGGTAGAGTTGCAACTGTGCATATGGTCGGGGGCCACAAGAACGCGGTCGGTGCCTCAAGGGTCCGCCGCTCAGCGCACTCTTCGCGTGTGCCACGGTGTGGTGCCATACCGGAAAACGTGACGCTTGTCGTTTTGCCCCCCTCCCCCCCGACTGGCACGTTGTTTCCTTTTCTTATACCACACCTCTGACTCTTCTATCCCTCATCACCTCCCATCACAACCCGACTTCACAGTTGTCTCTCACTTTCCGGTGCTGAAGCAGCTCAATCAGCAAGACAGGGATTGAGCGCGCGCACACACACACACACACGCGTCTTCCTTCTCGCCTTCAAACCCCGTGCTTTCTCTCAGCAGGTGCCGAGAGGGTTTTCCCTCCCCATATTTTCTTCCCTGATTTTTACCCCCTCCCTTTCTCACATCACTTCTACTATACAGACCACTGCACAGGGGGATATATAATATATATATTTATATATACCAGTCGAAAGCAGCGAGCTTTTGTTGCATCACCGCCAGTGCTTATATAAGGGATACACATCTACTCAGCGCCTTCACACCTCCTTTTACTCATGCAGCGGAAGTACAACAGCGCGCAGAGGTTGGCTGTCTACCAGGCGCTGCAGCAGAGCGGCGGCCTCAGCGCGCTCGAAGACGACACCGCCACGGCACTGTACCTTTCGCAGAATGCGGCCGCGGCTGGGGACCTCAATTTCACCCCTGGACTGCTGGAGCGATTAACGAAGCGACTCGACAAGGGCGGCATGGTGCTGGACCCGTTCTGTTCTTACGACTACACCGACCGTCGCCATATTCGTAACTTCTCTATGTCGATCCCCGTTCCCTTTAGCGCCTTCGACGGGATCCGCCGCAGCAAACATCAAGTGCAGCTCACTGCGGCTCAGGAAGAAAATGTTCTGAAGTCATTCGACAAGTTGCTCAACGGCGAGGACGGCAAAAAAAGCGGCGCGGCTCCGTCAGCGAAAGGCGCGCGAGAGATCTCTGTGGCGCTGCCGTTCGTAAGCGCCTTCTTTGACCAGCGATGCCCAGAACTGCATAACAGCCTAGTGACGGGCTCGCGAGAGGGGGCGACGTATCTCCTCCTGTCTGTCATCACGGGCCACAAGGTCCTGTGTGCCAAGTGCCTCAAAGCTGGCGCGAACCCGAACAACATGTCGTTTCTCCGAGACGAGTCGCCGGCGCCGGGAGACATGTTCCATGGATACAGTCCGGTGTTCATGGCAGTGCTAGCAGAGCAAGTTGAAATACTGGAGCTGCTGTGTGGTTGTGGCGGGAGCATCCACGTGTACGACCGCTGGGGCCGCACCCCCCTCCATGCTGCCATGGCGGTGGAGAGCACCGAGACGGTGCAGTGGCTGTTGGCGAAAGGCGCACCCCTGTACATGCCAGACGGTTTTGGCATACTCCCGGCTGACAGCTGTGTCGGAACACAATATGCCGAGTACTCGATGCCCATGCTAGCGCTTCAGGAACCGCCAAAGTGCCCACCACCAAGCTACTTTGCTGAGGTTGCGAAGGGCTGGGCATCGCCGGATGCGGAGAGCAGCGCCACAGCCGAGAAAGAGCCCCTGAAGGACGCGGCCGCCACCAGCTCTGGTGCCGCGGCTACTGAGGGTGAGGCTAGTGTGAAGCTCTGCCACTGTTGCTCTGGTCGTCCTGTAGGGTACTGTGGGTGCATCGATGATATGCTCCTCCGGTGGGCGCGTGATCGCCTGAACACAGAGTGGAGCCCCGGTGTAAATTTTAGCGCACTGGCAAAGCAACAGGCATCATCCGAAGAAGAACAAAGGCGAACGGCGCACAACACAGGCGGAAATCGAAGTGGTAAGTCCCAACATTAGAGCGGCCTGCATTGTCAGAGAGGATGAGCGCGCCGCTAGTTGTGAGGGGGGGGGACTCATCACGGAAGAGAGGGGCAGGGTGGGGGGTCCGTAGATTTCGCTCCGTGCCACTGCGGGTGGCGTGGTGTGCGTGTTGTAAAAGAGGTAGCCAAAGGCAAGACGCACTCACGTAGAGGGATGGCGCACGCTGTGGCTGCTTCCTCTTTCCAGCGTTCGCCTGACCTCCTCCTCCTCCCCTCGTGCTAACGTTTTAATTTCCCGCGCAAGAGTATCTGCGGGTGTGTGTTTGTCGTCTCTGCAAGGTCTGTCGCTCCAGGCTCGGTTTATCTGTTAAGCAGTGCTCAAAGCGCATACGCACCACACAGCAATACCCTAGGACCACCATACAAGAAAGGGACAAGGAAGACGATATGTATTGGTCTGTTCGATTTGTATGTGTATGTGCGCGCGCCCCCTCGTCTCTCAACCGAGTGGTCAAGGTCACAACCTCGAACCAATAGTAGTCAATGATCGACAATGCATATTGCTCCAAGAGAGCCTTCTTGGCCTTCAATTCTCTTCTACCGTTGCCGCTGCTAACCGTACCCTCTTCTTAACCACACCAGCAGAGCTCCCCGGCATAATAACAGCTCCAATCATTCGTCTTTCATCATTTCCTTTCCCATTCCCCCCTCCCTCTCTCCCACAGCACAGCGTTAACCCTCCCAAAAGCGGTCAGAGGAAGGCTCGATTCGCTCCGTGTACGTCCCACGCTCCCCCTCGCTTTGTAGTGTCGCACTCCATTTTCTGCCTCTTCGTATCTCAGCAATAGCCTCTCCTCCTTGCTGTTGGCCTACTTTCTCTCCCTGGTATAACTGCGTTGCTTCTCGGCGTTCTTGCGATACATATCCTCCTTTGCCTGGCTGCATCCCCCAGTGCCCTCCCCACGCCTCCCCTTTTGCTCCGTTGCGTTCACCGTCACAACCCTATTTTGGTGTGCGTGTCTGCATCATAGTTGCCCCCGCTCTTCCAGGCTCAGATCAAAAAAAAAAAACGCTGTGTTTTTCCTTGTTTTCTCCCAGTAAGAACATTAAACGTGGCGGTGTCTTGACCCCTCCTCCCCCTTTTTACTTCGTTGCAGCCTCGCATGGATTTACTACTACAGGCAAGGCACCAGTGACCCAATCTGAGCTTATTAGTTTACAAAACCGAGATACCACCATCTCAGGTTAACCTTCTCCATATTCACACACGCGCAGAGGCCCCCCGACTCACCCCCCCCCTCCTTTCACTTCTTCTGTCCCCTTTGCAGAATACGTGCCTCGTGACATTTTGCCACAACAATCAATAGAAAGCAGACAAGGGAAACAGACGGCTCAAATATGTCGACCGCAGCAATGATTCTTGATCCCATCCAGGGGGCGCCCATGTCGGTGAGCGAGACCGCACTGAAGCACAGGATTGCCCTGGAGGATGCGGCTGAGGTGGTGGACAACAAGTCGCGGGTATTGCCTAAATCACCAGCCGACTTGGGGGAGGGGCCGCAGGAGATGCCCCCTAGCGTAGTGCCGCTTGAACATCAAACCTCCCCATGGACGAAAGCGACGAGCTATTTCACCTTCATCCTGCTTTTATTCTTCGCGCGTGTGCGCGAGGGATACCGTCAGGTGTTTCCAAAAAAGGAGCACCACTTGCGCCCGGGCTACGCCCCGATTGTGAATAGTTTCGACCACTACTGGAACCGTCGCTTCTATCGCCGAGTCCGTGACTGCTTCATGCGCCCCATCGATTCGCGCCCTTCGCGTGTAATTGGGCTAATGGAGCGTGTGTCGAAGGACAACAACAACACGTTTGAGTACACCGGTCGCATCGTGCCAGCGGTGAACATGGGCTCGTACAACTACCTCGGCTTTGCTGAGGACACGCAGAGCATCACACACGAAGTCTTGGATTCGATTGATGACTATGGTTTGGCTTCTTGCAGCGCGCCGCAGGAGTTGGGCCAGGGCTCCGTCATCGCTCGCCTCGAGCGCGAGTTCTCCCAGTTTCTGGGCAAGGAAGACGCTATTGTGTGCGGTATGGGCTTCGGCACCAACTTTCGCGGCCTCCCGGCTCTTTTTGGGAAGGAGGCACTGGTGCTGTCTGACAGCCTTAACCATTCCTCGCTTGTCAACGGCGTACGCTCGTCTGGTGCCAAGGTCAGGGTCTTTCAGCACAGCAAATTTGATCAGGTAGAGAAGCTCCTGCGCGAGGCCGTGGTTCTTGGCCAAGACCCCTATGGCGAGTATTTGCCGTACAAGCGCATTGTCATAATCGTCGAGGGCATCTACAGTATGGAGGGCGAGATCGTCAACCTCAAAAAGTTTGTGGAGCTCAAGAAAAAGTACAAGGCGTTGCTCTTTATGGACGAGGCGCACTCCATCGGCGCTATCGGTCGCACCGGTCGCGGTGTGTGCGAGCACTGCGGTGTCGACCCCGAGGATGTCGATGTGCTCATGGGTACCTTCACGAAGAGCTTCGGCTCCATCGGTGGCTACATCGCGGCCAACAAGTCAGTGATTCAATACCTACGCCAGCACAGCTCCATCGCCCTGCATTGTGACTCCCTGGCGCCGCCGTGCGCGCAGCAGGCTCTGTCGGTGTTGCATGTGCTACTCGGCAAAGACGGCACGGTCCTTGGCCAGAAGCGTATCCGTCAGCTCAGGGAGAACTCGATGTTTTTTCGTCGGGGTCTGATAGATCTGGGTTTTGTGGTCCTTGGGGATGACAGCAGCCCAGTGGTGCCAGTGATGTGCTACAACCTCGGCAAGCTCAGCGCCCTGTCCAGACTGTGTCTAGAGCGTGGTGTTGCCATCGTCGTCGTCGGTTACCCGGCGACCCCGCTACTGGAGGGCCGTGTGCGTTTCTGTGTCTCGGCGTGCCACACGCGCGAAGACCTGCAACACACCCTTGACGTGATGAAGGAGCTCCGGAGGTACATCTACATTGACTACAACAAGCACGCGCTGCAGTAAGCTCCACGTCTCTGGGGATTGGGGTAATGAAGTTGTTCTGCAGAGCATACCACACACGTACACAAATGCGCATCATTAGCGTCGATATGCTTCTCCCTGTGCACACATGCTGGCAAGCGACAGAGAAGGGGAGCTGTCACGATTCATTGTCCCCCCCCCTTTCCATCCCAACACCCTGCTACCCCTCCCTCCCTCAAAGAACAAAAAAACCCCTCTCGCTCTCGGTTGTTGTGTGCATCTTCTACCCTCACACACACACACACACACGCACACTCAAGGCGTACCCACGCGTACGGGTTTATTGGTGAATGAGTCTGGGGCTTGGCGCTTTTTGTGTGTGTGTGTGTGTCTTTCTCGTTTTATATTTCAAGCATTTGTAGTTATCATTGACCCGCGTTGCCGCGCTAGCGAAGCGCATTGCGCTCTTTTTTTACCTCCTCTCGTCCGCGCCGGTGCACTAATTGCTGCTTCTTCACCGCTTCACTGCCATAGTGGTGGCGTTGGGGTCTGGAGGGTGGCAAATAATGGGGCAGCTAAATATGAGCGCCGCGGCCGTCGTAGCTGTTAGCCACGGGTTAAAGGTTTAATGATGTGTGTGTGTGTGTGTGTGTGTGGTGTGTGGCGGCCACAACCGCGTGCGACTCTGCAATTTGTCTCTTTTGTCTTTTGTTTTTGACTTCATACGTGGCAAATTTCTCCTCGCCTCACGCCATTCCACTTTTTTTTCTACTCTTTTTCTCTTCCCTTTCGCTCTCACTAGCATTTTCTCCACTGTTTCAGCACTAATGTAATTTTCGAGGGGTTGGCTCCCCCCACCCCTCCCCCCTCCTGCCTGTCCTTCTTTTCACCACTTTCCTTTTGGCCTTCACCCCAAACCCTCATTTATGTTTCTCTTCGCCCGTGTGTGGTACTCCTGCGAAAAAAGCGAGGTCAAACCAGAGAAGTACCAGAAGAGGACGGGGACGCGCGCGCACACACACACACCATTCGATGCACCCCGCGTCAGAACGTGTTTTTCCATTCGATTTATTTGCGTCCGCTCGTTTTCTTCTGCAGCTTTCTCTTCCCTTTTTTGACCGTTGGTTGGCAGCTACTTCATAGAAAAACACTCGCTGTCTGATCACCATCCCGGGCAGTTGCCTGCATCATGTACACATCAAGGAGAGGTCCACGTCGTATAGGCGCAATTAGAGAAGTTCGTGTGCACTCTATTGGTCGCCAACGCATCTTTTCTTCCCTCACTCTTACTAATTTCTATGCTCATTATCCGCTGCAATTGCTTCACTGTGCGTCTGTCTTGACGGTTGATCTGCCCTCCGGCTTTTGCCACTTGTTGCGTCTTTGTGTACCGCCACTCTTGTGCAATCCTGTTCGCCTCCGCATTAAGCGGCAGACTGAGATAAATTTGGTCTGGCTGCGCCATATGCATCCCCTGCTCATCACCGCAGAGATTGGCGTGAACGCAGAAGAGTATGTTGATTGAAAAGGGCACGGGCTTTTGAGGTGTCATGCATAGAATCGTCACCCTCTCCCCCCTTTCATGGCTTTTCTCCGGCTTGCCATCTTTTGGACTGTATGCATGCCTGAGGCACACACTCACTCATATACATGTGCATGCGCACAAAGGCTAAGCGAGTGGATCACTCAACGGTAATCGTGAGTTTTTTTTTACTCGTATATTGGTACGTTTTTCACTTCTAGGTTTTTGAAGCTTCGAAATCGTCACTCCTCCTCCTCCATCCCTTCCTCCTCCTTTCGTAGTCCCTTTATTCTGCAGATCACTCCCCACTTCTTTTCTGCTGAGTTAGTAAAGGGGGTCACTATAGTCCACCATTTTTCCAACGTGTTCTTTCCGGCGCTCTCCGGAGCGGTTACGTTCATTTTCCCCTCTTGGGTTACTCTTTGTCCCCCCCTCTCTCTCTTTTTCCCTCCTCTCTTTCCCCTACGTTGCACTGCTGTCGACGAAAGGTCTCCTGTTCGTTCGCCTGTTGTGTAAACATCTGCAGTGGAGTTCGGAGGGTTGCCCTGCTTCATGTTTCATCCTTTTCCCCACCTAGGTGTTTGTCTCTGTATATGTGTCCGTTGTTCTCAGTTGATCTCCCTTTTTCGTTGCTCTCCTCCTATTGTGCGATGTAGCCAAAGCTCACTATGAAAAGATACGGACACCGACTCACCAGCAGTGCGTATCCCCATATCTCAACCAGCTTTTTTTTTTGTGCACGCAACCTTGTTCTCCAAGTATGTTGGAATAGAGCACTCAAAGAAGCAAATGGAAGATGTCTCCCTCTCATTGTCTGTGTGTTTCTGTGTATGTGTCCAGATGCCTTTCTGGGACGTGTCAGTTTACCCGAGCAGGAAACAAAAAAGACAGCGAAAAAAGGACAGTGTCTTCCACTGCCCGCCTCCTCCCAGCTCTTCACGTTTTCCCCCAAAATGACCGCGGCAACTACGCGCATTGAGCGCAGCTTCGAAGCAGAGGGTCAGCGGCGGCGACTACTCTCTCTCCACGCATGCTCTCTGGCTGGGTAGAGTTTCTAGTCATCTTACTCCAAGCCGTCTTTGTCCTTTCTCAGCTCTGCGCTGCGTGCGTCAGTGTCACCGCCTCCAGTCACTCTTGTCGCTCACTCTCCACGAGGCCACCGAGACACAGAGGAGATTCCCAGGTCCCCCCCCTCCCTTACGCGCGCGCGCGCACACACACACACACACACACTTCCCCACGCCCACCATTCATTTTTGCTTTGCCGCTTGTAACGGAGAAGTTGCAGTGCAATGCTGGCCTTTTTTGTCGCTCTGGTCGCTGTCCTAGGCGCATCGTTTGTGTTGGCGGCGTTATGGGCAGTGCAGCGTGTCCCAAAATGGGATTGGGAGTCTTCCACAGTACTCATTACCGGCGGCAGTGTCGGCATTGGTCTCGCCACTGCCAAAAGCATCGCACGTAAGAAAGTTCCATTCCTCGTTCTTGCGGCACGTCGCGAGTCTACTCTGCAAGAGGCGGTGCTGGAGGTGAAGAGTGTGATCGACGAATGTCACAGCTGCACACGCGTGTCATTTGTAGTAATGGATGTGACAGACGAAGATTCAGTTGCCGCGGGTATCGCCCGTGCCAAGGCGCAGTGCGATGGTCGCCCTGTCAACCTGCTGATCTGCAACGCTGGCTTTGCGCACCCTGCTCGCTTTGTGGACAGCACAATGGCGCACGCTCGGCAGATGATGGAGGTGAACTACTTTGGATGTTTGTCAGTGTTGTGGAAAGTGCTTCCAGATATGCTCGAGATGAAATGGGGCCGCGTTGTGCTGACGAGCAGCATGGCGGCCAGGGCGCCGATCGCAGGGTACTCCTTGTACAGCGCTACCAAGGCTGGCCTGCGCGCTTTTGCTCACAGTCTGGACATGGAAAACAGCTGCCTTGGAGTTCGGGTGCAGGTGGTAAGCCCGCCTGACGTGGAGACACCAGGATACGCACACGAGAGCGAGGTGAAGAGCCCCGAGTGCGCTGCTATTTCTTCGTTCGGGGGCGCAAAGCCCTTCACGGCAGAGGCAATGGCTCAGTCCATTGTCGATGGCATATCGGACTACTCGTTCGACATTACGCTTGGGTCGGATGGCGCTATGCTGAACTACGGCTCTGCCGGCATGGAGCCGGCGACGAGTGTAACAGCGCTCCTGGTGCAGTCTACTGCTGGCGGCGCACTTCGGCTCGGGTTGGCTATCTTCTCTAAGATCCACTACGGGATTGTGAGAAGGGTGCGCCTATCGAGGGTGTCGTCAGGGCCGCAACCGCGCCAGTAGCGGCACTTTGTTTTTTGTGTTGGCGGGGGTTTGTACTACTGTATGTGTGCGCCATCGCTATGTTGCGTTAGAGAGGAGGCGAAGTGAAAAAGAGAGCGTTCCCTGCTGGATCCACAAAGGGATCACTATCGCAAGCAAAAAAAAATCAAGCCAGCATATCAACAGCCCCCCCCCCTCCACGGACACACGCAGAGGCTGGTGAAATGCCTTACACAGGAAGGGAATCGGTGCTGCGATGTTCAGAGCCGCGCAAATAACAGAGCTATCCTTGTCCTGCGGTAAGGGAAGGGGTGGGGGGCAGCAGCCCTGCTTGTTCAGTAAGTGAGGGGAGAGGACAAAGGATATATGGAGGAGTCACCTGTCAGCATGCCTTGCTGTCCTAGGCTTCTATTTCCCTACAGCTATAGCCGAGGCCGCACTGGATCACCTTTTTTTATTCTTCTTGGGTCTTTTTTCCTCCCACTCTGTGGGTCAATGCCTACGGGGAAAATGTCCTCCACGCGGTTATGCGACGTTCGTATCCTCTTTGAGCGGCATTGTGCGCATGCACGTGGAAACGCTGATGAAGAAGGAAAAGTGCACCACGCACTGAGGACCACCCGGCCAAGTTTGTGAGTCGATACTCTCCTATTTTAGCTGCAACACGCGCCACTTATACACACACACACACACACACACACCTCTCACCCCTGCACAACCCCCATCGATTATCATTAGCCTGTGCATGGGATTCCCGTAAGCGTGCGCGTAACATTTGGCAGCCGTATGAAGTGTGTGTGTGTGGGGGGGAGGGGGAGTGGTCTCGGTTTTCTGTAATGCCCACGTACTTCTTCCGGTTTCCATCACTGCAGTTATGCGCTCTTTCTTTCTTCAGTGGTGGTACAGTCCTATTAGGCTGTGGTCTCTGGGATGTCATGCACATTAGGCGCAGCGCTGTTCCGGTGTTTGACAGCGCTGCTGTAATCAAGACGGAGGAGTCGGCGCGCTACCCGTGCGAGGCAATCGACGGCTTTGACGTTGTTATTCGGAGTTTTTACGTCCCCGTAGCGGTCGCCAGCGACGACCGTGCTCAGGCGCCAGCGTTGTCTCTGTCGGCGCGGTTCCGCGGGTTTGTAGACCTTTTCTCCAACGAAACGCACCGTGTCGACAGCGCCGACTTGCCCATGAAGGCGGCCGTAGCCCAACCGGTCCGGATGGTGGTTCGAGATGCCAAAGACACAACGACTGGAGCCGTCTCGAAACTCATCGCTGCCTCGAACTGGCCACCTGGCACCTCCAAATATGCCGCTCTAATACTGGAGCCCACCTCGCGAACAAGTAGCGGCTCAAGTGCCGCATCGTCGACGCCTCCGCCCTCGTTGCTGCGGCAGCTTGCGGACGGGGCCACTCACCAATCTCTCTGCCGGTGCAACCCGCGGTCTACGCGGCTTGATATGGCGTGCGAGGGCGACCCCGCTTACCTCGGAGCTCCTTATCTTCGCGTGCTTTTGAGCGGTTTTCTGCTGCTGCCTGCCACCCTTTCGCAGCTAAATGTTGCAGTCCTCGGCATAGGCGGGGGCTCACTGCCGCTGTTCCTTCAGCACTACTTCGCATCCCGT
The DNA here is from genome assembly GCF_017918235.1 of Porcisia hertigi. Taxonomy (NCBI): domain Eukaryota; phylum Euglenozoa; class Kinetoplastea; order Trypanosomatida; family Trypanosomatidae; genus Porcisia; species Porcisia hertigi. Next base: position 138,655 of record NC_090594.1, read on the forward strand.
ATCCATCGGTGTGACTTGGTGGATGTCGAACCAATGTGCATCAAGGCGGCCGTGGAGCAGCTTGGAATGAAAGAGCTGCTGAACGCGGTGGCTTTGCGGGAAGAGGGCGGTGGGGTGCATTACTACGTCGAAGACGCCATCAACTACCTCACCCACCGCGTTGGCGACGCTGACCATCGAACGAGGAGTCCTTTGGAGGACGGCTCTGGGAAGTTGACCGGGGGTAAATGGGCAGTTGCTGCACCGCATCACGGTTCTCCTGTCTTCCGTGATACAGCTCAGCTAAGCTCCGTCGTATCTCCAGCCACCAGCGCTAAGCGTCAGCGCCAACTCGATTTGCTGTTTGTGGATTTGTTTGTCGGCAGCGAACTCGACAAGGCGGTAACATCGCATGAGTTTCTGCGTCTGTGCCGTAGTTCCTTGTCTCCCCATGGGGTGGTCGCCTTCAACCTTCCCATAGCGGACCGCCACTTTGTCCAGCGCTGCAGCGAAGTTTTTGGCCCTCACAACGTCTATCGTATACCAGTTCCGGCAAGCTCGAACGAGGTGGTGCTCGCTCGCGGCGGGGCTGAGAGTAATGTCACCGTGGCCGCCGCTTCGCGTCTCTCTCACCGTCACCTGTTTCGCCGTGCGCAGGAGCTGACGGCGCAGTATCGTCTACCCTACGACATCGCCAATCACTACCCTATCTGGTGGCGACTGTGGTAGGCGATGGTGCTGAAAGGACATCCACGACACCACACGCGCGCACGCTAATTGTCTCGGTTCTCAGCGAATGAAGAGGGGACGGCGTTTTCCAGAGCTGCCTCCACCGCTCCAGAAAGAAAGTAGGCGTGTCGCGTGTGCGCCAGCGGTTTTTCTCATCCCAGAGCACACTCTTGCTTGCCTCACCGCTTTCACTTCGTGTGCCTGTGCGTGTGTGTGTGTGTGTGTGTGTGGGTTGTCCTTGAGCAAATACAAACACCACTGCAGTAGCCAAGGCGCGATGATTCAAGAGGGCCATCTCACGGATTATCATCGAGAGCGCCGTGGCGAACAAGCGCCAGGGAGTTTGTGTGTGTGTCGAGAGAAAAGGAGTTGTTCCTCCATGAAGAAATGAAATGGGGAAGCGATGTTGGCATGTGTGCCAATCGCGACCCACGCGTATCCGCTCCCCCCCACAAAAAAGAAAACTATAAACATAAATAAATCCGAATATACAGGCGCTTCTTCAGCAGGTGTGCATCGGCGTTGCGCTGGATGTGTAAAACACTGTAATTATCACCTCCCCGCTCATCGAGTCGTTTTTGAGCCCTGCGACGCCGTTTTCCGCGCACATGTACGCGCAGAATCCGTTCAAACCCCCACGCATTCTCCCCTCTTTCTTTGTATCTTCATGTTTTTCTTCACAGCAGTGTGTGGGGCTCGTTCGTGTAGCTCTTCCGGCGGCGGCGAGACGACAGCGCGTAGATCTGCGAGCCTGATCAGATCACGTACAAAACCAACGAGCAAATCAGCACGGGAGGGCAAGGGGGGGAGGGGGGCGACACCACCTTGACAATGTCTGCTACAATCGAAGCAGCGTGCGCGTGCGCCTCTACGTTGCTTTTTCATAGTTTGCGCCTGCACGCCTTTCGAGGTGCACTGCCGCACGTCCTGGTGGTGGTGGATCGCGTACCTTGTGTCCAGCAGAAGGTTGTCGCAGAGGGCTACCTGCAGGTGCTGCGGGCTTACGGGCACCAGGGCGCATCCTACCTGAAAAGCAAGCACGAGAGGGTTTGGAAGGTACCGTCGGGCACGTCGACGGCATCGGCAGATGGCGATGGGTCACTCGAAAGCTACGACACCGAGCTGTTCATTCCTCTGAGGCCTGGTGCAGAAACGCCGAACGGGTCTGCCGGTTTTACTGCCCGCGTCCCGCCGTCGTTGTTGGCCGAGGAGGACCCCGCACCCCTTTCTTACTCACTAATGCCGTTTTGTAGCGAAGATTTCTTGAGCTATGTAAAACGCCTCCAGCGTTTTTTCCGTCACTGCGGTGACGGGCAGCTGCAGCAGCAGAAGAGCGGACAGGAGAGGGCTGCTGCCGCTGGCGAGGCGACCACTCCGTCAGTGCCGCCATTGACAGCACCGTCGAGTGTTTGGACAGCAGAAGCGTTTGAGGAGGAGTTTAAAGCGTTGTGCCCGCTCCTGGGGCCGTTGCTATCCTCGAAGGGCGAGGCAGTCGAGAGCGACGTCACCGGAGATCAACCTCGTTGGCAGGCGCTCTTTAACGGACCTCCGCGAGAGCTCCTTGGGTGTGTCTTGATCCAAGAGAACGCCTTTCAAAATGAGATGAGGCGCTACCGATTGCGCCTCAGCCTCTTTGATCTCGGCATTCGTGTGGCGGAACACTGTCACCTGGGCATTATGAGTCAGAGGGCAGATCTCTTGGCGAGCGAGGGCCGCTTCAAAGAGGCGCTGGAGGACGACCAAGTGTACAGCTACGCCCGCTCATGCGCTTTCCGACCTGAGCAAGCCCAGTGCCTCGCCAGGGCCATCGCAGATTCTATCGACCTGCACAGCTGGCGCCGCACTGGGTCTCCTGACTACGCCACGGCATGCGTAGAGCAAGCGCCTCCAGCCTCTCTCACAGCTGCGCTGCAAAATGCTGAGCTTCAGTCTATTTTCAACCCAGGTGCACTGGGTGGCTGCGCCTCTGCGACAGCGGCAGTTCACATCGCCACCGATGTGGAGGCTGCCTTGCGAAAGCCAATCGAAGGACCTGGGATGCCGCTCACTATTGTATGCCGCGACGCAGCTCATATGCTCACCTATAGTGGGGGGATGGAAGATTGCCTGATCAACACCGGGTACTATCCAGCGGCCTACGCGCCAGAGCGCAATGACGTCGTGCGGCACCGCGAGCGCTTCCGGACCCTGTATAGCGAATTGGGTACCAAGGATAGGGAAAGTGATGGGGAAGAGGAGGACGCAGCTGCGATCCCATCAGTTCATGGCCGCCTGAAGAAGAAGGAGTACCTCGCAATGCTCAGGGAGAAGAGGCAAAAACTGAACGAGCACCATAAAGAGGGCGACGACGAGGACGGTGCCGTTTCGCGCAGCGCTCCTGCCGGTTCGTGCATCTCCAACAGCATCGGTGGCACTTTTCCCATCGGTGAGGTGATCAGCGAGTCGTTTGACCTCTCGCAGCTTAACGGCACGTGTGACGTGTTTGCGTACCCCGACGTCTTCAAACAGGTCACGATAAGTCGCCCTGCTCCGTTCACCATGACTGTGAAGATGGGCGTCGTGACACACATCAGCGATGGCGCCCCAAAAGAGTTCCTCGATCTGCTCAGCCTCGTACGCCAGGTCGAGGGCAAGTGCTACGTGCGAGAGCTGGGCATTGGCCTCAACCCATACGTCGGGTCAGCCCACATCGTGAGCGACGTGACTACGTTTGAGCGACAGTGGGGTATACACTTGTCTCTCGGTCAGCGTCACCCTCTGTTCGTCAAGCAGCGTGAGAGGCGCAATGCCGACGGCACAGTGGCCACCGGAGTGCACGTTGTTGGCCCTGTCCTCAAGCGCAAATCTGGGAAGTATCACATTGATGTGTTTGTGGATGCGGCTCAGCTTCACATGGGGGACATGTTTACTGTGGACTTCACCAAAGGTGTTGCTGTCCAGTAAGTAGCGCGTGTGCTTTGCTGCAGTGGTTGTACCGGAGGGTCCTAGCGCGAGTGAAACCCTTTCCTTTTTTCCTCTTATACTCCGCTCTCCCCCTGCCTCACAACACTATGAGCCCCCCAAGAATGTGGTAGGTGGGGCAGCGGCGTCCTGCAAGGGGTATGCCCCGTGTTCACGCACCCTTCCTTTTTCGAGCACGTTTTTCTTTTAAAGCCCCCCTTCCCCGTTCCGTGATCTGTGCGTGCAAGATGAGACTCACTATATCGTGAAGGAGGAGGGGTAACAAGGTGAGGTGAGGGGATGGGTGGGTGAGGAGAAGGGCAGAACGTATAATTATGCACTGAAGCACGTTTATATCCCCACATCACAATTACTGCAACAGCAACAACAAAAGAAGTACCCTCCAGGCGTCAGTTAAGGTTTTATCCGAACGATAAGACTTCTTACCTTCACTCATTCATCTGCCCAGTGTAATCGCGCGCCTCAACGCTGTCTAGCGTGTCTCAGAATATGCATCAGTCGCATTTGTGTGTGTGTGTTTCCTTTTTCTACACAGAGTGGGGAAAGTACAACAAAGGTGGATACAAATGCCTCGTGAACACACGTCGTGAGAGGAGGGGAGGGCAGACGACCGGCGGGGAGGGGGGGGGGATGTTCTCTACCCTTCCTGCGTTATCTTTGACTGTTCCTCTCGGGTTCACAGATGATCGGTCTTTACATCGACGGAGGAAAAATTTCAGGCTGCGGGTGACTTGGAGGCGCGTCCCACTTCGTTGTTGTGCTCGTTGCTCCTTCGCGTTTGCCGCTCTTCCTCAATCCGCCTTCCTCCTTCCGTTGCACTTCTTCCTTTTCCTTCTTTGCCTCTGTTGTTGTTGTTGTCCACACCATCATTGACAGGATGTGAACGTATATGTGGCCTAGGCAGAATTAAAGGACTTCGAGCCTTCCTCCCTCGCCAACCCCCCTCCCCTCTCCCACACAACACATATTCGTTCATTCAGCTGCGGCTTGTCCCGTTTTTGGTTGGAGTCCTGGCTCAACGTCTGTTGCCGCTGTTTTTTCCGTGTTCATTACTCTGTTCCATTCCCCTTTCCCTCTCCACCCTCTACTCCTGGGTTGTCGGCTGCCTGAAGGTAGAGTCTATTCTTTGCACTCTGATTATCCTCTAACTTACTGCGCAAGTACGACCCTCACCACGCGTCACGTAAGCACAAAACAGAACCACCGTCAACGACCACCGCCGCACATGCTGGCATGTACCCTGCTGCGTGCCGCAGCATCGACTGGCTTAGCTGCGGGCAGCTTCAAGGTGCTCCACGAGGGTGAATGCGTCCTGCGCTATGAGGCAGCGTCACAGGTGGCCATCCTATCAATGGAACGACACGCACGCAAAAATGCGATCGGCGTCAGCTTCCTGAACTCCATCCGCCGGGCTATTGACATCTGTAGGGCTGGGGCACCCTCTGCCGGTCGCCCCACCACCGCTGACGCCGACTGCCCGTCCGTGCGCTGTTTGATAGTTTCCAGTGCCGTACCAAAAGTCTTTTGTGCTGGGGCAGATTTGAAGGAGCGAAAAGAGATGTCTGTCGAGGAGTCGCGCGCTTTTGTGCAGCGCCTGCGACAGACTTTCAATGACTTGGAGGATCTGCCCATTCCAACTATCGCCGCCATCGAAGGCAAGGCGCTCGGTGGCGGCATGGAGCTGGCGCTGGCACTCGATATGCGCGTGGCGGGCGACGAAGCTGCCATGGGCTTTCCGGAGACAGGGCTTGCCATCCTCCCTGGCGCTGGGGGCACTGTGCGCGCGCCTGTTGTGCTGGGCGTTAGCCGTGCGCTGGAGATGATCCTCACGGCGGAGCAGGTCTCTGCTCAGCGTGCCCTGGAGCTCGGGCTCGTGAACCGTGTCGTGCCGGCTAGCTCGGCCCTTGAGGCTTCATTAGATCTGGCTTTGCGTATCTCTAGAAACGGACCGCTGGGCGTTTGCGCCGCGAAGAAGGCGGTCCGCTTTTCTGTTGGCAAGACGCGGGCGGAGGCGATGCAGATGGAGGCTGAACAGTACGAGGTTGTGCTGGCCACCGAGGATCGCCTTGAGGGTCTTAAGGCCTTTGCAGAGCACCGCCTTCCAGTATACAAGGGTAAGTAATGTGGGGGATTCCATAAGGCAGCCAGCCACCATCTCCCAGGGGCTGGGCCTACCCGCTGCATACAATGCAAAAGCTCTTGTCGTCTAATCAACGGTATTCCCCCCGATCGAGGTTCTTTTGTGGGCCTCATTTGTGGGTGTTTCGTTTTGCCCCCAAGTCCTCGTCTCACTTCGCTAGTAGTTCTTCCCGCTCCCGCCCGTGCTGTTTTTTTTTTACATTTTTTTGGCCAAACACGCCGCCTCTCCACAGTCGATCTAATTCTGAAGAATTGTATCGAATTCATATCCTGTGCGGCATCCAGTGGACACCCGCCGTCGAAGACCAACGTGATGTTTTTTATTTTTATCATCTCGTGCCTGTAGACGTAATCGTGACCGAGAGGGGGGAGATGTGGAGCAGATGAGGCCGGTAAGCCTGTTCTCCCATGTGGGCACGTGTAGGCTGTGTAGCGCCTGTACGGTCTCCCTCTTATACGATCTGCGTATAAATATCTTGCTCCCCTTCTTTAAACCCCGCGTCCCTTGCAGCTAAGTGTAGCTACGACACGCGGCATACATGGCTGACGCTGCCCGATGCTGAATGCCTTTCTGTACTGCGGCACTATTGCCGCTGATTCGGCGGTTTAAGCGAATATCTTCACCAGCGCGGACCACAACCCAAAACACCTGTTTTTTCCTTCTCTCCCTTTCGCACACATTCCCCTTCCTCCCCCCTCCCCCCGTGTCTCAAACGCAACGAGTGTTACCCACAAAAAACAACAACCCACAACGAAAAGAAGGGATTTGTCGAACTCAAACAGCAATCCAATCGCGCACATTTACCCCCCCTCCCCCCCTACACACACACACACACACGCACGAAGCGACCCCCCTTGCTGGTCTGTCAAGACACCTAGACATTCAGCGCTAGCACAAACAGCCCCCCCCTCCCCCTTCCCCTCTTCCCCCAGACCATTGAGCGCATCTCACCATACACACACACAAACGCGTGTATATATTCAGCACCATGACCGACTCTAACTGGAAGGCTCAGCTAACGGCTCCGCAGAAAAACACGCGGAAAAAGACGGAGGATGTGGAGTCTCGCCGTAACGTGAACTTTGAAGAGTACGCCCTGCGCCGCGAGCTTCAGATGGGCATCTTCGAGAAGGGCTTCGAAAAGCCGAGTCCTGTGCAGGAGGAGGCGATACCCGTCGCTCTTCAAGGCAAGGACGTGCTCGCCCGTGCAAAAAACGGTACCGGAAAAACAGCTTCTTTCGTGATCCCGGTGCTCGAGAAGGTTGACACTCGCGACATGCATGTGCAGGCTCTTCTGATGGTGCCGACTCGTGAGCTGGCACTGCAGACGGCGCAGGTGACGAAGGAGCTGGGCAAACATATCCCAGGCCTCCAGGTGATGGTGACCACCGGTGGTACGACGCTGCGTGATGATATTCTTCGCCTCACGAACAAGGTGCACATTCTGGTTGCGACCCCCGGTCGTGTACTGGATCTGGCTAGCAAGCAAGCGGTTGACCTCTCACATTGCCACATCCTGGTGTTGGATGAGGCCGACAAGCTGCTCTCCCAGGAGTTCATGGAGATCATCGACGATCTGTACACTTATCTTCCCTCGCAGTTGCAGTCTATGCTCTTCTCCGCCACGTTCCCGGTGACTGTGAAGGCGTTCGCGGAGCGCCACCTCCACAACCCGTACGAGATCAATTTGATGGACGAGCTGACCTTGAAGGGTGTGACGCAGTACTACGCCTTCGTTGAGGAGCGCCAGAAAATTCATTGCCTCAACACACTCTTCAACAAGTTGCAAATCAACCAGTCCATTATCTTCTGTAATAGCGTCAACCGTGTGGAGCTCCTTGCGAAGAAGATCACCCAGCTGGGCTATAGCTGCTACTACATTCATGCCCGCATGCAGCAACAGCACCGTAATCGCGTTTTTCATGACTTCCGCGAGGGCCACTGCCGCAACCTTGTCTGTTCCGATCTCATCACCCGTGGTATCGATATCCAGGCAGTGAACGTTGTTATCAACTTTGACTTCCCCAAGTACGCCGAGACCTATCTGCACCGTATCGGCCGCTCCGGTCGCTTTGGTCACCTCGGTGTTGCCATTAACTTTGTGACGTATGACGACCGCTATAATGTCTACCGCATTGAGCAGGAGTTGGACACAGAGATCAAGCCGATTCCTGCTGATATTGACCCCGAGTTGTACGCAGCGTAGAACGTGGCGACGACGATGTGACATCAGCATTTGGCCTCCCCTGCACAAAATATGTGCTACACACCTACTCAAACACATACGCATCAACGACAGGCGCCAAGTATCGCCCTCGCAATGAATCGGTGTATCGGAAACGGGGGAAAAAGGAGGATGAATAAAGGACGAGTGTGGAGGAAAAGAAGAGCGGGTCCGGATACTGAGCTGCGGTCAGCATCCTTCGAGGGATATAGAGGCGCGGCGCGGCTCAACAAAAGCAGTAACAGTGAAGCCAGTTGTAGGAGGCACGGTTGGGGTGGGCCACCGCTCTGGTGTGCAGCCGTCATCTGCAGGCGCAGGAGACGAGGAGATCGTGGATGATGCCGCTTCATGCGCAGAAACAACGGCTCCAGCGAACCTCTCGCGCCCCCCCCCCATTCGCGCGTCTTTTTTTCTTTTTCGTCACTCCCGTACCCGCTCACGGCGTGCACCACCGCCTTTTTGTGGACCTCGGCAGAATCACGTCACTATCGCGAAGTCGGAGGTCGTTTGGGACGTCTAGCGTTGCCGCATCTTGTTCAGGCAACATACTATTTTGAGCGAGGCACAGTTGCATGCGCAGGCTCGCTCTGCAGGTAAGGCCGAGAAGAATAGGGCCAAGGTAAAAGGGGGCGCAATACGGACCGGCACCCATTGTCTATTCGAGCTTCTCTGAGATGCAGCTCGATGAGAGCTGCCGCTTACAAGAGCGCAGAAACCTGCACGCAGAACGCTTCTCCACTTATGCGTCTCTCCGTGGTATGTATGGACCTTTACCCTTCAGTCGCACTACTGCGCAACGGAACCCAGCTGCCTTCCTTCAGCCCTCACTTTGTCCCCTTATCACCCGTCTTGTGTTGGATGTAGCGGTGCGCTGCCGCACCCTAGGTCATGCATGTTACTGTGCGGTCTCGTTTTTTTTTGCCTTTCCTCCTCCATTTTCCACGCCCACGCAGACACCCGCCCTTTCTCCTACCCCTCTGTTTTTTTTTGTGTTTTATTTAAGCCCTCTTCCCCCCCTGCCGTCTTTTTACCTTTTCGTGTGTCTCAGTTTCCCTCTCCTCCCCTGCCTGACTTTCGACCTTCGATCTCCTCCCACCCCACCCCACCCCACCCTACCCCACCCCCTTTACGCACTCAGGCGCGGCATCCACCTCCACTCACCCCCCGTCCCTCGTCTTCCTCACGTTCGCCACAGGCCCAGCTTCTTCTTTCTGCCCCCTCTCTATTCCTTCTTGTGGCCTCCTTCGGTGTTCGGCGTTTCGTTATCTTCGGTCTCCCACGTTCTCTCTCGCTTACACTTTCCATTTTGTGGTTTGGCGCTGCGGTCTCCGTCTTGGGTGTGTGCGGCACGTGTGTCTACAGGGGTCTGCGCATGAGAGCTGCTTGAGACGTGCTGATGTGCGTTTCCCCTTTTCTTTGATTTCCCTTTCTTTTTCTCGTCCCACCACACTTCCTCTGTTGTTGCACTGTTCTGCCTATCCCTTTCACTCTTTCGCCATCATCGTCGTGACGCAGCTCGTGGGACGTATATAGAAGTTTTGCATCTGTGCAGCAGCGCATGCGAGGCCGAGGCACAAGCCATTTCAAATTTGCGTTGAACCGGGGTTACGCTGTGTCGAAGCGCGTGCGAGAAAAAGCGAGTGCCCCCCAAATGAAATACGCGTGTACACTTTTGGGCATGCTGACTTCTGGACGTATCTCCAGCTAGCTGGACGAAGGGGTAACAGCACAGTCTGAGATCGGCGGAGAAGCACACGTACACACAGGAGCACGTGTGATCCTCGCAAAGAAACAGAAAGAAGCGGTGCGCATATGTCAGGCAGAGGGGGGATGAGGAAGACGTAAATAAAAAAAGGGTGGTTGTTGCGCAAGAGTGACGCGAAAAATGCAGAACAAAATGCACTAAACGACATGCAAACACGGATCCACGCACTGAGGGAAGTCGACACGTTTTGGTTTTCTCTCTTGTTCCCCGCCCCCTCCCCCCCATTGTCTTGAGAGGCCACGAAAAGCTGATTGCACCGCTGGTGAAGTGTCACCCGAAGATGTTGCCGTCAACGTGTGTCTGTCGCTTTTCAGATTTTTTTGTTCCCTGCCTGCGTACGATTTGCCCAGCGCCCCTTTTCGTTGCTCTCTTTCTCTTTCCTTCCCGTATACGTTTGTATGTATGTGTATGTGTTCACGTGTTGTTTCCTCCCTCTTTCACCTTCTGCCATCACTGTGTCTCACACGTACGTGTCTGTTGATGCATGCGACTGCAGAGTTTTTTTTCTCTGCACCCGCTGCCTTCTCTCTACCTCCCCTGCAGCCTGTTTCGCTCGCTCTCCCTCTTCCTGTCTCTGTGTTAGTGGATCTCCTCTTGTGTCTGTGCATTGTCTGCCTGTGTGGACTCTATGGAAAAGCGTGGTGTTCTGTGAATCTTCGCTCCCCTATTTCGCTGCTCTTGTTTCCTCTGCCTCCTGGCGTCTACACGCGTCTGTGAGAGTCAGTCAGTGCATGCGAATGGTTTTCTCCCCCCTCGGCTACGAGTGTGCGTATATGTGTGTGTGTGTTCACCCCCGTGTAAGCTTTACTGCTCTGCTCTCGGCGCACCCCCTCCTGTGCACGCAAGGATGGTAGTTCGTGCTCTTCCTCGCGGCAACACAAAGGCCACAGAAAAATGCGGAGGGGGTTCGGGAAGCGAGGATGACGAGATTAGAGGAAGGGGGGATGAGGAGAGGGGCAAAGATGTGCCAAGAACGCTTGTCTGTGGGCATCTTGGCTGAAGCATTTTCTGGAAAATGGGATGTCAAGTTTTAGCCCGGGGGCGCGCCAGAGAGGGAACATTCGGCCGCTCGCCATATCCCTTTTCCCTCACCAGATGCACGCGCGTATGCCGTCTCCAAAGCGCCCACAGCAGCAGCAGCGGCAACGACAAGAGGGGCCGCTTCAGCTTTATTCGCCATCGCATGCACACATGACCTTTTATTTTGATTCCAACACGCACAGACCACCAAAGGAAAGGTCGAGGAGGAAACAACAGAGCAAAAACGCGGACGAACAGCAAGCGAAGAAAAACACATCTGGTTAGGAGAGGAAAGGAGGGGGGAAGAGGGAGGGAAGAGGGGGGAGGAGGTCCCACACTACAGCGACAGTCTATATTACTACATCAGCAGTGCTGGAGCACAACAAACAAAGAACTTGACACGTTTCTTCGTTACTCTTTTTTTTCATCACTTTTTGTTTAGTTCTTTATCTGTAAAGCACACACCCGAGTCAAATCAAAGGAGAAGCGAACAACACACACACACACACACACACGCACGTCTCTCCTCCTCCTCCCCTCCCCCCCCTCTCACCCGCGATGGAATAGTGACTGCAGAAATACACACCCACACCCACACCCTCACAGAGAGGAGATGGCCGCACACACACACGCACTTCAGCATCACGATCTTCTTCAAACTGCTGCTGCAGCACCACCGCCGACAAAGTTTGAGGAACACACCAATGGGTGTGAGCTCTTTTTTTCTGTAGGTTTAGCGTCCTAGGGAGAGGGACAACTTTATGAGGGGGGGTGATGCAAAGATGTGTTTTGTGTGTGTCTGCGTATAGTCGTTAAAGTACAAAAGAAAAAAAACAAAACAGGAGAGGTGACAGAAAAGAGAATAAAAACATTTTCTAGAGCCCCTCTGGTGGGGGGGGGAAGGGGAGGGGAGGAGAGGGTAAACTTCACTTCACACCCTGTTGTTTGTTCAGGGTAAAGACTTGGGGAGTCGCATCATCGCACATGAGTGCGAAGACAGCGACGTTAACCAAAGCGCCAAGCGCTCTGTAGCGCTTTCCACCACGTTGCGAGCCAACGGGGTTGCTTGGCCAGAGAGATGTCTAGTGCGTGTACCCGTTGATGCTGTGTATACGGGGTCACTGCGTATTTTCTCTGCCACGCGAGAGACTCGTCTTTTTCTCCTTCCACACGCGACATGGCTGTGCGGTGTCGTGTGTGTGCGTCCGTGCGAGCTGATGTGTTTCGAAGAGGGGCCGAGGGTGAGTGGAGGGAGGGTTCTGCGCATCGTGTGCCAAGAAGAGGAGGACCGGGTAAAAGTAGGGGTAGGGGTGCGTCATGTCGTCCGGCTCACTGTTTCCCTCCCTTTTTTGATATATATATATATATATATATGTACACATGCGAAGATGCTCTGCTGTGTCTCTGTTTCATCCCTTTTGTTCTCCTCTATCTTTTGGGTCTTCTCTTTCCTCTTTCCCCCTTTTTTTTGTGCTTCCATCCCGACCTACCCGCCGTTTTTGGTTGTTCGTGTGCGCTGACATACATACACAATTCGCGTTCATGGTTCTACTCTGCTCAGCCCACCTCTTTTTCACACGCGGACACACACACACACACACACACACTCAGTACGCCCGCGCTAGCACATCACACATCCCCCTTTATTGGGCTTTACAAGGAAGAGATATTGGAGGGCAACAGTCGCGACGAAGGCGGAAAAAACGGAAAATAAAGTCGTATCAAACTTTGCTCTGTCTCCATTTCTTTCCTGCCTCAAACGCTCCACCGGAATATTTCTCTTGTCTCTGTGGCTGTTGTATCGTGGTGCTATTCATCTGCACGGGCTGTCCTTGTTCCCGGCTCTCCTCCCCCCCTCCCCCTCCCCCTTCTCCCTTTCTTTTTTATCTTTCTGTTTTTTTTTCAAACCCCAATTTTGAGGAGTTGGAAAGCATCACGTCAGAGAGGAGATCAGTACAAGAGAATCCGCATATCTGCATCCGTCTTTTCACCTGCCCCCCTCTCTCTATATATATACACACTGGCTCCCTGGCTGCACTGACACGCTGTTTGGGCTCTTGAGCTCTTCTCCATTCAGTGATCACTGCGCCGTTCTCCTTTCACATGTGAGGTCTCTCGTTTTTATTTTGGGTTACTCTCGTACCTCCCAATCTGTTATAGAAGGCTGAAACGCAGAGAAGATATTTTGGCACCGCTGCGCTAATTTTCTCTCCTTACACCCGCGTACTCACAGTCCTGGTCCCATAGATAGCACGCCGCACACACACACACACACACACACACACACTCATAGATACAGACGCCAACCAACGCTCTAGTTTTTCCCTTTTCTCTAGTTGTCTACCCCCATACATTTACTTCACTAAAGGCCTACGAATACCGACCCGTGTCACTCGTTCTCGTTGCCTTCACCCTCTCCGTAGACGTGTCAAGCTGATTCCTGACTACCTTCACTACATCTTCAGCAGTCTACACGAACAGCGTCGCACTTGCTGTTATCCCTCAGCGCCAACACTCTTGTTGACACACGCACACACACACACACACACACACACACACACGCACACCTCTCGTTGTATTTTACCTCTTTCCACTCTAACCCACCCCCTTTTCGTGCACCACTGCTTTTCGTCTTGCTTCGTTTTTATCCTCCTTGGCTGTGTGTTCGAGGGCATTTTGGTTGAAGTGCTGGTGCTGCTTGTGCACCCTAGTCGACTTTTTGATGCATAGATACATATAGGGTATTACATTTCACAAACCTGAAGCAGCGGGTGGGGGCACCAAGGAAGAGAGGAGAGGGGAGGGGAGTGCGCAGGGCCACGGCGGCAATACGCTCACCATATCGTCTGGGCGGGCTTGCTTTTACTTTTATTTATTTGTTCATTTTCGACGTCTTTCTTGTTCACTATAGCGTCTCGCGGCGCACTACGATAACTCAAGTGTGAGGTGGTACTGCATTTGCTGGTGTTCACATTTGTTTCTCTGTGAAGTCAGACCATGCTGGCTTCCATGATTGTTTCGACCGAGCAGGAGCGGGCAGTGAAGCGGCTGAAGGTGGACAGCCCTTCGGTGTCTCTGGAGTGCGAGGACGACAGTGACAGAGACTCCAGTGGCGTGCCGCGCATCGAAACGGTCAATCCTTCCTCAGAAGACGCGGTCCGTATTCTATCCCCTCCTAAACACGCTGACGCCTCTACAACGGAGGCAGTGGACGGTGTGTCTCCTGAGCAGGCTTCTCTAGAAAATTCAAATGGGAGCTGCCCTGACAACGATGTCGATGGCGACGGCGCGAGTGAAAAACATCCAGAAGGCGAACTTTTTTCCCCCCCAGTTGCGTGGCAGTGCACTGGCGACACGTGGAGGGTGACGCGCACCTCGATAGGGTCTTCTGTGAAGGCTACCTCTTCCGTCATGGGCGGTACAGCTCCTCTGGTGCCTCCCCCCACGACAAGCGGTTCCATCACCACTCTGCGGAGTCTTGGCCAGCTCCAGACGCTAGTGAGCAGCACAAGCGTAGTGGCGGCAAAAGATAAGGGGCATCCTAGCTGGCGGCTCAAGCCAGGTGAGACGGTGATGTTTTTGCTGCACTTTGACGACGCGTCCCTGCGCTCGCTCATAAACGGCACGACCATGGAACTCTCGCTAATGCGCATCTTCACTCTCAACCTGGCGAAGCTCCCCCCGCCGGACTATGAGACGAGCCCAGGAAAACGCCTGAGCGCTGGTGGCTGTACCAGCATCCACGACGCAAGCGATTGCGTGCGGTCTGGGGGCAAATCCCGGATGCCGGACGCTACCGCCACTGAACTTACGGCCCGCAAAGGCGAGGAGGGGGATGAGGAGGACGAGGAGGACGAGGAGGACGAGGAGGAGCTTGTGCCGTCAGTGCACCAGATGGCGGTGTCGACAACGGCAGTTGCAGATTTCAACACCCTTTCGGGGAAGGAGGGGCCCCCTCGCCCGCCAGCCTCGGCCGGTGGCGCGCTCGCCCTCGAGGACACCGCCAGTGTCTCTTCCCTCTCTGACACACTCCACCACGCTAGCGACGTCATCAGCGATAGGTTACATCAGATGCTGGCGTTAGATACCATACTGAACCCCCATGCGTCTCAGCAGCAGCGTGGCCACGGGAACAGCGACGGGGGCTCTGTCAGCATTGGGAAGAAGGAGCCACTGATATTCCCCGCAATGATTGTCTGGCGCGCTGCCGGCGCTCCGCGGGAGGAGTACCCACCGAACCCGCCGCAGACCTATTCCACCCAGCCGTCGTCCACCCCCGCTGAGCTCTTTAGTGACCGTCTTTCTGCACGCGGCGGGCCACTGGTGGTGAAGGAGGCGACGGGGGTGGACCAGGTGCACTCATTGACGCTGTTCCGCCCCGTCTTCACGATGGAGCACCTTTTTCGCACCCTTGTCCGCACTGTCGCGCCATCGTTTGCTGCAGGAGGCAAGTCTCGCACATTGCTATATCTCGGTGCATCTTGGTGCCCGCCTTGCATGCGCTTCGTACACGAGATGCCGCAGTTTATGCGCGAGGATCTTCCACCAAATGTCGTGTGTACCCTAAAGGCGGACATGGACTTGGCAAAGCCCATCTACGATTACTTAAAGGTAGAGATTATTCCCACCTTTGTGATCCTGGACAACGACGTGCTCATGAAGTGCTATGAGAAAATGGAGCACCAGCAAAGCAGCACCGCCGCATCCAGCAGCGTCGGCGCCTCACCGTCTGATTACTCTTGTGCAATCCAGGATGCTTTCACCGAGGCAGAGTTGGGCCGCCTGCAGAATTCTAACAGACGCCTCGTTAGCGCTTTCATCTTCAAACACAGCCAGTCGCTGACCTTTGATGAGGACTTTTGAAGGATGGGCATCCGTAACAGGCAACAGTGCTGCTGCCGGTGCTGGGCTTGTAGCCATTACAGCGGTTGACTCCCTCCCCTCTTTTACGGATGTCTTCCTCCCATGTATATTTTTAATTGCTTGCGGATGATCCCCGAGCCCACCCCAACGCATCCAGATCTTTTTTTAAATGAGTCTCTCTCAATTGCATCTGGGAACGTGCAGTCACGCGGGACGCTTCTGTAAACGCTAAGGCGCTCTCCATACCGCGCGCACATCGTCATTACACCATTTTATTCAGTGATGGGGGGGCTATCACACGCACACAGCAGCACGCATTTGTGTCACGCTGTATCGATGGATCTGTGCGCAGGTGTAGACTGTTCCCTCCCCCCCCCTCCCTCCCTCGATCACTGCGTCGATTACGGCAACATCGCGGGCGCCTGTTTGTGCTCTGTGATGAATCAACAGTCTCCGGATCGTTTGTCCTTCTCACGATGGCCCCAGCCGTTATGAGATGCGCACTCTAAGCAGCAACCGCAAAAAAAAGGCCCCCCTTTTTCGTTTCACTTCAAACGATAAGATTCCAGGCTTTCCGTGAGAAGACTGGGGCCTGCGCACACACACACACACACACATACATACACACGTATACATATACATATGTGTGTGCATTTGTATATCTCTATAGAGAGAGAGCGAGAGAGCGTAGAGGGGCTCTTCTGCTCGTTTTGTTATTTTTTTGTGAGTAAAATTATTTTGTTCCCCGCCTCCTCTCGTTTTCCTCCCGTTTTTTCTCTCTCTCCAGATTTGGTGTCCGTATTTTCTGTTCGTGTTGTGTTCGCTGTCGTTTCGTATGCGGATAGCACTGTTGCCTTTCTCTTTCCCCTCGTGTTACCTCTGCCCTCCTATTGCGCCGTGGATGGGGGTCTGCGGGCCACCGTAGTCTCTTTCTGCACGCGACTTTGTGTGTGTGTGTGTCTAGTTTGATTACCTCGTTGCTTTATAGGTTTCTTCTGCTGCGTTTGAGAGGCTGAGGTGACCGAGAGAAGAGAGCACCGAGGGACATGATGCTGGCAAGGGTGCGGAGGAGCGGTGTTTGTGTGTGTGTGTGGGGAGTGAGGGAAGGGGAGGGAGCGTAAGCGTGTGCTGGTGAACCCATGTGCCGATGCACCGTTGACACCACTCGCGTTGTACACTGCGAGAGAAGAAAACCACCGGCTCCGCGTCTTTCTCTCTCTCTGCTGTTCCTCTTCGACATGTCACACACACACACACACACACACTGGTCAGGATGTGCGTGGATGTCCTTTGTGTGTGTGTGTGTGTGTGTGGTAACTCAGCTGGGGCGCAGCTGCCGCAGCGGTATAAACAGAGGAACAATTGGACGGCACATGAGGGTGTATAAGTAGAGAGCCAATGCACACACGCGCAGGAAAAACGGTAGGGGGAATGGGTTGGTTGTGTGGTGGTGGTGGTGGAGGGGGTTGGTGTGCCTTGGAATTCTCGAAAAGGAAAAAAAGAAAAATAAAAAGGGTTTGTGTGTTTTTGTTGAGTGAGGGAAAGGTGTGTGTGCTTCGACTGCACACGTGTGTACTGTTAGAGGAAAATCTGCTCACGCGTCGTTTTTCTTTATTACTGTTGTTCAGTTTCACTTCAATCCTACGTTTACGCACATATCCGTTGTTACTCGTTTGTGTGCGTACCCGCGGCAGATGGTGTGCTCTCCCCTCCGTTATGCCTCACTTTGTCTTTGCTCTCTTTTTTTTTGTCGTCTGTTTCTTTATTTCCAATTTGCCAACAGTGGCCAGTAGGTGGCACGGGCATGAGCCATGGTGTGGACGCAACAGTCTTGCAGTGTATGTCCGAGTCCGAGCTCGAGCTGAAACAGTGGAAGCGATGGTGTGCACTGTGGGGCATGATGGTGTGTGTTGGGGTGAGGGACCCCATTCTCCCGTTCACCGTTGGCAAAGCTGTCTGCTAGTTTTCATGGTACCCGCGTAGTGAACTCTGCTCACAATCAATTTGTGCATCACGCGAATCAAAGAAATGTCTGTTTGTATCTCCTCTCTCAAGCTGCCCCATTTTTCATCCTCTGGTCTCTCTCCCGGTCCCTATACCCCACACTGACTTCTCTGTGTCCACCTCTCTCTACCGGCCTCCCTTTCCTCAACGCGGCTGGTTTCCCATACATGAAGGTGTTCTTTGCCCTCTCTCGCCCCGCCCCGCCCCCCTCCCCCCCCCCTCCACACACACACACACACGCCCGTGTTCACCGCCTTACCCACCAACACGCGAAACTCTACACCAACAGCAACACTGCGACGTACACTTCAACGCTCTGTCTGTGCTCCCTTCCCCCCCTCCCCCCTCTTCCACCACCACCACCACAAAAAAAAAGAAAACGGTCTCGCTACAAACAACCCCCTTCGAGGAAGAGGACAGACAGCCAATCAAACCACTTTTCCCGCTTTTTGCCTGTGTCACCCTCTACTTTTCTGTGTCACCCACACGTTCGCAGCTCTTCTCAAATCAAGGTACATACATCCCACTTCATATCTCCACACAAAAGACATCAGAGTGTGATAGGGAGTGCGACGGTAGCGCCAGGATAAACTCAAATCGCGCGTACACAGTAGGCGATAGCCTACTCCTCTAAATACCCCCTCCCTCCCCCTCCCTCCTCCTCCCCCTTCTCCCCCTCCCCATTTCCTTGCTTCGGCTTGGAGTGATTTAAAGTGCTAGGTATTCATAGTGTACCTCGGTATACACTGCTGCATCACGTCCCTTCACCCCCCCTCCCCTCCCTTCCCGGTGAGCTCTGGTTTCGACTTGGCGTGGTGAATGCATTAAAAGTTTGCTTTTTTCCCTGCCAAACATCGCCGTGTACTCATTCGCACATCCAAGCGACCACCAAAGCAAAAAGAAAAGCGTGAATAACGGCTTTGTTGCCTCTGTTGGTTTTCTTCCTCGGGTTTCTTCAGCAGCGGTCTCTCCTTTTTTTTTACATAACTGCCGTGCTAAACGTCTGTTTTTTCTGCGTTTTTTTTTCAAGGGTCCTGAGCTGTCGTTGGTTTGCTTCGATCTGCTCTACGCCCTCGCCAGGGTGCGTGTGGCGCGCACGTGTGTGCGCGGCGTGCCGATTTGTTTGTTACCCCTGTTTTCGCCTGACGTGTTGAGGCGATTGCGTGTGAAGGTGCATGGGTGAGCGCGTTTTCACTTGAATTTGTTACACTTTTTCCTTTAGCCTCTTCGCCACTGCGCCCTCCCCTTACAGCAGTCGTTGTGGACGGCCTCCTCCTACGTTATTTGTCCACTTTTGTTTTTCGTGTTCTCCGTCTACGCCTTGTCTCCATCTCGTCACAGCTCTGTTTTTTTTTTTTGTGCAGCGTTCTGTTTTCGCCCGTGTTTCCGTGTTTATTGCTGATTCATCACGATGCCGTTCGGCCCGACCCTGCGCAGAGACTTGGAGTGCACAGCGGCTTCGGTTGCCACTGAAGTCGTGAGCGGTGTCGGGGTTGTTGGCGGCGTCTCGGCAGCGGCTGTTTCATCACAGTCGACAGGACCGACTGGTATTGCCGGTCGGTCGTGCGGTTCTTCGCAGCACCCGTCGCACACGACTGTGCAGCGAATGAGCGACAATGGGGGTAGCCGTGAGGGGGCAGCTGCCGCACCGCGTGGGCACAAAGGCAGCGCCTCAACAACGACGACTGTAGCTAACGCACCAGGTGGTGTATTTAAGGACGCTCCACGTGAATCGCCGCCGCCGCCGCCACCGGCAAATCGTTCTCCCTGCGTTCATGCACCGTTCTCACGCCGAGCATCTGAGGAAAAGGCCTCCGCCGTGAAGTTCCCAACCCTCACTCGCGCTATTCCAGCATCCGCTTCTTCGCTCTTACACGGCATCGGCGCCTCAGCCATCGCAGGCGCATCGTCTCCCGGCAGTTCCGTGATGTTGCCGCCAGTGCAGCCACCCCGATCAAGCAACACCGTCTCAGAGTTCACCAGTACTGGGGGGAGACCTGCCAATAGGCCGGGTGGCAAATGGGCAAACCCGGGTAGGCCAAGCGGCACATCGTCATCGCCCCTGAGTACACGCGCCACACTCGCACCACTCCTTTCGCCCTCTACTACCGCCTTCGATCAGCACCCGACTAGTAGTGCTGACGTGGTCAAGGTTTCTGTTACTTCTGGTTCGCCCCAGGAGGACACATCGAGTGTGGATAGTGGTTCGTCTTCTCATGTGCAGCGTCAGCTGTACTTTCGTGAGAACAATATTCCTTCTCTCTTCAACGAGTTGAGCGAGGCTCTACTCGAAGCCCAGCCGGCGGACCCAGTGTCGTTCATAAAAGAGTGGCTTCAGAAGCGTAGGGAGGCCATTGCGTCATAGAACACAGCCAATTGGTCCAGGAAGTGAACAAGATGCAGACCACTGTGGCGGTGTATCTGTCAAGCTCTAGGGTCTTCTGTGTGTTGTGAGCCGTAACCATGAAACACCGCTCCAACTCAAGAGACCTCCCCCCCCCCCCCCACGCACACACACACACACACACACACACCTCACGTCCCCATCTGCCCCGGGTAATACCGCCTTTGTGTTCCCCGCTTTCCGTGCCGCTTCTCAAGTGCGATCTGCGCTAATGCTCACCGAACACCCCATTCTCTCACGACCGCTTATAGCCTGCTTCGACCTGTTTCTTGCTCTTTTTTTTGTGCGCAAACGTGTGTGTGTGTGTGTGTGTATGCACCTCTTGGATCCTACAGCTGCCTGCTCTTTGCGCACACTCGGTGTGCCCCACTCTTGATATTTAGGTGTTTTTCCTCTCCCCTCAATGTTCTTTTTGTTTGCTTCTGTATCACCCTTCGAGTCCATGCCTCCCCCTTCTCCTTTCCCTTTCTCGTGTTCAAAGCTGCTCGTGGCCGCTGAAGTGGAGGGTGCTGACGGTTGTGTACGCGGCGGTTGTGCTGAACGCAGGCAATGCCGATAGCACACACACACACACACACACACACAGACGTCATTGAGCAACCCGCACACAGAGACAGGCACATGAACACAGGGGGTCGTGATAGCAGAAACGACATCGCTCTCTCTCCCCCACACACAGACAGGCGGGGGGGGGTGACCCTGTGCAGCTTGAGGTCAGGGGAGGCAGGGAGGGAAGGGGGGGGGTGGGTGAGTGGGTGGGTCCCGACCTGGGCGACATTGATTCCCGCTCTTTCCTCTTTCTCGCTTTCTCTTTGATGTCTCTGGTACTTGTCTTGCCTTCGCTCCGTTTTTTTCTGCTAGCCCATTCCCCCTTTTCTTTGTTTTGCGAGCTGTTGTTGTGGGTTTCGTCTGATGGCGTCCTACGCAGCCTCCCCCCTCCCCCACTTCCCCTACCTCCCCTCCCTCTTTCCCATCCCTCCATCCCTCCACACATGCGCGCCGATACTTTGAACTGCAGTTCCAGCGAGGTTGGATTCAAGGCCTTTCCTCCGTGTTGTTTGTGCGTGTACTTATGTTTGTCTCCGCATCTGCGTCTGTCTTTCTCTCCGTGCATCTCCACAAATCTCGATGTGCTCTCCAGTTTTGATTTACTCAAGTATAGTCTACCCTCCACCTCCACCTCCACCTC
Source organism: Porcisia hertigi (assembly GCF_017918235.1). Lineage (NCBI taxonomy): Eukaryota > Euglenozoa > Kinetoplastea > Trypanosomatida > Trypanosomatidae > Porcisia > Porcisia hertigi. The sequence goes on from NC_090594.1 coordinate 159,933, forward strand.
CCCCCTCCCCATCGTCTTCCAATTTTCTCTTGTTTGCGTGCGTGTATGCTAGTGGTTTATTTTCCCCAGACTGCTCTCTCTCTCTGTTTTCACCTATGCGTTGAAGGAGAAGGGAGGGAGGGGGGCAGGAGGTAGGAGGAGGGAGGAAGGGATTCGAGCCCCTCTCTGCCCTACAACTTCCCGTTTTCATAACTTTTTTTTTCTCGGGGGGGGAGGGGAGGAGGTAGGGGTATTCATGAGGAAAACTGCATTTCGCAAACAAGGCGACAGGGTGGGGGCATGCAGCATGTACAGATGATGTTCATAAAGTATTCCCCCACTTTCTGGTTTATTTGTTTCAATGTGTGCTCTGTTCCCTTTTCTGAGACGTGCACGCACGCTAGTGGTTATTGTTTTTTTTTTTTTGGGGGGGGGGGTACCATCTTCAAGCGCTGTCAAGGAACTGCATGAATGTCGGGGTGGGAAAGGTGTATGACCGACAGTACACTAATGCGCCACCAAGTCACCCCGCTTCCATTTACTGCCCAGTGCATTTGACACGCATGCACCAGGGGACGTGCGTTGTGTGGAATCGAAAATGTGGCGAAGGGCACACTTGGCGTCCAGTTAATCTTTTCTGGGGGTGGGGTGGCTGTGGTGGCGATGAATAAGGAGGAGGAGGAACACCGGAGGGAGGCACAAGAAAGAAGGGGGCTGATGGTCAAAACGCTTCCCCTCCCCCTCCCCCTCCCCCGCGCCCCGCGCCCCGTCGCCGCCGCCGTTTCAAATTTTTTCCCCCTCTCTCGTCATGCAGGATTCGTATATAGATTTTTGTTTGTTGCATTAGTTCAACGTTGTGTTTGGAACGCCTTTCGGTGGTGTGCGATGTCGTGCCTCTTCCCCGTCTTTTCCGCTTTTTTTGTGGAAGTGTGTGTGTGTGTGTCAGCGTCTGACACGGGTGCACTTCTAATCCAAGAACACCCAAAAGGCAAGAATAAAGTCAAGGAACGGACATAAGAGGGGGTGGTGGGGGTGGTACTCAGAGCGACTCACTTTCGATTTTCTTTCAAAATGTGTTTCAGGCTCTGTGTTTCATGTAGCTCTCGTGTGTGCACCACTGTTTCTCCGTCTTGATGCCGGTCTCCCCCCCGCAGGTCATAAGGGTTTGGCAATTACTCAGTGGCGGAGGCCCACGAGCCTCCAGCCCACCTTTTGGTCTGGGGATAGGGCACTGGAAGAAGAGCAGGTCTGGGTCCGCTCTGTGCCAAAGGGACATGCAGCCCTAAACACGTGTGTAGAAGCTCACTCCGAGAGAGACGTGTTGGTGGAAGGGAGGGAGGGAGGGAGGGAGATATATGACTCATGCCGCCCTGGGTCGCTTGGCTGTACTTATTCCACAAAACCCGCAAAACTGAACCCGTACACCCACAGCCAAATCGATCCGGGAATACGGCGCTAACAGCTGCGGCGAGGAAGCCAAGACGCGCGAGACTCCGAATGCCGTGTTGACCTTCACCACGTGGACAACCTCACAAGTGAACAGGGGAAGGGCGTGGGGGAGAGAACAGGGACGCGTGTATGCGGTCGCATCAACCACAGCGCCATAAAAACAGCCATAAAGTATCACTCAAGAATAGTGCGGGGCTCCTGACGTATTCTCATAGTTTGGGCAACCAGGAAAGTTATTCCACCCTTTGGGGAGGGAGGGGCAACCGCTTGTAGAGGTCCTTCTGGAGATCGGAGGTGGCGCACCTGGAATCAGGACCTGAGAGAGGTGTCCTGCGAGCTTCCCGAACACCGCATTAGCTGATGCCGCCTAGTACCCCATTTCCAAGTTGGGTGTGAAGTCTCACGGCGGCTCTGCGACCCTCTGGAAGACAGCTCCCAGCCACAGCAGTCTGGCCTCCGTTCTCATTCCTCCCTAATCAGTACTTCTCGTGGAGTTGCTTCATCCCGTCGCAACTCAGCACCAGCAGCATTGTCACGCCACTCTTCACGTGCTTGTGGGCTAGAATTCGCCATGGATTCGGTCGATTTACACTCACATCATCCATAGCACCCGGGGAAGGGGGCAGGGGCCAATGCAGACCTGTGCCTTGATCGCTGCATCATGTATTTCTGGCACTCTCCACATCTTGGCCCGCTTCCAAAAGGAAATCAATTGTGCGGGGATTCTGATGGCGGAGTCCCACAAGGGTGGGGGTCGCAGGCTTTCATTTTTTCACCGTCGCAGGTGGACTCACCGAGTCTTTGTTGTTGGAGGCACTAAAAAAGTATCGGACTTGCATCCCACGTTTCCAGGCGATGTTCACACTCCTCAGACGACGAGACGGTTCAAGCCGTACTCCGAATTGCGACCCCAAGGTAAGACCCCCTCCCCCCTGGCCAATTGAGCAGTTCGTGGGGATTTGGAGCTTCCAAACGAAGTACAATCTCTTCACCAGGTTTCTGCTGTAATCAGCGGGAAGATCTCTGCTACGCGCACGTACTTGAAACGAGGTTGCACCCCTTCGCCTTGTTGGCGCGGTTGGCCAGACAATGCTGGGCAGTGACTGCCACGTCGCTAATGCTACCAGCATAGCCGCTGCTCGGCACGCTAGGCTGAGGGCCGGTCTACTCACACAAGCAGTGCCGGGGGGGGGGGGGAGACCACCACCGATGTTTTGGGGAGGCCCGGGTAGGCTGAGTATTTGCCTTACGACGCCATTGTGTGTAGTACGACAGTGCTGGCGAATGACGTAGAAACACACTTGGCTTGTACGCCAACGCCGTCACAGCGGGCAATTCTACAGTATAAAGACCCAAAGGACTCACTCGAAGAGGCGGATCTGTTCCCCCCCCCCTCTCTCTCCCAGCGGCGTGCTCTCCTCCTACAACCACCGTGCCGCCTCTCTCATTTGCCTTGTTGACCCCCCCCGCTCTCTCTTGTCTGCCTGAAAAAAACACTATTGTGGATGTTCGTTGTTGTTTTCGTACTGCCCGCTCTTGTTCTTTTTGTTGCGTGTGTCTGCACACACACGTACACACACACACACACACACACACACAATCGTTCCTTGAGTGGTCGTTTGCATTGACGTACAGTCTGTCGGCGCTAGTCTCGTTGTGTTCTGCATGTGTGTGTTTTCCTCTTGTTCCTCCGCACTTGCTCTATTTGTGTTCCTCACGTTGTGATTGCTTTTTTTCCCCTTCGTATTTTATATTATGTTTCTTGCCTATGTGTGTATGGACGATTGGTGGTATCTTTGTGTGTGTGTGTGTGTGTGTGGCATGTGTTTGAGCCGCTTTTCCGGCGACCCTATTCGATTCTTCTATGTGGTTTCTACCTTCATCTCCGTCTTTTCGACTCTATTCTTCGCGCTTCCTCTGCTGTACGCGTGCCACCAATTTTAGTGTAATTATGGGTGCGCGTGTGTTGGTGTATCCGAATCTAAAGGAGTACACTCATCGTGATACTCAAAGCTTCTTCTTGACCTAAGCCATCTCCCCCGCTTGCTAGGCTCCCCCGCATCGCATTCTCCTCTTTCCTGTCGTTTGCTGTCCTGCTCTCCACTTGAAGTTGCATTTTATTCGGTTGCACCTCAATGTCTCTGCTCGAGAGAACAGTGAAGCGCAACCACGGACCCACGCACATGCACACGCACAGGTACACACTCTTACAGAATACAGGGCTCTGAGGATATGTGGAGGGGACGCGCTCAGGCACGCGTGTGCCGCGCGTCTTTTCGCTGGCGCTTGCAATAGTTCACCTCCCTCTTATGGCAGAATGGAGGAGACATACATTCGTGTCATTGCCTCAGCCAGCCTTGTCGGTGTATCTTCATCCACCTCTCCCGCCTTCTAGGAGCAGGTGTGTCCTGACGCACGCACGGCATAAACACGGTGCTCTTCTCGGAGTCGTTCCCAGTACCTTTTCACGGCGCCTCTCCATCGGTCTCGCTTTTGCCTCCCCGCAACTCTCTCACGCTTCTCTCACCAACAAAAAATACACACACGCGCACACATACGCTTTCCTTCAAAAAAAAGCCGAACGACGATAGTTCACTTGAGGGCGCTTGCATCCGTGTTTGCGTTATTCGGCCACGTGACCGCAATGTCCTATAGTTTTTCTACCGTTAATGGCGTTCTGCCTCTTGGCGCCAAGCGCGCATACGTTCCACGTGCTGCGCGACCACATCTCGCCTGGTCTGCAGAGCAGCCGTCTCGAATGTTAGGCAGTCAATGCCGATTAAAGGGGGACGGAACCGCAGCGCGCGAGAGGACCTGCGATACGGAGTGCGCAGAGGCAGAGGAGGGCGAGGGCGCCATCCCGTTATCGTCCCATTCAGCGCTTGGCTTGGCAGGGCTTCTCACGACCGACGCGGCCTCAGGCACGCATCTATCTTTCTACTCCGATTCCGCGGCGCCTCAGACGCCACTGTACAGCACGGCTATTCCGACGCAGCGGCGGGTGGTGGCAATGTGGACTCCACCGACATGTACGAGCGCCGACATCGCTGGTGGCGTAGAGGCGTGTGCGATCGCTCCGCTTTTCGTCAGTGACGACACGGGGTGTGTCTATGCTTACCACTGGGGCAACTCAGACCTCTCCAATGCGCCCGCTGAGAAACGCCGCCGCACCGACGCGAAGGCGGAGTGTCTGCTCAGAGAGGACGAGGACGGTGTGTGGACGCCAATGGCGCCGGCGCACTCCCCGTTGTTCTCGGAGGTAGCAGGAGTGCAACTTTGTACGTCAGTGAAGTCGAACCTTTTCGCTGTTACGCGCGGCACGCCGGGCTGGGCCGGTCTAACAGCACTTAACACCTCACTGCCGTGCCCTGCGACATCGCAGCTCATTTCTGTACGCGAGTTTTACCATGACGTGCGCCTCATCGACCCCACCCGACAGACTGTGCTGCGTACGTACAGCACTACTCACGCTCCCACCGGCGTGCTTAGCCCCTCTGTGCAAGTCGCTCCACACTGCACCCTTATCGCCGAGGGTTGCCTGGTAACTCTGTACGATACGCGATGCCCAAGTGCTGTGGTGTCTCTCGGCGACGTGTATGAGGCCCAGGCAGAGTTGCGGGCTGCCAAGGATGTTGCAACACTGGGGTCTGACCATCAGGATTGTGGCGGCGACCGGGGTGGTGGGCAGACGAACGGCAAGGGATCCTCAGGCGCCAGTGCACTTACCGCGTCGGCGCCTACCCCACCTCTTGTTCCTGGCCGCCTTACTAGCACTGTTGGGCAGGTCCGTGACATCTGCGGCACCGTAAACCCATTTGAGGTGGCGTGCGCGGTGGATCGTGCACTCTGTGTCTATGACCTGCGCAAGTTCAACCGCCTTTTCACCTCCTCGAGCGTTCTGAAGTACGTGATCGGGAGTGTGACGTCCGTTGCGGGCGGCCGCGCCGTGGTGTGCGCGGGCATCGACGCCGAGGTGCGACTTATCCCACTCCACGACAAGACCGAGGCAGCCGCCCCAGATATGCTGCCACTGGCTGCGCGTGTCGACACGCAGGCTCAAGAAAAAAAAAGGCAGCACGGCAAAAACGCTGGAAAGGCGGACACGGACGCTGCCGGCCCAGGCGGAACTTTTCGTACGCGACTCAGTACTTCTGTGAGCTGTACGTCTGTCTGGCAAGGCGGGTGGGTGTCCTCGTGCAACGCAGGTGGTGCGGTTGCAGTGGGTGTATCAATGGATGGTGAGGTGTTCTTGGCTCAGTGACGCATGCCGAGAGGTTATGTGGGTTGGGAGAGATGGTTTCACCCGTTTCTCAAGTTCGAGTACATTTGGTGGATCGCATCAGCGACCGCGGTGGTCGATTGTACCACCTGCTTCCCACCGCCACTACGGAACAAGGCAGTCACTGTCGTGCCATCCCTTCTCTCTCTCTTACACATTCATTCGCTTTTCATCGTCACGAGTGTCTGGTGCTGTGAGCAAAAGAAGGGCCTCTACACACAACCCCCCCCCCCTCCCCCCCCCCCCCCCTACACACACACACACACACACACACACACAGGCCACCCTATCAGGCCTACGTGAAGGCATTGTTAAATTCGCTTCTTCACACCACGAAGGAAAACGCATACGCAAAAAAAAAGAACACACACACACACACACAAAGGGGGATTCAGAGGATCCCCTTAGGGTGACAGACACAGCGACGATACCGCACACATACGCGCGCCCGTGCGTGTGTCTCATTGTAGTCTGTAGGCATCTCCCCCCTTTTCTCAGTCCCGCTGAGTCCCATCCGCCCCCTCACGATTGACCTCTGGGGAAGAAGTGAAGAGCACGACCGGCGTTGTTTTCCACTACTTTCGCAGGGAGAGGGATGCGGCGCACCACACATCGCTGCAGCGCAACACTTTTTGTTCTGCAGGGGTTCTTTTAGCTTTGTGTCGACTCTTGTTTGTGTGTGTGTACTGGGAGGAGGAGGAGGAGGAGGGCGGAAGGGGGGGGATGGAGGCCCAGAAAACGGTGCGGAGAGAGAGCGCGCCCCCTCCATTCGCGCGTACCGACCCATGTGCCGTCTTAGCTGCGGCGAGCTCACTGCCCTCGCGATGTGTCGATTGCTCACACATGTGTTATTTGCGTGCGTGTGTGCTTGCTGCTCGACTCAGTCTCCCGTCCCCCCCCCTCACTGCTTCTCGCTTTTAACCCCCGTACCCCCCTCTTCTCCCCCCCGCTTTGATTCTCTCCCCTTTTTAATATACAACTTTACAATTCACACGGCTTAGGTCGGTTCCGTTTGAGCACAGTAAATGGCTTTGGGCAAGAACAAGCGCATCAGCAAGGGTGGCAAGCGCGGTAAGCGCGGGAAGGCGCAGGAGACGATGGCGCGCAAGGAGTGGTACGACGTCGTGGCGCCGGCGAACTTCGATCAGCGCCAGTTCGCCAAGACGATCTGCAACAAGACGCAGGGTACCCGCATTGCTGCCGACGTGCTGCGTGGCCGCGTGTTCGAGGCCAACCTCGCCGACCTGAACCGCTCCGCTGGTGAAGAGGAGGCGTACCGCAAGGTGCGCTTTACGGTGCAGGAGGTGCAGGGCCGCAATCTGCTGACGCAGTTCCACTCGATGGAGGTGACGACGGACAAGATGGCGAGCCTTCTGCGCAAATGGTGCACAACAATGGAGACGACCGTGGAGGTGAAGACCGATGATGGTTACACGATGCGCCTCTTCGTTGTTGCCTTCACGAAGCCGCAGGCGAACCAGCAGTCGCGTAACTGCTACGCGAAGCAGCGCCTGGTGAAGTGGCTGCGCATGCGCATCACGAAGATGATCAAGCGCCGCTTGTCGAAGGTGCAGATCCGTGAGGCCGTGTCCATAATCACGCGCAACGTGCTCAGCGATGCGCTGGTGCGCCGCTGCAACCCGATCGTGCCGCTGCGCGAGCTGCGCATCCGCAAGGTGCGCGTGGTGCGCTCCCCGAAGTTCGACGCGCAGGCGCTGCTGAACGCCCATGGCACCATCCCGACGTCCGTGGAGGCTGACTCGCGTGAGGTGGAGGAGGCCGTCGAGGCTGTACCGGCGGCGGCGAAGGCTGCCGAGTAAGTCTGCGACACCCAAGCCCATCTTCAGTCTTGGCACCTTGTCAGCATGGCTGGCCCTTCGTCGTGTGGGTCGGCTAGAACTCAATTTGCGTCACTACTTCCACGCAACGCTGAGCTTCGGTGGCCGGCGTTGTTTTGGCCCCCCCCCCTCCCTTCTCTTTCTCGCCACCACCACCACCGCCCCGTCCCACCACCACCGATCAGTCGTGTCGTTTTTTCATCTTTTTCGTTTTCCTACACTTTTCGTGGGTTTTTCTTTTCTCCTGCTGTTTTGCATCGTCTGCGACGGCGCCACATCGTGACGCGAGATGATGGTGAGACTTGTAAGGAGTTGGCTGGTGTCCATGTGTGTTAGTGTTGGCGAAAGTGTGCGCTTAGAGGGGCTGGGGGGGGGTAGAGTGGGCTTATCGGCCGAGCTGCAGCTCTTTACCTGCAACCGCACACGCGTGATTCCCCGATGCCGCTTCTGCATCTTCTGTGATGTCCCCACCCCCCTGCACTCCCAGCTTCTCTCCCATCGTCCTCTTTCCCTCAGCGATACCGCCGATGTCAGTCGTTGTGTCAAGTTGACAGCAGTGAAAGACAAGAGTCCTCAGAAAAGAAGGCACCCCCTCCTACTTATACGTGTTTACACACATCGTGCGGTGTGTTCTCGTAGAGGCAGCGTGCCGCTCCTTCTGCCCGACGCAGTATGGTGGGTCGCGTGTGGGCGGCGGGCACTAGATTACGTAGACATAGCCTTGTAGGCCGTTGTCTATGGTGTTTGTTCTGCATCACTGCGTAATCACAGACCGCGTGCGCATGAGCACGTGCTTGCTGCTGGACACCCCTCGCATTTCTTTGCATACATTGTACGTTTTGTCTTATTGACTGTAGATTGCGTCCTCACTGTCAGCGCTTCTACGTTTCTTTTTTCCTGGCCATGAACCCTTCCCTCTGCCTTTTCACTCTGTCGCCTCTCTGTCACTTTTTTTTTCCTCTCTCAACGCCGCATCTCACCGTCGCTCCACACACTGCCAACGTTCGCTTGACGACTTTTTGTCTATATGCGCTCACACACATTCGCACGCATCTCGTCTCACACACACACACACACACACACACTACGTTGTCATGACGTTCTTTTCAAACACGCAGAAATCAAATTTGAGCCATGGCTTTGGGCAAGAACAAGCGCATCAGCAAGGGTGGCAAGCGCGGTAAGCGCGGGAAGGCGCAGGAGACGATGGCGCGCAAGGAGTGGTACGACGTCGTGGCGCCGGCGAACTTCGATCAGCGCCAGTTCGCCAAGACGATCTGCAACAAGACGCAGGGTACCCGCATTGCTGCCGACGTGCTGCGTGGCCGCGTGTTCGAGGCCAACCTCGCCGACCTGAACCGCTCCGCTGGTGAAGAGGAGGCGTACCGCAAGGTGCGCTTTACGGTGCAGGAGGTGCAGGGCCGCAATCTGCTGACGCAGTTCCACTCGATGGAGGTGACGACGGACAAGATGGCGAGCCTTCTGCGCAAATGGTGCACAACAATGGAGACGACCGTGGAGGTGAAGACCGATGATGGTTACACGATGCGCCTCTTCGTTGTTGCCTTCACGAAGCCGCAGGCGAACCAGCAGTCGCGTAACTGCTACGCGAAGCAGCGCCTGGTGAAGTGGCTGCGCATGCGCATCACGAAGATGATCAAGCGCCGCTTGTCGAAGGTGCAGATCCGTGAGGCCGTGTCCATAATCACGCGCAACGTGCTCAGCGATGCGCTGGTGCGCCGCTGCAACCCGATCGTGCCGCTGCGCGAGCTGCGCATCCGCAAGGTGCGCGTGGTGCGCTCCCCGAAGTTCGACGCGCAGGCGCTGCTGAACGCCCATGGCACCATCCCGACGTCCGTGGAGGCTGACTCGCGTGAGGTGGAGGAGGCCGTCGAGGCTGTACCGGCGGCGGCGAAGGCTGCCGAGTAAGTCTGCGACACCCAAGCTCCTCGCAGCCTGAGTTCCTCTTCCCTCTCCGCGTATGAGCGATCGTGATGTGCACAGCGTCTCGTGCGGGTGGCTGCGTTGACGGGACGCATAGGCGGCAATGTAGTGCAGGTTGCTCCGACGCTTCTCATGTTTCCGTCGTGTTCTTTCTGGCTCTGTTTTTTTCTCCTGTTTTTTTTTTTCTTGAAAAGACTCATTTCGACGTGTTTTCTCTGTCATTCTCCTCAATTTACACAAAAACAAACGTGCGCTCCTCTTGACACGTAGTTGGTGGAGCGCGTCCCGGATTTTCAAGCGGCGGCTGCCAGGGCTGATACTAGTTAGCGTGACGCTTTCAAGTGGGACCGCTGGGCGGGGTCAGTAAGCGTGTAGGGATGAAGCTCGGTCTATGAGCCGTGCCGTCGCTTCGCATCAACTCCCCTTTTCACTCTCAGCTGCCTCTCCACGTGCATCCGCTATACGCCTTGACAGCGCTCGTTGCTGTATGGAGTGCATGTGGGTTTGTGTTTGGCTCTAGGTACTCATGTTTTATGTGCATCTTTGGGGCCAATCATGGGCGTGTAGGAGTCAGAGGGAAGCGGATAGGAGGCGGCTGGCCGCTTTCGCAGCAGTCAGCGCAGTCCCTCTGCCCCTCTGCCCTCCTCTCTCTTTCTTGCACGCAGTCGTCTCCTCACCATTGTGACCCCTTCTCTCTCCAACTTCTTTTCCACATTGTGTACCCGTGGGCATACTTGCGTGGCACTCTCGTAGCCCTCCCCCCCCCTCCCTTCATACTTTATTTTCCTCCCAAGCAGGAGAACAAGTACACGTACATACGTACGTACACGTTGGCTGGTGTGTGTTGCTTCGCTTCCATGTTTATGTTATAGTTGTTCTCTCCTGACATTCGCAGTCTTGCAAGATGCTTGGAGGCTTCGACAACTACGCTCACCTCCGGCAACGGGATCATCGGCCCTCTCTCGGCCGCTATGAGCTCACACCGGGATTTGGCCCCAAATCCAGCTCTTCAAAGCGATCTATTTTCTCCCGTCATTACCCGCCGATTGACGGTGAGTCATGTAGCGTCGGACCTGGTGCGTATGTGATTCCCACAACCATCGGCACAGGCCGCTCAACACGCTTTGTCCCACACTCCAGTGATCTGAGCGGACCTGCGGCCAAGGCAGCTGTTGGCCAGAGCTCCAGCGAGCGTACTCTCCCCAGCATCATAAATCCGAAGCAGTACAGCATGGCTCTCTACCCCGACACGCCCGCCTATAGTATTAGCACTCGCCTGAAATCTGAGTGGGAGCAGAAAAGTGCTCATGCTTCTCCGGGTCCTGCGGCCTACGATGTCCCTGGGTACTTCGACATGCTGGACCCCAAGCAGCAACAGTTGCACCAGTCTTCGGGTCCCGCACCCGGTGTCCACTTCGGTATTCGCACAGTCTTGCCTGAAGCGCGCGAGAAGGAGGGCGTCCCAGGCCCTGGTACATACCAGCTTGAGCGGTTTGGTGACAATGTTCCCTGCTCCCGCGTGCCCCTTGCCACTCGAAGCAGTCGCCGCGGCTGTGATGCTAACACTCCTGGTCCTGGTGCGTACGACGACCCAACTTCCATCGCTTACTGCGCTGACAGAGTGCGAATGAGGCGCCGCTTCACCAAAAGCACCACATTCGGTAGTCGCTGGCCTGGGCGAGAGTATCACACGGTCGGGCCTGGCCCCGCTGCCTACAGCATTCTCACCGCAACAAAATTGATAGAGAGGAACAAGAGGCATGCCCCCAAGTTCTTGAAGAGCAAGCCAAAGCTCGATCATCAGTCTGTTGAGGAGGCGTCGGCGGCGCGCACGAAGCGGCGACTCGTGAGGGAAGGCGTTCCGCAGATCTTTCCTACGCTGCCGTCCGAATTCGACTTCGATTTCAGAAAGGGCAAGACGTTCGGCGCCCGGCTTCACGAGTCGTCGGTGCAGCCGGTGCCTCTCTCGATGGCGCAGACACTGGACACCAAGCCAAGTGGCAGCCGCCCCTTCTGGGAGTCCCCGCCGCCGCCAGGTGGACGTTTCGCACCGACGTCACTCGACTCAAACGCACGGGCTGCCGCCGAGAAGGCAAAGTCTGGTGCAGGGCACCCCTCAGTGGTGGTGAACTCCGCACCCGGCCCGGGAGCGTACAATGTGGAGATGGGTCTGACAGTCCGCCGCGCACCTGCCTCGCTGTTTGGACGAATGCTGAGTGCCAAGTCTGTTTCTGCCGAAAACGGAGTCCCAGGCCCGGGCCATTACCGCATGGTGGACGACGCGGACACTCGAAACACCATCTTCTACAAGGGCGATTTCCACCCACGGGGCGCGCTCGGCCAGGGAGGGTCTGCTGCAGAGGACCTCGGCATCGGCCCAGGCGAGCACTATAATGACGACACTATGTATAGTAGAAGCATCAACGGTGACCGCATCGCTAACAAGGGTTACACGATGGGTATCCGCTACCCAGCTAGGGCTGTTTATCAGCACTGCCGCCCGTACGATGAAACGACGAACATCAACTGCGTCTACGACCACGAGCTCACATGGGAGGTGCATCCCAGGCAGAAGCTGTCACCAGTTCAGAGCAGAAAACAGTAACAAGGAACAGATGCCGGTACCGCCACGGTTGTGCGTGTGCATGAGCACTGGAGTGATGTGTACGCGGACTTTTAACATGTATCATTACCGCCATGAGCGCGATCCTCAATGTGGGTCTACTGGCCAGCAGGGGGCCGCCCGCATGGTGCTGTCCTCGTGCGTTGATCTCTCGTTTTGTATTATACGCTTGAGAGAATTCTCATCTCACCAGCCAGTCAAACCACCGACAAATTGAGGTTATGCGTTATAGCGGGGCTGTGAGGAGGTGAGGAGGCGATGCTATGGTTGACCTTTTCCCGCCTCTTCTGTCTACGAGACAAGCCCGTGTCTCCGAAACAGAAAACCGACCCCGCCCTCAATTTACACCACTCTCTTCTCACATGTGTATCGCCACGTTTCTGTGAGATAGTGTGGGTGTGCCTCACAAAGAGGGGTTCGGAGGGTTGGGGGGGGGCGCAGTGCTGTGGATGTGCAGATGCATAAATCTCTCTCTGTCCCTTTTCCGTGAGCCCCATCTCGACGTTGAAATTCTCTTCATCTGCCTTCTTTTACCCCTTTACTCTCAATCCTTCTCCCCACAGATAGGCGCCGCTCATTATCGTTGCTTACCGCAGGGGGTTGTTCCACCTCTGGCACCCCTTCTCTTCACCTTATCCACACGCTCAGTAAAACCCCCACCGAAAGGTAGTGGGGGGGGCGGCGGCAGCTGAGAAACGAGGCGGAGGAACGGACTCAGCTGAAGGGATCGTAGACGCACTCCAACAGCGCACCAAAGAAATACAGTGGGGGTGTTCGTCGCTTCCCTAAATCAACAAGGGGGTGACGACAGCAACTGAACACTCGCATATACAATTCACTCTAAGTGTTGGTCTCCTGCACACGAGACTGGAGAGTAATCTTTTTTTTTGTGTTGATCCGGCAGAGAAGCTTCGTGGTAGGGGAGCTTGGTGAGCCAGGTACTTCTCACACCCACCGCCACTTGCCCCATTTTTCTTTCAAGTCTTGTAATTTCAATTCTTGTAGAGACGCATTGTTTTTGTGGCATTTTTTTCGCTTGTGTTTTGTTCCCGGCCTTCGTGTACAGCGCTACACACACACACACACACACACACACACACACACACACAGGCTCGCTTCGGAGAGGCGCATTGGTTATAGGCGGCATATGCCTGTGTGTGCGTCACTCTCGTAGGCTCCACTTCCCTCCGCCCCTCCCCCCTCCCCCCCTTGCTGTCATTCGCATTGTTTTACTTCTACTGGTTTATGCCTCTGTCGTTCATTGGTCTTTGCGATCTTTCATTTTTTGTTTCTTGCGCTCTGTATATGTTGCCGTCTTCCTTTGCTGTGGTTCATTGTGCAAGGAAACACACACTCCCTCCCCCCTCCCCCTCTTCCCCATTTCCTCATTTTCTCGTCGTCGTTCCCGTGCCCACTCACTCTTGCCCTTGATTCATGCAGTGGGTTTCCTGTTAACATAGCAGTATCTCGATTTTTTTTTCACGGACACACACACATTTGTAGGTGCAATTCGCGTAAGTTGTGGGGGGCGGGGGGCTCGCGCAACTTCTTTTTCACTTCAAACCTCCGCTCCTCAGAAGAACTGCGTGGTGGATGTTTTTCTAGTTTCCTACGCCTGCATACCTCGTCTTTTTTCCTTCTCGTGCAAGTCTTGTGATGTAGGGCCTCCGTTGTTGCTACTGCTACAGTTCTCAGGATGCCGTCCAGTCGTGGTGTTTCCCTTTCCCTTTCCTTAATGGAGACAGAGGTAGCCCCGGGTAGGACGCTTCATGGCGATGTCAAGGTGAAGGTGAACTCTTCTCACAAGAATGGCGTGGTATACGAGGCCATTCGCCTCATCTTCCTCGCCGTGGAGAAGAGCTGTGTGTGGGATGATCAGGGTGAATTCGATGAGCTGCTGAACAAGTACACGTCGTCACGTGTTTACCTCGATCGCCATGTGACGCTTGCCGGCTTTAAAACACAAACCGAGGATAGTGAGACCACCGCTCAGGCTAGGGAAGAGATGATGTTTCAACAACACAGCGCCACTCCGTACGCCGCAGTAGCGCCGACGAAGCCTAAGAAAGACGCCGTCCGCCACTACACACGCCGGGAGCTGCTTCGCGGCGCTATCCAGATGGCAGCCACAACGACGCACACCACGAGCGGCGCGGTTCTCTCTGACGCCAGCCCACAGAACATCAGCGATGCGCAAAGTCAAGAACCGATGCTGGACGGTGACAATCCTCGCTCTGCTGCGCCAGCACCAGGTCAGGGGGCCGCGGTTGTGGAGTTCCCTGTGCTGATGCCTGGTACTCACCATTTTCCTTTTTTGTTTCGGCTGCCACCGTGGTTGCCGCCTTCCTTTTACTACTCTTTCGTGGGTGCCAAAGGACAGCTCAAGTACTCGGCGTCCGCCACGATGCTGTTTCCCAGCAACGGCGTGGGCTCATGGCAGCTCAAGATGTGCAGAGGCATTGGTGAGGCGGCGTACGACGCGAAAAAGACACTCGACAATTCCGTCAGTGTCTCCAACAACAACTCTGCAGGGACCAAGCTACCCCACCGGGACCACACCCACAGCGCCATCTCATCCGACGAGGCTCCCGTCGGCGAAGGCACAAAACGGCGACTCGGCGGCGGGCTTCTCTGCGGCCCGTCAGACCTCACGGCTTTCATACATTTTGACGTCCTGTCAGTGATGCCGCGTCGTCAACTGGTTGCCGAGTATTACCAGATTGACACGCACAACATCCATCAGCGACCGACGGTCGCTCCACAGATGGCGGGGAACGCCGGTAACATTAACATTGGCAGGAGCGACGACGTTCAGAAATCGCCAGGATGCTCTGGCAAGCTCAATGGTAGCGCTGATGTGAAGCCATCCGATGTGGCGACGGGTCTCGTGGTGCACCCTGAGGACACCCACTTAGCTCTGTCCGCGCTCTACCAAACGTTCCGCTTTGGCTGGCTGGGGAACATGTGCTGCCTGCAGTCACGGAACGCCCTTGAGGCAGAGGTTCTTGTGGTGGGTGCACGGACGGTATTGCTGGTCGATGAGGTCGGCGCCTTGCAGGCGCTCGGGGTACGACCGCCCACCGCGGCTGAATGTGCACAACTTGGAGGCTCGACGCTTCACGCACCTAGTTTTGTCCTTGCGCCTGACCTGCCTGTTGCGGCGCCAACTACTCCATGGCCGGTTCGTGGCGTGACGCTGCGCGTGCGTGTGCGTAACCACTGCCCCACACTCACGGTACAGTGCGTGCGAGTAGAGTTGAAGGTTATGGTGGAGATCTTCAAATCCCTCAAGACCCCGCACACCTTTCCCGGCATCTCCTACTCGAGCTTTGATTACACGATACCCATCCCTCCTGGGAGCGAGGCCCTCTTTGATGTACGGCTGGCCCTGACGCCGCGCTTCCGTCGGCACGAGACAGACAGCAAGAGGCTGCTTCCACCGCCTGGAGTTCGAACTGCGAACATGACAAGCAACACTTTTGTGCAGGTCAGTTTTCCTGGAATGCACACTTACGTTGAGGAGGAGGAGAAGACGAAGAGCGTCGTGATAATGGCGGAGACGGTGGACCTGAATGACGAGGTGCTCGAACTGCCGGTCCGGTACAGTTGATTGACAAGGTTTCTTCTTTTTGTTCTCTGGGGGTATGTTTTTTTTTTTGTGTTATGCTTTGTTCATAAGATGTTGCGCAGCTGCACGCACTATTGGCCGACTTCCCCAGGCTTGGCCTGCGGCGGAGGCACCAGAGAAAGGAGCGGTGGTGGCACTTAGTTATCCTCGAGTTGCCCACAACATCCAATGGTAACCCTCCCGGCTATTCGGGTGCTGTCCTCTGCTGTGTTTATTCTCCGGTTCATCAGGAAAAACAAACCAAAGGGGGAGGGCAACGCATCAGGATACGCAGTGAATAGAAAGGCCTATCCAGCAGCCTCCCCTCCCCCTCGCTTTTTCTCCCCCCCGCCTTCCCACCCCCGCATACGCGCACTTAACCCCCTGCGTCCTTCGCGATTTGTTTTGCCCCCCCCCCCCTTTCCACACTTTTTCCCGCATTTATACACAGAGCGGCCCAACGCGCGGTCGCTGTCTTGTTTTCGTCGCAACACCCACCTTCCCCACTTTTTTTTTGCGGCTTTTCACTGTTCTCTTTTAGTTAGCAGAAGCACGTGCATGTGTGGGTGTGTGTGTCCCCGTGCGTGCGTTGTCTACCTTTTCGTTTGTGTGCCCATTCTCTTTACCTGTTTTCATGCTTCTTCTGCTCTTATATTTTTGTGTCATGTGATTGGTAGCCTTTTTCATCTTCTCCCCTCCCCTCCTCCTCTTTCTCCTCGTCCTCATTCACTGAGATGTACTACTACTCTTGGGCAGCGCCTACTGCCTGTTGCTTCCCGATGTGCACCGCGTTGCTGTCAAGGCTGCGCACCTGTGGCACACGCACCGGGCCTGTCCACAAACACATGCGATCAAAAAACCACGACACTCTCGGCAAATAAGGTTCCCCGCGCCGTTAGAATTTTGAATCCCGCGTGGACACACACACACACAAATTCACATCCGCGCGCACGCATCGCCACTACCCGGGGCCATCGCGATCTACGCAGCTGTTTCTGGGATGGGTTGTAGTATCCTCGGGAATGTGGGTGTAGTCGATAACGTTGAACGTTTCCATTTCTTTTTTTCTACTCCGCTACCTCCACGTCTTATCCTCCTCTTCCTCTTTTTGTACGCATTCGGTCTTCTCTGCCCCCCTTCCCCCGCTATACTGGAGGCGTCACTGAGGGGCACCTCCGCCACGGTTTTATATACAGACGCACCGTGACAACACACGTGTAAAGCCAAGCAGCACGGTTTTTTGTTTTTCCTCACAGAATGGCCACCGGCTCTCTCGTGTGCTGGCTCTCCCCTCTCTTCTGTCCTGTAACGGTGTTAGTGCTTGTGCAATGATTGCCGCTCCAGGTTACTGTTCACCTGCCGCTTGTCACCCTGTGGCTCTGCGTGGCACACACTCAAGGGTAATGTCACTGTATAGACATGCATGACACTGTGCACGATGTTGTTGCCACCGCGCTGAGCAGCGCGTGTGCTTCTTCTACGGCGTCCATGGTGAGGGGGGGAGGAAAGGTTGGCAACACCAACTCGGTTGAACACGCGACGTTGAGCATAACATTGTGCAGTCCCCTGACGGTGCATGAAGCTACCGTGGCCGTCGCCTCGCGTTTGAAGGAATAAACTTGTTCATGGAGGAGGTAGTGCATCGAAGCACACTTCTTGCTCTCGCAGCGTGCTATGGCGATATGTGGGGTCCCCTAGGGCGGCACCAATCAAAGCGAAACGGACCGAGCAGATGCTTGTTCTGTCTCGAGCCCTGGTCTCGTTACTGCTAGCACTCTAGACTTGTCCGCGCAGAGATGGAGGGGAGCAGGCAGTCATGATATCTACCCCTTCGCCCTGCTGTTGCCCCTGAGATCGTCTCTGTCTTCACCATGAGCCTATCGTTGACCAATGGCGCATGTCCATTTGCTAACCAGTGGCGACTTATCGTGCTTATGTTGTGAAGTAGGCCGAGGGCGATTTATTCACACGAGAAGCCATGCCGCTGACGAAGGAATGAGGCTGACTTGTACTTTGCCTCCACCCCGTGAGGGTGTGTGGATCGCACCTCTATCGGCGGCGGCGGCGGTTTTGACGACGCGCGTGACAAGGGGGGGGGGATAACTGTAACAAATGTCGCCGCCATTTTTTGTGTGCTCTGGACTTCTGTTTGAGGTGTGCCCCCAGCTTCCGGAATCACATCCCCACCGCTACAATTTGTCGACGCCAAGTGTATTATGGGTGCCGCCCTAAAAGGCGCGAGCGGAAAGCACTGCGATCGCACCGTGTATCGCGATACAGCCGTCGTAATTTTTTTTGCCTGGGGTAGGAAAAAAACGAAAAATCGACGCCGACTAATCAAATCCACACGAGTAAAGTGTCCCACCGTACACCGTTTTGTGGGCAACCGTCCCCACCGTCTTCAATGCGCGCACCCCGTCTGGCCTTTGTGCAATCAGGCTTCCGAATGGTCAACTGCAATCTGTCGCGCGTATATATGCTGTGTTGGAACTCGGGGCACTGCTCATCAACGACACGTGTGACACCCCAGTTTTTTTCTTTGTGTCGACATTTTAGATTCTCCAAGAGGGGGTGGGGGGGCTGCCTGTGACGAGAGTTACTGGTTGGCGGCGATTGCTTTTGCGATTCTCACGTGTGTACGAGTATATGCAGCCTTGCCTTTTTATAGATGGGGAGGTGCGCTGATGACCATTGAAGGCTGCTGCTGACTCACCCACTGACATTACGAATATCCCCTGGCACGGGAGTGAAACCGAAGGTGGCATTTTATATTTCGAGCCCAGTGTGTGGACGCGTGCACTGGGACGGCAATTGGCGGCGCTACTTGTGGCGCTATGTATTTGGAGGGGTGCACACAGGCAGCGCTCCCGTCAGTAGATTGATAGAAGGGAGGGGGGAGTGAGTCTGTTCAAAGTGTTTCGCTTTCTTTTTCCGCGCACATTTGTGTAGCCCCATCTTCATCTCAATCGATTCGTCGTGATGGTCGATGCAAGGTTTGAGGAGGATTTTGCAATGGGCGAGGATGGATCCCGCTGCGTTGAACGTCGGGCATATTAACCGCCGCCTAGCTCCCAACTCTTAATATTTCTGCTTTTTTTTGATTGTGTTTCCCCATTGTGTAAAGCTAACGATCCCGAAAAATGCCGCTCCTCTCAGTTGTGTTCGGTATTGGTCATCATTCTCTATGACCCCGCCCCCCTCCCCCGCTCAACGAGGCTAGGCTGCGTTCCGGATTTGCTCCATCAAGGGTGATTGCAGCAAGCAACGCTTTTCATCCCTGTCTCTTCATGCTCCACTCTCTTTCCCCTAACCCGCGCCTTGATCTCGGTGACCGGTCTCCCCCTTTTGTCTTGCCGTGGCGTGATGGACATACATATATACACACACACACTTGTACATACATGCCCTCCCTCCCTCCCCTCCCCCCTCCCCCTCGCTTGATTGAACACGGTCATTGTGATTTCGCACGTCGTGGTCTCAGAATCGACAGCCCGAATCTGTATTTCCGCTAAGCTTTTGTGCGTTCTTCCAGATATACACACACACACACACACGCCAAACTCACGTCTCTCTTTCCTCCATATTCCACATACTTTCTGTTCCTGTTTTGTGCTCAAGTCTCCTCTCCCCACTTCTCACCCTCATTTCACCTGGTCGACGGTGCACTCGTCTCCCCGGTACGCACGTGGGCGCGCGGCAGCTTTGAGGTCAATTGTTTTCTCCTGTTCAGCATCAGCAACAAAAAGTAGCTCGAGCTGGCCCACAACCAGAAAAACAAAACGGTGTGTCAGGGGAGGGCTGTGGTGAACACGAGCTGGTTTGTTGTTTGGCGTGTCCCCTGCTATCACAGGCGACGAAAAATACACTCAAACCTGACTGTCACTGGCCCGCTACACACGCAAAGCGCAGTGCGCTTTCACGCTTGCTATGTCTGGACACATGGCTTTGATTCCTCACACGTACCCGATGGCATGCCACCCAGCGGCGGTGGAGAACGCGATGTGGCATTATTACATTTGCCGCCCGCAAGGCAGCAAAACCCGTGTGTTGCTGTCGTCGTGTGCCTCGCTTTTTGGCACCATGTGCGGGTGCTTTGCGCTAATTGTGGCCCTCATCGCGTTGGCGCTGACGTGCCAGGACGTGTTTATTTCGCTGGCTTTGTTGATGTGCTGCATCGCATTGAGGTCTGTGCGCACTTACTTGGCGGCGCCTTTTTTGCGCTGCTGCTCTCGTCAACCGCGCCAGCGCGCCTTCACACTCAGGACACGCCGTGTCGTTCTGTTCCTCATGCTTTTCATCTGTCTAGCCCGACCCACACGGTCGGCGTTTGTCGCGTCCTCGCGGATCTCGTACTGCTCGGACCCAGGAGACGAGAAAATGAACTGCACGAGGAAAATAGTCGTGACAGTGACAGTGGAGGGAGGGCAGCTGCCGAATGAAGAGTCTCTCGTCTTCCTTAATTCTGCCAGGGACATGACAGTGGGCCTCAACGGCACGCCCGTCGAGTTCTCGCCGATCCACATCACGACTAGCCGCAGCGCTGTGCGCTACCGCTACCCTCTGTTTTATGTGCAGAACTACAATGCGAAGCCCTACGAGGCCTTTGTGAAGGGGGCTTTGTTCAGCCAGTGCAACGCAGAATTTAGCGAAGGCAAGGCAACATGTGGGATCGCCTATGATCTAAAGGGAAAGGCCATTGCGTATTCACAGGGATTTTGCTGCGAGTGCAGCATGTGCCAGACAGTTGGGTTTTGCCCCCCTAGTGCGCGCGCTCGTGCAGCATGCAGCGTCGCTGGCGATTTTACGACCGCTTCGTGCTTGCGCTTTGGTGATCGGTGGTACAGCGGGTACTCGATTGGTAGCTACGTGACGTGGTATACATTGAACTTGACCCTCTCTCGCAATGCTTCTCGAGGCAGCCACGGCGTGGGTTCGGCCAAGAGGGCCATGGTGCAGAAGGCTGTGATGCACCTCTCGCCCTCAAACAAGGGTGATAGGGCCGGTAGCGGGTGGGACGTGTCGGCTGCCATCCTGGGAAACTACGCCCCATCCGACCAACCCTTTGACTTCTCATCGCACATGATGTTTGTTCCAGCGATGCCGCAAGATGACCCGCGATTGACGGCTGGAGCAGCGGAGTGGATGCTGCTCCCGAGCCACTTCGTCACACTCAACGGGCGCGAGTGCAACAAGATCGGTACGTCCTATGAGGCCTTCGTCTCTCAAGGCAACATGTGCAGTCTCAGTCCTGGCAGCTGTCTCAAATCTCAACTGGAGGATTATCGAACTGCCGATCTCGGGCGCATTGCTGCTGGGAAGAAGGGGCTCTACATGGCCACCAGTGTCGGCAACTTCAGCTTTGAAGACCGCGAGACTCCGTCGCCGTTTCTTTCCTACTTCTCTTCTTCCCCTGCAGCGACGATGGTTAGCATTACCGCCAGCGCGGACGATCTGGAGTACATCGTTGGACTCGCCAGCGGCAAAATCGTCTCCGCTGCCGTCAACAAGCCTGTACTCGAGGCAGACTCCCGGGACGGCGTCATGACGGTGGTAGTGCGCAACACAGCATCGGTGACGGGGCGCCTCGTCGTCGGCACTCTCAATTGCTCTAGCGGCGTCTTCCCGATGACTGCACAGGTGCTCTCTCTTTCTGCACAGCAGGAGTCAGCTCTGACATTCAATGTCTATATGCAAAATAATAAAACTCCCCGAGACGCAAGCTGCACGGTCGTGGTGCGGAACGCGGAGGAGGTAATCACAGACTCTCGCATTGTTTCGTGGAAGGTATCCTCGACAATGTTTACAAACGGCACACAGGGCGGTTCAGCGGACAGGGAGGACGCCACCTCAACCGAGGAGTCGTCGGCCGTGTCGTGCAAAAATTGCCGAAAACTTGATATGTCATGCGCAGTGAACCGGTTTTGCTTGGGGCTCGTCTTTCTGAACGCCTTTGTGTACCTGCTGATCGCTGCCGCGGTTGTGTGTGTGTTTTTTTTCCGGCGCACCGTCTGTTGTTGCTTTTACGGCGAAGCCTCGCATAGCCATGGCGATCACCACAGCGGTAACAACGGCAACATCCACAGCAAGGCAGTGACGAGACCACCGGAGGACCGTTCGAGGGTGCATCAGGTCAGTGGCAGCGCCTCCTCGTCGCTACGGCCCGTGGCACAGGCCAGTCTGACACCACCCCGATCACCGCTGGTCTCGTCGATTATGTCCAATCCAGCCATGATGTACC
The DNA here is from genome assembly GCF_017918235.1 of Porcisia hertigi. NCBI lineage: Eukaryota > Euglenozoa > Kinetoplastea > Trypanosomatida > Trypanosomatidae > Porcisia > Porcisia hertigi. The sequence continues at coordinate 181,890 of NC_090594.1, forward strand.
GCACGACGTCGCCGTTTTCGACGTTCGATGGCCGTATGGGCCTGGCGCCGGCAAGGGCGTTTCCTGCGGCACCCGTCCCTGTTTCACCGCACCTATCAGCAATCGCGCAATCGCTCGTGCTCTCGCCACCGTCGGTATGGTACCCGTACGGTGGCGACGCTGTTGTCTTCCCAGAGGAGGACCGGTTTCTTGCGGCGCATGACTTCCCGTCTCTCCCTCCAGAGAGCGCTGCGCTGTTCAGGTCTCCACTCACGCCCTTGCGTGAAACTCGGGTGGGCTCACTGTGCAATGGTTATGCCGACATTGCCGCACCTGCGTTTCCGTGCAATCCGGTATTGCCACTGTGGCGATCGCCGTTTCCTGAATGCCACTCACCGGACATGTAACAGAGCCGTGTCACTCTTGTCGCCGCACAACAATCCCCTCCTCTTTTACCCAAGGCACTTCGTTCTTCACGGTGGGTGCTGTCGGTGCACATTTGCACAGCCTTTTTTTTTCTCCCACCAGCGCGCACACACTCACAAAAAAGTATGGTGTTCAATTTTATGTGTGGGGTGTGTGTGCCCTTCTCTATTGCGCTCCATAGCCGGACGATACCGCGTATGCTCTGGCCCCGTCAGTTTTCATATCGGTTTTTGCTTTGTTTCATCGCCGCTCTCCCACTTTCCTGTACATACGCCTTTGTTGTACGTTTTTTTTTTATATTCGTCGTTTCTTCTAAGCCCTTTGTGCATGGCCATTGACTATGGATGTAGAGCGTACCGTACATCTGCACATCTGCGCCGCCTCTTGCTGTCTTGTATTCTCTGCTGACAAACACACGCGCGTCTCTTGACGCTAAACAGACGGCACTCAGTTCTTACGGCTGTCCCGTGTTGTCCTCGCTGTCGTTATCCCATCCCATTCTTTTCTGCCTTTGCTGATAGCGAGCTCGTCCACGTGTATGGGAATGCCTGCTCCTTCTTTTTGGATCTTTCTTCGTCTTTTTATGTAATCATTGCCACACTTGTACCCTCCTCACCCTTTCCTCCACTCCCTTTTTCCGACTTACTGGTTTCGCTCTTTTCTCGTGAAAGAATAAATGTATATGTGTGCGTTCTCTCCTCCCCCCTCCCTCCCCCCTATACTCACGACTGCTGCTGCGGCTCTTCTCACCCCCGATCTTTGCTTATGTAGTCCGCATGACTGTCCTTCTCCCTCTGTGGGCGATGTCAGAGTAGAGGGCGTCATTCCCCTCCCGTGTTTTTACTGTCGAGCGCCTTATTATTTTTTTTTTGTGTGATTCCTTTCCGTCGCATTACTCTACTCCATCCTCCGTTTTACTTGGCACATGATTTGTTTTCTTTTTTTTCGATAGATTTATGGATACGTCTGTGCGTGTGTCATCTCTCCTCCCTCCCTCCCTCCCTCGGTGTATTTCACTTTGTATCCAGTGTCTCTCTCTTCCGGCTCACTAATGTGTACTCCCCCCTCTCCTCTCCTCTCCTCTCCTCTCCTCCCCCTTCTCTATTGTTCTCTATTTTTCTCTTCGCACATCAAATCGTCTTTGCTCTTTTCCACCGTTGTCGTCCGGTGTCTGGTGCCCCTATTCGTTTTTGTGTGGGAGAGGGGGTTGGTGCTCGGATGTGGAAAGAAGGGTGGCCGAACATCCGTCATCTGCCGGCTCGCCGTCTTCCCCCCCTCTACATTTGCCGTGTGGTCTCACTCACCAAATATATACATTTGCGTAAATTCTAGCTGACACGACATGGTGCTAGATTGCAGCACAGTAACAGACTGTAATAAAAAAAAATAGCGGGCATTCAACACGACAAGAAGCAAAGTCCACAGCCACACACACACACACACTTACATGCACATGGGAAAAGAGAGAGAGGCGGGTAGGCAAAAAATGCCTCCTCCCCTCTTCCCACTGGCAAGACCAGCTCGACGTCCGTGTCATTTCGAAATCGGATAACACCGCTCCTTCCCGCATTTCCTGTCCCTCTGTGTGTGTGTGTGTGTGTGTTTGTGTGTGTCCAGGCACATTGCGCGTACCTGCGAAACCTTCTTCTTCCAACGTGAGGGCATATTGGAAAGGTCTGGATGTGTGCGGCTCTCTCTTTCTCTCTTTCGTGATCCCCCCCATTCCCTCTCCCTTTGTGCTTTTCTTTTTTTTTCACCCCGTGTAACAACCAACGCGCAACGCTCGGTTGCCGTCTCCTGGAATCTTCTGTTTTTCCGCACAGAGAGGGCTTAAAGAGAAACAGGGAGAGAAGGACATCTCGCCACCAACCCACTCTGACACACACGCACACACACACACACACACACACACACACCAAACTCACGTCTCTCTTTCCTCCATATTCCACATACTTTCTGTTCCTGTTTTGTGCTCAAGTCTCCTCTCCCCACTTCTCACCCTCATTTCACCTGGTCGACGGTGCACTCGTCTCCCCGGTACGCACGTGGGCGCGCGGCAGCTTTGAGGTCAATTGTTTTCTCCTGTTCAGCATCAGCAACAAAAAGTAGCTCGAGCTGGCCCACAACCAGAAAAACAAAACGGTGTGTCAGGGGAGGGCTGTGGTGAACACGAGCTGGTTTGTTGTTTGGCGTGTCCCCTGCTATCACAGGCGACGAAAAATACACTCAAACCTGACTGTCACTGGCCCGCTACACACGCAAAGCGCAGTGCGCTTTCACGCTTGCTATGTCTGGACACATGGCTTTGATTCCTCACACGTACCCGATGGCATGCCACCCAGCGGCGGTGGAGAACGCGATGTGGCATTATTACATTTGCCGCCCGCAAGGCAGCAAAACCCGTGTGTTGCTGTCGTCGTGTGCCTCGCTTTTTGGCACCATGTGCGGGTGCTTTGCGCTAATTGTGGCCCTCATCGCGTTGGCGCTGACGTGCCAGGACGTGTTTATTTCGCTGGCTTTGTTGATGTGCTGCATCGCATTGAGGTCTGTGCGCACTTACTTGGCGGCGCCGGCGCCTTTTTTGCGCTGCTGCTCTCGTCAACCGCGCCAGCGCGCCTTCACACTCAGGACACGCCGTGTCGTTCTGTTCCTCATGCTTTTCATCTGTCTAGCCCGACCCACACGGTCGGCGTTTGTCGCGTCCTCGCGGATCTCGTACTGCTCGGACCCAGGAGACGAGAAAATGAACTGCACGAGGAAAATAGTCGTGACAGTGACAGTGGAGGGAGGGCAGCTGCCGAATGAAGAGTCTCTCGTCTTCCTTAATTCTGCCAGGGACATGACAGTGGGCCTCAACGGCACGCCCGTCGAGTTCTCGCCGATCCACATCACGACTAGCCGCAGCGCTGTGCGCTACCGCTACCCTCTGTTTTATGTGCAGAACTACAATGCGAAGCCCTACGAGGCCTTTGTGAAGGGGGCTTTGTTCAGCCAGTGCAACGCAGAATTTAGCGAAGGCAAGGCAACATGTGGGATCGCCTATGATCTAAAGGGAAAGGCCATTGCGTATTCACAGGGATTTTGCTGCGAGTGCAGCATGTGCCAGACAGTTGGGTTTTGCCCCCCTAGTGCGCGCGCTCGTGCAGCATGCAGCGTCGCTGGCGATTTTACGACCGCTTCGTGCTTGCGCTTTGGTGATCGGTGGTACAGCGGGTACTCGATTGGTAGCTACGTGACGTGGTATACATTGAACTTGACCCTCTCTCGCAATGCTTCTCGAGGCAGCCACGGCGTGGGTTCGGCCAAGAGGGCCATGGTGCAGAAGGCTGTGATGCACCTCTCGCCCTCAAACAAGGGTGATAGGGCCGGTAGCGGGTGGGACGTGTCGGCTGCCATCCTGGGAAACTACGCCCCATCCGACCAACCCTTTGACTTCTCATCGCACATGATGTTTGTTCCAGCGATGCCGCAAGATGACCCGCGATTGACGGCTGGAGCAGCGGAGTGGATGCTGCTTCCGAGCCACTTCGTCACACTCAACGGGCGCGAGTGCAACAAGATCGGTACGTCCTATGAGGCCTTCGTCTCTCAAGGCAACATGTGCAGTCTCAGTCCTGGCAGCTGTCTCAAATCTCAACTGGAGGATTATCGAACTGCCGATCTCGGGCGCATTGCTGCTGGGAAGAAGGGGCTCTACATGGCCACCAGTGTCGGCAACTTCAGCTTTGAAGACCGCGAGACTCCGTCGCCGTTTCTTTCCTACTTCTCTTCTTCCCCTGCAGCGACGATGGTTAGCATTACCGCCAGCGCGGACGATCTGGAGTACATCGTTGGACTCGCCAGCGGCAAAATCGTCTCCGCTGCCGTCAACAAGCCTGTACTCGAGGCAGACTCCCGGGACGGCGTCATGACGGTGGTAGTGCGCAACACAGCATCGGTGACGGGGCGCCTCGTCGTCGGCACTCTCAATTGCTCTAGCGGCGTCTTCCCGATGACTGCACAGGTGCTCTCTCTTTCTGCACAGCAGGAGTCAGCTCTGACATTCAATGTCTATATGCAAAATAATAAAACTCCCCGAGACGCAAGCTGCACGGTCGTGGTGCGGAACGCGGAGGAGGTAATCACAGACTCTCGCATTGTTTCGTGGAAGGTATCCTCGACAATGTTTACAAACGGCACACAGGGCGGTTCAGCGGACAGGGAGGACGCCACCTCAACCGAGGAGTCGTCGGCCGTGTCGTGCAAAAATTGCCGAAAACTTGATATGTCATGCGCAGTGAACCGGTTTTGCTTGGGGCTCGTCTTTCTGAACGCCTTTGTGTACCTGCTGATCGCTGCCGCGGTTGTGTGTGTGTTTTTTTTCCGGCGCACCGTCTGTTGTTGCTTTTACGGCGAAGCCTCGCATAGCCATGGCGATCACCACAGCGGTAACAACGGCAACATCCACAGCAAGGCAGTGACGAGACCACCGGAGGACCGTTCGAGGGTGCATCAGGTCAGTGGCAGCGCCTCCTCGTCGCTACGGCCCGTGGCACAGGCCAGTCTGACACCACCCCGATCACCGCTGGTCTCGTCGATTATGTCCAATCCAGCCATGATGTACCGCACGACGTCGCCGTTTTCGACGTTCGATGGCCGTATGGGCCTGGCGCCGGCAAGGGCGTTTCCTGCGGCACCCGTCCCTGTTTCACCGCACCTATCAGCAATCGCGCAATCGCTCGTGCTCTCGCCACCGTCGGTATGGTACCCGTACGGTGGCGACGCTGTTGTCTTCCCAGAGGAGGACCGGTTTCTTGTGGCGCATGACTTCCCGTCTCTCCCTCCAGAGAGCGCTGCGCTGTTCATGTCTCCACTCACGCCCTTGCGTGAAACTCGGGTGGGCTCACTGTGCAATGGTTATGCCGACATTGCCGCACCTGCGTTTCCGTGCAATCCGGTATTGCCACTGCGGCGATCGCCGTTTCCTGAATGCCACTCACCGGACATGTAACAGAGTCGTGTCACTCTTGTCGCCGCACAACAATCCCCTCCTCTTTTACCCAAGGCACTTCGTTCTTCACGGTGGGTGCTGTCGGTGCACATTTGCACAGCCTTTTTTTTTTCTCCCACCAGCGCGCACACACTCACAAAAAAGTATGGTGTTCAATTTTATGTGTGGGGTGTGTGTGCCCTTCTCTATTGCGCTCCATAGCCGGACGATACCGCGTATGCTCTGGCCCCGTCAGTTTTCATATCGGTTTTTGCTTTGTTTCATCGCCGCTCTCCCACTTTCCTGTACATACGCCTTTGTTGTACGTTTTTTTTTATATTCGTCGTTTCTTCTAAGCCCTTTGTGCATGGCCATTGACTATGGATGTAGAGCGTACCGTACATCTGCACATCTGCGCCGCCTCTTGCTGTCTTGTATTCTCTGCTGACAAACACACGCGCGTCTCTTGACGCTAAACAGACGGCACTCAGTTCTTACGGCTGTCCCGTGTTGTCCTCGCTGTCGTTATCCCATCTCATTCTTTTCTGCCTTTGCTGATAGCGAGCTCGTCCACGTGTATGGGAATGCCTGCTCCTTCTTTTTGGATCTTTCTTCGTCTTTTTATGTAATCATTGCCACACTTGTACCCTCCTCACCCTTTCCTCCACTCCCTTTTTCCGACTTACTGGTTTCGCTCTTTTCTCGTGAAAGAATAAATGTTTATGTGTGCGTTCTCTTCTCGTCCCCCCCCTATACTCACGACTGCTGCTGCGGCTCTTCTCACCCCCGATCTTTGCTTATGTAGTCCGCATGACTGTCCTTCTCCCTCTGTGGGCGATGTCAGAGTAGAGGGCGTCGTTCCCCTCCCGTGTTTTTACTGTCGAGCGCCTTATTATTTTTTTTTGTGTGATTCCTTTCCGTCGCATTACTCTACTCCATCCTCCGTTTTACTTGGCACATGATTTTTTTTTTTTCGATAGATTTATGGATACGTCTGTGCGTGTGTCATCTCTCCTCCCTCCCTCCCTCCCTCGGTGTATTTCACTTTGTATCCAGTGTCTCTCTCTTCCCGCTCACTAATGTGTACTCCCCCCTCTCCTCTCCTCTCCTCTCCTCTCCTCTCCCCCCCCTTCTCTATTGTTCTCTATTTTTCTCTTCGCACATCAAATCGTCTTTGCTCTTTTCCACCGTTGTCGTCCGGTGTCTGGTGCCCCTATTCGTTTTTGTGTGGGAGAGGGGGTTGGTGCTCGGATGTGGAAAGAAGGGTGGCCGAACATCCGTCATCTGCCGGCTCGCCGTCTTCCCCCCCTCTACATTTGCCGTGTGGTCTCACTCACCAAATATATACATTTGCGTAAATTCTAGCTGACACGACATGGTGCTAGATTGCAGCACAGTAACAGACTGTAATAAAAAAAAATAGCGGGCATTCAACACGACAAGAAGCAAAGTCCACAGCCACACACACACACACTTACATGCACATGGGAAAAGAGAGAGAGGCGGGTAGGCAAAAAATGCCTCCTCCCCTCTTCCCACTGGCAAGACCAGCTCGACGTCCGTGTCATTTCGAAATCGGATAACACCGCTCCTTCCCGCATTTCCTGTCCCTCTCTGTGTGTGTGTGTTTGTGTGTGTCCAGGCACATTGCGCGTACCTGCGAAAACCTTCTTCTTCCAACGTGAGGGCATATTGGAAAGGTCTGGATGTGTGCGGCTCTCTCTTTCTTTCGTGATCCCCCCCGTTCCCTCTCCCTTTGTGCTTTTCTTTTTTTTTCACCCCGTGTAACAACCAACGCGCAACGCTCGGTTGCCGTCTCCTGGAATCTTCTGTTTTTCCGCACAGAGAGGGCTTAAAGAGAAACAGGGAGAGAAGGACATCTCGCCACCAACCCACTCTGACACACACACACACGCACACACACACACACGCTTAAACACATATACGTATAGATAGATATACTGCCATAGAATGTTTGTTCAAAACACAGTTTCACCTCGACACGCGGTCTACGCGCAGCGCTGCTGACGTTCGGCTACTGCCTTCTTGTTCTTGATTCATCACCAGGGAACTGGTCTTCTCCCGTCTCTCTCTGTTGTAATCGAAGTTTTGCGTAGAGGGGGGGGGTACTCAGGTTCATATATATTTACACCCAAAGGTACTCGTCGCGGCCACAGTTCAGTGTGCGAGAGGCCCCGTTTTGCGCCTCAAATCTGGTTGACAGGTGGTCCCCCCCCCCCTCCCCCCCCCCCCACACACACACACACACCTCACCTTACCTCTTCCTGACCATGGACTCACGACCCTGTGCGACGGCGTCGCCATTGTGCACCTCCGGACTCACCAAGTATGCTGCCTTGCTCGCAGGGCTAGAAAGAAGCTGTCGAGTCGCACCAGGAACTGACAGCCGATCCATTCCACATACAGAGTCAAGGGAGCACTGTGGTTCTGCGGCATCGACCCACACAGCCGAGTCGCCAGCCTCGCTTCTTGCACTGTCCTCGTCGGATGCCACCGATCTGCTTTCTGTATCAACATCCTTTGCGTCCTACTCCCCACTCACGGCTCAGCGGCGCAGAAAAGCAGCAGGCGTTCCTTCCAGCACGCCATCGATGCCGTTTGAGCTTCGCATTCACCAACGGCGGGGAAAGGGCGTCCACGGTGGCACGCGACACGGCTGTGAGGCCTTCGCGCAAAACGCACGCCTCGTAGACCCATATGCCTCCGTGTCGCCGACACTCTCCATCAACTCACCTGCGTTGGCAACCGACCGGCGCAGCAACGACTCCTACTTGCCGCTGGCTGCTCTTGCCCCGTGGCCGGGCAAAGCTCAGTGTCCTCGTGGCGCTGGCAATGACGCCGGCGAGGGTGGTCTCGCGACCCGCTCTAGTCGCACCTCCGACGACTATCTTCACTACTACCTGACTTACTATGGTCGCCGGATTTTAGCGAAGTCCTCCTCTCCCAATACGCGCAATCCGAGGAGTAGTGCAGAGAGAGAGGCCCCCCGCAACGGCGAGGGCAGTGCAAACAGCACAGCAATGCTGGCGTCAGACCAGTGTGATTCTCGCGAGGCGCTCGCGAGCACCGAGTCGTCTATCGTGGGCTCTTGTGCAGTTCCTCGAGCCTTCGTCAGTATTCCAGGTTGCTCACCCATCAGGGCAGGTGGGGAAGACGCATTTGTCGGGGCGGTAGGCTACAGCGATGAGGCCGGCACCTCTTCACTGAATGTAGTGTGCCGTCTCATTTTCACTCCTGTCACGTCGCCAATTCCTCCGTAGAGGGGGGGGGTGTCTAGATGTGGTGGGTGTCGTAGCATGAGTTGTCGCGGGAGGGAGGAGGACAACAGGCTATTTCCCCCATACGTGGTATCGGCGGGTGTGTGTGTGTGTGTGGGGGGGGCGCCGTTCATTCTTGGGGATGGATGATTCAGCTCCCGTATCTTTGCTGCCAAGGTCGAACTGCTTCTGTTTGTGACAAGGTCAATGGTCCTGCGACGAAGGAAGGTGTGAGCTACTTTTCGATTCGTGTGTTGGCGTTGTTGTTGTGGCATGACGCTACATCGAGGCGACCACGTGGCAGTAAAAAGCGCGTGTGCCGCTCGTGTGACATGCAAGACGTCATTCTGAGCAAACGCATGTTGCCCGGCTCTCACTGCTTCCTGCTTTGTGTGTGTGTGTGGGGGGGGGGGGGGAGCCTGAGCCAAGTCGAGAGGTGCACCCGGAGGATGACTGGCGTAATAGGGGGGAGGCTCTGTTGTGAGGTGACCTGCGCGGTAGAAGTGATCAGGGGCAGCGGTAGTGTTCATGTCTTTCTCTAGGCCCTTGTTGTAATCTCTCTGTGTGTGTGTGTGTGTGTGTGTGTGTGTGGAGCAGCCGTACACGTATTTGATGGAAAAAAATGGAAACACTCGAAGAACAAACAAGTGAAATACCGTTTGGATTTTCTCTGCGAGTGTGTGTGCTCCATCGAGGGAATTCAGGTCTCCAGACACACCAATACAAGACGTGGCGTAGCAAGTTGTCCTTTGAATCCGCGACAAGCTGAGTGGAAGCAAAGCGAGGTCTTTTTGCGACGCGCGCGCACAGGTCCAAAAGAAAGTGGCAGCGCCGTTGCTCGCTGCATTTTGTTGTCTCTTGCCCTGTCATCTTAGGGGCGTCGAAACCGCTACAAAAGATGTTCCCGTCGTCAGAGCTCAGAAGCGAAAAGCGGATGAGGAGAGCCTAGCGCGCATTACAGAGACGGAGGAGCCGAAGAAAAGAGAAACCAAGAGTGTATGGGGAGCGATACAACACTGGGGGAAGTGATGTGTCCGGTTTGGGGGAGGGGAGGGGAGGGGAGGGGGGAGGGGCCGTCGTCTGCGCAGGTGCAAAACTCTCGTCTAGTCACTTTATTGCGCTGTTTTTTGGGGGGTTTTCGTCATTTCCCATCTTTTCGACCCTCAATCCTCCCCCTTTAGTGCTGTTGTTTTGTGGCTCTGTGTGGGCGTTCAGCTCTCTCTCTCTCTGGCTCCCCCTCGTCTTTCCTGCTCTTGGTTCTGGCGTGCACTTGCCTCATTTTTTGCGTTTCTACTTGCCTCCTTCCCCCCCACCCCCTTTGGCGCTCTTTCTTTTTTTTCACCACAAAACATTTCCAGTGCGTTACACGCTTTTGAAGGGGGCATACAAACAGGTGTATAGGCCTATATACATGTATCTATGGGGGGAGTAATACAGAGCCGTGGCAGCAACAACAATCCAGGCAAGTGATTACCCTAACCCGCGCTCACCTCTTTCTATTTTCATCTGCCTTCGCTTCTCTTTCTCTCTCCCCCTCCCCCCCCCCTCCTTCACCCGAATATCATTCACAAAGCCTAATCGTGTGCGTTCGCAAAACAAACTGTTTTTGTGTTTTTTTTTCACCACCGACTCCTCTCTCCTCTTCCCTCCTCCTCCCTCCTCCTCCCTCCTCCCGGTTGTTGTTTATGTTTTCATTCCCTCAGCGCTTACCCCTTTTCAAGTATATCTCACTTCTTCGCTCCAAACAGTAGAGAGAGAGGGGAGAGACCAGCAAAAAAAAGGGGGGCTACTAAATCTGTTACTATTCAGTTGCAAAACACCACTGTGCGTGCGTGCGGCTTCGCCGGTGGAGGCGGTGGAAGGGGAAGAGGAAGGTGGTGTGGTGGTGGGGGAGGGGAGGGGAGGGGAAGGGGAAGGGCGAGGTCTTTTTCGTGTGCCATTGGCACCAATAATATTAGCAGCAGCAGCAGTCTCCTGAATTTCCATGCAACTTGTGAATCGAGGGATGAGCTCCACAGCCACCTCTTTCTTCACTGGGTCCTTTGAGCTGGAGGATGAGGTGAAGGTGTTGAGCGACTACGTGGTCGGCCCTCGCCTCGGCGAGGGTGCGCACGGCTCCGTCTACGCCGTGAAGTACCTGCCATCGGGGGATCGTTTTGCGCTAAAGATTTTGCAAAAGAAGGATCTCTTCAATAGCCCCGAAATAGGCCCCGTTGGTTCCCACGACGCGGAGAGTGGCGCATTGCCCTGTGCGGACAATCAGACAGGTTTGAGCCATTTCGGTGGCCCCCCTGCTGCCATGGCAGCTGCCCTAGTCAGGACATTTGAGCAGCAGATCATCTCCGAGGCGATGGTCATGCAGGCCCTCGAGCACCCTCACGTCGTGAAGTTCTACAAGTTCCTGAACTCCACAACCGCTTTTTATTTCGTGATGGAGCTGGCGGAGGGTGGGGAGCTGTTCGACCTGATTTTGTCCAAGAACTACTTTTCAGAGGATGAGGCGCTCATGTATTTCCAGCAGCTCATCTCTGCCATTGACTACTGTCACCGCAACGGAGTCGCCCACAAGGACTTGAAGGCTGAGAATTTGCTTTTGAGCAACGATGGGCGCCTGCTCGTGTGTGACTTTGGCTTCTCCTCAAAGATTACTAAGGAGAATATTGACGACCCGGAAAAAACTCTAGGCACGGGCGACAACGCTGCTCTGCTTGATACCATTTACTATGGGTGCATGTTCGGGACGTTGCACTACACTAGTCCAGAGGCGGTGATGGCGTCTTCACAGCAGCGGAGGCTAATCTTCGTTGGTGACACCGTGAACCAGCCGTCAGACGCGCTAGGTACTCGAGAGGTCCAAGAGGAGGTTCTTGGTCTCTACTCCTCCACCTCAACTGCAACATCTTCGACTAGTTCCAGCACCTCGCCATCCCCGGTGTCGCACGCGTCGTCGCGCAGCAATTCGTTGCCACAATCATGTCGACAGAAGGCCGCAGAGGCGGTTGCCCTCAAACATCCAGAAGCGCGCGGCAAAGCCAGGGCAAAGGCCAGAGGTGCCTCCCCTCACACGTTACATGGCATCCGTCCGCCGGACGAGCTAGGGGAGGCAGACAAGCCTTCGGTAAAAGAGCGGGTGCCGGCCATCCCCTTGATCGCTACGCCATCCGCTGCCAGCCCTCTTCTGCCCCACTCTGGCAGCGCTCAGAGCCTTTGCAGCGCCGCCAACGAACACCGACACAAGAGAAGGTCACCTACCCGCAAACTTAACAAGGTCGGAGGGGGGCTTAGCACCTTTGTCAAGTCACTCATCGGCAGCAGCAGTGGCCGCCCCCACACCCGCCATCGGCGAGGCCAAGGCTCGCATTTGCAGGGCGAACACACTAGTTCACAGCATGAGAGGCGGACCGCCGCGGTGACACAACCAAGTTCTCAGGCCAAGGGAACGTCTAAACACTCAAACGGCAGTGTTTACTCACCGAACAGCGGAGAAGCGGAGGAGGGGAGAGCTGGGGCGCATCAACCGCTTCAGCTACGTCCCATCTGTGTGCCATCACAGGAGAGAGGGCTGAGGCTCTCTTCATGTATATCATCGGCGATGTCCTCCCCTTCTGCCTTGTCCTTTGCAAGTCCACACTCTCCCCAATCAGAAGCTCCGGTGGCATCGCGTATCGCGGGATTCCCAGACACTACCGGAGTTGCACATCGCGACGCGCTCTCTTCAATAGCTGGCAGCCCAGCTGTATCAAAAGCTGCCAACTCGTTCTCATCGCACCCTCGTCCAGGGACCAAAGGCGCTCCTGGCGTTCCCGGATCCGTTGTTGACGACTCCACCTCCTCCGCTCCGGTACCCCACAGAGATGCGGTCGGTGTCCAGCAGTTGCCTCGGCATGTGTCACCTACCCCTGCTTCACCGCTGGATGCGTCGAACTCCAGCCGCCAGTTGCCCTTGCCCCCCCACCGCCGCCGCGAGACCCACGCCTACAAACATCAACGCCATCACCACCCAAATCGGCGGAATAATAGCTGTGGTCAGGCGTTTGGCACCTCGGCGACACGCGAGCCTCAACCCATCATCGTGGATCCCTTCCAACAAGACTTGTGGAGCGCTGGCGTCATACTCTTCTTCATGCTGACCGGCCGGCTACCCTTCGACGGCAGAGACGAGGAGGAGACTCTTCACTTGATCCAGGTGAACGAGTTCGGATTTGACGAGGAGGAGGCGCAGCGCATTTCTCCAGCAGCGCGTTTGCTGGTGACGCAGATGTTAGCGCCTGAGCCAATGGACCGGCCCACTATCGAGCAAATTGTGGCCAACCCGTGGTTTGCTCGGGGTTTGCAGCCCGAGAAGGATTTTCCACACCGCAGGGACCTGATGGAATCGTTGGGCGTCGCGGCGCCAGACACTGCGACATGTGCGTCTTTTTCTCAAAAGTCCGCCAAGGGCGCGGGGCCCGCAGACGACGGGTCCTCCCGACTGAACAATAACAGCCGTGCCGTGTCTAGCTCTCTTGCTAGCAACGCAGCCAGCACTGGCGGAATGTCGCCAGGCTTTCACTCCTTCAACTCTGACGCGTGCATGCATGTCCCGTTGGTGCCGTCCAACAACACTTTATTTGACGCAGGGGGGAAGCCCGCGCGACCGAGCAGCATGTCTGGCAGGAGTTTCAGCTCCCATCGACCGTGCGACCCCTCCATGCCTGTCCCTTTCAAGTTTTTGGACTTCTCCACTCATAACGTCGTCACTCCAGAGGAAGAGCAGGTCCTCGAGACGGCGTTCCGAAAGATAGACTCGGACGGCTACGGCTGCATCACGCGGGATCAGTTGCGTGACATGCTCACCACCCTCCATGGCGACGCCGTCCGAACCGAAGACGTGGATGAGCTTGTGCGGCTTTTCAGCGGCAACGAAACAGCGGACAGTATTACCTTCAGGCAGTTCCGAGATGCGTGGGTGAGCAAAGACTTGGCTCACACACCGTTCACTCACAGGAGCACCTTCCAGCTGGCCAACATCATCAGGACGGAGATGGATGCGGTTGAGGGGGAGGTGGTGCGGCAACTGCGAACAGCGTTCAATAGCCTCGACGAGAGCCACCGCGGCGTCATTCAGCTCCATCAGGTGCAGCGCGTCTTTGAAAAATGCGACATACCTGTGCAGAGGGAGGATTGCCTGTCCTTCATTCAGTATTTCCACGAGACAGAGCTCACTCGATGCCACCACCGGGCTTCCCTTTATCGGCAACGGTGGGGGGGGCTTGCACCAAACATGACAAGCCTCGGGTGCGTCTCTGGGACACAATCGCCATTGGCGTCTGCAAAGGCACACTCGCTGCCGCCCATGGCTGGTGGCACACAGTACTGTAGTCCGACAACGACGCGGCACGGCATCGCCTTTGTCACATCGCCGTCCCCGAAAGGCGATCTGGACTCTCACCCGATCGGCAACGGTGCCTATAGCAGCTCACAGGCCACGTGTCCGTTGCCGGACTCCCCAACTTCGCCGTCGTCCATTACAGTCTCCTTCGATTCCTTTGTGTGTGGCATCGTGAAAAGTAACATTTTGCTGAAGCACCCGCTTGGCCGAAAGCTGGCTGCTGCCACAAACCTCGCTACCCTGTTTCAGTCCTGCAACGTGACCGAGTGCGTGCGGAGCGGTTTTCTTGTGATTGGACTTCAGAAAGTTGTATTGGCGAAGCTGACGAGTATGCCAGAGCGGCTGATGCTGTTGTACTCAGACGAGATGGTCTCCAACACCGAGAAAATCTACTCGTTCCGATACCTGGGCTCCTCGGCGCTGGTGGTAGGGGGAACGATGAGCAACACGACGCCGCTGCTGCTGTCTTCGTCACTGGTGGTCATGGCGGCAAGCACAGGCTCAGCGAAGAGTAGCCTGCCTCTGGTCCTCCAAGACGGTTTTTCGTCGCAGCGCCGCACCACCTTATCACCGACGCTGTCGTCACAGCAGCGCCAGTGTATTTCCTCAGCCACTGGCGGCAACGCGGCAAGCGACACGGCGGCGACTGCCAACGTAGACCCCCACCTCCACGACTCCGCCCCTTCCTTCTCGGCTGTGAAAACCACCTCCACGCAGCCGCCCACGAGCTGCAGACACCTTGAGCGAGCATACACGTCGGATCTCGCCGTGTTTGCTCCGAACACAGAGCAGGTCACACACAAGGGGATCACCAGCGGTAGCGGCCTTGCCTCGCAGTTGCAGCGAAGCCTCAACGATCAGATCGTCCATACGACACATGGCACTGGTGCAACAGTCGGCACCGCTTCGCGCCAGGTCACGGCGCCAAACGCCGGCGCCGGGAAGGCGATCTCAGGTCAGTGCAGGGATCTTTCCCGCGACTCAGATTCGCAGCAGCCTTTGTCGTCAGAATGCACTCGAAACCTGGACCCGAGCGAGCAGGACACACGCATGCGTCCTTCCCAGGACACAGGCTATGATGCTGACAGCGCCCCGGACGATCAGCGGAGCTCCTTTTCTTGCTTAAACCGGCACTCTCCTCACAGGAGCACCACCGATGACGAAGTTCCCGGCAGTGGCAGCCACGGTGTCACCCGCCCCAGCCCGGGGCAGGATTTCGAGGTCTCCAAGATCACGCTGCCGGCTAATGGACGACAAAAGGCCAGAGACTACCCCCCCATGCCACACCACTCAAACTCCAGGGCCAACAAAAGAAACACTCTCGCCACCGCTGGCAGTCCACGCGTGTGTCGGCGAAAAAAGACCCACTCTGGCGACAACAACAGCGCCAGTGGCGAGACAGAGAGGCGGGGAGAGGGCGCGAAAAACGAAGCAGTTGTGTCGGTATCATCCAAGACAGCCTCACCAGCGCGGCGCTCCCTGCCCCGTGCTGGTGTGTCTGTCTCGAGGCCCGCAGCAGCCTCTCGCTTCGCTTCGCCAGTGTCGCTTGCTTCGAAGCGAAGCATAGGCATCAAGGCGACGCCGAGTCTTCCCCACTACACCGACGTCAATTCATCGGAGAAGGCTTCGCCACGAGCGCGCGCAAACCTCTCACCGGTGTACTCCCGGCCCTCTCCATCGAGCAAGGTCGGCGTCCTGGGGACGTCAGCGACGTTTGGGCACCGAGCAATGGCCTACGGGGGCACTGGCACGGTGGCCCAGGTGAATGGCGTGTGCGACGTGGACGTTATTCTGTCTCCTGCATGTCTCGGTTACACAATGGTGCAGTTCCGCCGCATCCATGGAAAGACGAGCGACTTCCACGAAGCCGTGACATTTATTTCAAATCTACTCGAGATGGAGCGGGAGCAGGCGATGCAAGACACCATGACACGTGGGGAAAGTGAACTCATGTGAGAAGGGATGGGCAGGCCGTAAAAAAAAAAGTGGCGTACATGCGTGCGTGTGTGCGGGGGCAGTCCCCGCCCCCCCCCGCCCCTCACCCCTTTCCTCCACTCTGTTGGGAGGAATGCACTGGAGGGTCCACTTTTCGAGTTCTGCTCCCTCGCGCATCGCTTTTTGTTGTCCTTTCCCCTGC
Organism: Porcisia hertigi; assembly: GCF_017918235.1. Lineage (NCBI taxonomy): Eukaryota > Euglenozoa > Kinetoplastea > Trypanosomatida > Trypanosomatidae > Porcisia > Porcisia hertigi. The sequence continues at coordinate 198,050 of NC_090594.1, forward strand.
GCCTCAGCACCGCCCATCGTACTACCCTGAGAAGCCGCCATGAGCAGCAGCACCGGTTTACTCCTACAGTTGCTGAGTTTTTGGATGTTGTCTCGACGGACGTGAGTCAGCGCTTCTTTTCACCCCGCCCCATCGTCTTCTCTCGACGCATATATATTTTTTTATGCCTCGTCTGTGCTGCATCTCTTTCAGCGTAGGCCCGTCTTTGCTATTTAGATGCTGATGTATGAGTCTGGGTTTATCTTTTTTTTTGCGTTCTTGGACATGAAGAGCTCGGGGGGGGTGGGGGTGGGGGCAGCAGAGGTGTAACGTGCGTCTTGCTTCCTCCGGTCTCTCATCATCTTACTCCCCCCACCCCTCACACACACACACACACCCGGGACACTCCTTGTCCGCTGTGAAGAAAAGATGCAAAAAAAAATAACGAAAGGGCACAGGAATATAACAGACGGTAGGCGTTTGTCACTTGCTGTGGTGTCGGTGTCTCTGCACTCGAGTGGTCTCTCTCCCCCACCCCCCTTGGACTCCCGAGGAAGATAGCACGATTGGACAGGGCATGGTGCGCCAACTCCCCCCTCCCCTCCTCTGACACCCACGCATCCTCTACTCCCCTCATGCCTTTCCTCTTTTCTGGGGATGAAACTGCGAGTTGTACGCAGCCTGGATTACTTAGTCTCTCTACTTCCCCTGCCTGCCTTTTGCTGCCATTTCGCTCCTCTCCCCCACCGCCTCTGTGTCGGACTGGCTCTCTCTCTCTCTCTCTCTGTGTGTGTGTGTGTGTGTGTGTATCGGCACGTCATTCTCTATCGAACACTTTCTCACGTACGTTTTGTTGTTTTTGCGCCATCACCAACACCGCTGCATCTTCCATTCCTCCGTTACACATCATCGCAGTGACTACACGTGTGTGGGAAGGATTGGGTATTATTAACCAAAAAGGGAGCGAGCAACGCCAGCGACACGGCGCTTGTGCTCCTCAGCTGAAGATCAAATCACCAACGCAGCCCTGCAGAGGAGGTCGTCTATTTTTTTTCTTTCTCGCTGGGTCCAGCGTTAGGGATACCTCTCATCGCTCTCTCATCTCTTGAGAAAGGAAAGAAAAGGCGACAGGCTGCTGCGGAAGGACTCCGTCTTCCCCAGGGGTACCACTGACACCCACCCGCACACTTCTTTGCTTCTTCTTCTGTTAATTTTATCATTGAATTAATACGTGCCTGTAGCTCAGCGGTGTTGCCAATTCGCATTGACACAATACATTTCCTGTGCTGGCATTCAAACGCAGCAGGCCGCCACTTTCAACGCCGCCACACACGCCGTGCCGTCTGCCCGGCTGTATTTGCGTGTGCGCCCGAGTCCTGCAATCACCCGTCATCCGTCGAGCCTCTACAGTGTCCGTCTTTTCCCCTTGTGTTACCCCCCCCGTCCGCCCTTTTTTACAGGTTTTTATTTGTCCTTTTTATATTTTTGGTTTGGCCGTATTGTTGCTACGCCCTCTCCATCATACAAACATTCTTGGTGGCTCGCCTTAGTGCGCGGTGTACTCGCGTGCCTCAACCTCTGCCCCCCCCCTCCTCACACTCATCCACGCATCCACCCCCCACCCCCCTCTCGAAGACCCATTTCCGTCCCAGTCCGACAGTCCTCTCTTTTTCTCTTCGCTTAGCGTGTTTGTCGTAGGAGTTCAGACATCGCCACCGTACCTCTCCCTCTGCACATCATCTCCACCTGTCACGTGTACTCGTGTGAGTCTACGCGCGCTGGTTCCTTCGGTGTGGGAGTTTTTATTGTTCTTGTACAGAGAAAAATACGGAAGGTAGCGCTCTCCCCCCTCCCCCCCCTCTCCTCACTTTCTCTCTTCCTCGCTGGAAAGAGAAACAAGGGACTCAAAGAGCAGCAACGCGTAGGGATCACGGGGCTAAAGGGAGGCGGGCGGGCGGGGCGGGGCGGGGAGCCATTAGAGAGTAGTCCACGGTCAACGCGCAAGTAATCGGTAAAGGGGGAGCCAAGGTGAAGAGTGCAAAAAGAAAACTCACTTCCTAATCGACGAGTTTATAATTGCAAAGTATCGAAGTTGAGCGTGAATACTGCCTGCCCCCTCTTTTTTTTTCTTACTTACTTGGCTACTATATCCCCCTCCCCCCCCTCCTCTTTCCTCCGTTGTTGGCATTCTGCAGTCGTTGCCTCTCTCCTAAGGGATCCCCTGCAAGCATCCACTCGCTTCCGTTCTTTTGCACTGCCAGTGCCACATGTTTTGTTTTCACCTCCTTTTCTCACTTCTGATATCCTAAAGATTTTATTTCTTTGGCTTCTTTCTTCAATTTTATTCTTTCCCACGCGCCCCTCCCCCCCCCTCCCGCGAACAGGGTGCGCCCGCCTGCCTTTAGTTGTGTGGGTATACGCTCACCCGTGTCTCTGCTCCCCCCTCCCCTTTTTCCCGTCCCTGTATGTGGTAGAATGCGGTGTGCGTGTTGCCGATATTGAACAACAAAAAAGACGAGAGTCATTCCAGAGAGGCGACTTGACTCCTCTGCCCCCCCTCCCTCCCATTTGACGTTTGAAGCATCACAACACGCATGAGCATCAGCGCATCAGCCCATTTTTTTTTGCTTCTCGTCTTCCGGAAAGTTTTTCAGTATCATTAATCTGTTTTAGCCTCCCCCCTTCCTCCTTTTCGCATTCTGCCCAACGCAGTCTCGATTCTGTTTTCTACCACCATTGATTGACCTGGTTAGGTTACCCCCCCCTCCCCCGCTCTTTTTCTGTGTGCGTGTGTGTATTTCTTCATTTTTGTTTGTTGTTCCCTCTGCATACGTCTGACGCGTACAATTATCACCATCATCATTTCCCATTTTATTTTTGATTTTTCCGCTGGTCTACGTGTCCAATCTAATATATCACCGCATATATACTCGATAGTCTCCCTCGTGAATTGGCCACTTCATTCTTTCATCTTCGTTACTCCATATTCATCGATTGCAAAGACGAATTCTCTTCTCTATTCCTTCAAATCCCTTCCCCCCGTTTTTTTTCTCTCTCCCCCCCTCTCCTGGACACACACACACACACACACGCCTCAGAAACGCCGCGAAAAATCGGTGATACCCGCCAAGGAAGTGCTCCAAGCGAGCAGGAAGGAAAAAGGGAGGCACCAGTGTAGTCCTTTTTTTTTCATTGCACATCACGTACTGTTTTTCTCTGTGATCGCTCCGTGCTTCTCTTTGGGTTAGCTTTCTTCCCCACTCCTTCCCCCTTCTCAGCGCCTCTCTCTGCGACCACGACGGTTCATTGTTCGTCCGTGTGTAGGTGTGTTTGTGTGTGTGTGCGCTAGTGTCCCCGCCATTCTCTTGTTTCCGCTTCGTTTTGGTCCCCCCCCCTCTCCATCCCCCCCGCCCCGCTCCCGATCTCTTTTTCTTGTATTTGTGTTGAGGATATTCCCTTCCTCCATCAGCCACCCTCAACTTTACCTCAATTTTATCTGAGCGCTGACACTTGGTGGAGCATCATTATTTTTTCTCTATATACACACACACACATATTATATATCTATATACATATCTATATATATCGCTGCAGTCATTTCTGTATCGTATCGTTTTGATTACATATATTTACTCACCTTGTGTGGCGCGTGTTGGCGCCCGCGCTGCCGCCGCTTCCCTGCCCTTACTCTCCCTCCATTTTCTTTATATCTCGTTTTTTTTCATTGGCTTTTTTCCTTTTCGAGGAACGCGACACACACAAAAAAACCTATCAAGTCACCACGGCGGCTGAGCGTCATCGAAGAATCCCCCCGGCTCTCTCCCCCACCCCCATTCCCCCTTGTTAGTGTTGCGTTGTCTGATAGTACATATATTTGTATATTACCTCGGTGAAGTGTACGTTCGTTTCTAATTGCGGATTGCCTCAGTGCCGAGAGAATTAAATCTTACATTGAGCAAGCAACAGAGAGTTCAAACCACTTTGTTTTCTGTCCTCGATTCGCCCCCCTCCCTCCCTCCCTCCCCCTCCCTCCCTCCCTCCCTCCCTCCATTGACGGTTTTCTAATTTGTGAGCTGCTCGTGTGTGTCTCCAGCCGCTTTTTTTTTTGTGTGTGTCTTTTGCTGCTCTCATTGACGTTTTGTTTTCACTCTGTGCAATTCGAGGCTCTTCATTCGTGTGATTCCGGACGCCCCCACCTTTTCTTGTTTCTTTCTGTACACACCCACACTCGCAGTCACACGACAGAGTCACGGTACAGCCGCTCCATAAGAGGAGGAGGACGACAGCAGCCTGTGAAGCAGCAGCAGAAGGTGTGTGTGTGTGTGTGTGTGTGGAACAGGCATTTCTACCAACGAAACGAGTCTGTCCCAGCAAAAAAAAAACAGTCAAAGCGAACACATTAAAAAAAAAGACGACGCAGAATAACATTGAACAAGGGGAAAGGCCGGGCTTGCCTGACTCAAAAAGGAGAGCCTTCTTTTTTTTTTCATCTCTAAATCGAAGTGGTGTTCCCCCCCTCCCTCCCCCTTTTTTTGCACCCACACCCGCACCCGCAGCCGTCTTTACACCCCCCCCAAAAAAGAAAAAAGCGAGGCCGAAAGGACAAGCTTTCGCGTCTAGAACCTTTGGAGGCATCTCCCGCCACCAAAGAATCTAATAAACATTCACGTGTGTGTAGATAAGCTTATATTCATTTATCCGAAGAAGCCGGGCGATATTCAGGCCTGCTTCGCTTCCCCCCCCCCCCCCCCCCCACTCCCGTTTTTCATTCTTGTTTATTTTTGCCCCCTCTCGAGTGACTCTCTTCAGTTCCCTCTGGCCCACGTTTTTCTTAGTGTACTACTTTTTTTGTTTTGTTTCTTTTTGGTTTGCCAGGTTCCCTCCCAGTGTCTCCACGTTTGTCCTTTGTGTGCGTGCTCTCGAGAGTTTTTTTTTGTTTGTCTTCCACTTCTTCGTGTTCGACCCCCCCCCCCCCCCCCCCCCTCCCCCTCCCCCTTGTGTGGACGTGTGACTCCGGAAATAAACAACGTGGGACCAGGCAAGAGACACCAACTCTCACACCGAATATAAGGGTACAGAGTGAGTAACACGATCTGCAACACACGACGGGTTTTTGCGAGGCTGCCGAACATTAAAAAAGGGGGGAGGGAGAGGGAGGGAGAGGGAGGCCAATAAATTTAAGAGGTAACAAAAATATCGAGTGTTGGCTGGCCCATCAATTGTTTTACTTTCTTCGCTGTGGTGCATTTCTGCGTACCCAACAGCTCATCTTTTGGCTGTCCCAGAGTTTTGTTCTCTGTGTTGCTCCTCTCTCCTCCTTCCCCTCCACCCGGTGCCTGTCACACACTTTCGATCTCGCACGGACTAACCGAGTTTTTTCCAGGTATTGGCTGTTCTGGGTGAGAGCGAAAGCCGTTGGGGCGGAGGAAACGTCTGCTAACGTGAGTCTTATCTGTGTCGCTGTTTGCCGCTCATCTTTTCCCTATTCCCATCTTGGGTGATCACCGCCGACTTCCTGCGCCGCCGTCATGTCGTTTTTCTCGCATCCGTGCACGCGGCCGCACCTCGGCCTCGCGGTGGCGGTTCTGTGTGTCGCATTTCTGTCGCTTGCTTGTGTAGGTGTGAGCTCTGCATCCAACGAGACGGGTCTTCACCGTTGCCTTAGCCCCGTTCCGCACTACACGGCCGCTGAGCAGAGGCACACTCGCATCTTTCTTGATGCATTGAAGAAAAGCATTCCCGCATTGGCGTCTGTGTGGACCTGCGACAACTTCTGTGCCCACGAGGGCTTGGAGTGCACAGCGTCTGGCTTGAAACTGCGACTTGACTCGCGTGACCTCAGCGGCAGCCTCCCCGAAATCCCCGAAGACGTGGATGGACCGTCTGTTGTGGTGACCGAGTTCAGTTTTATTGGCAGTGGTGCCAACTTGAGGGGTACGTTACCTTCTAGCTGGTATAAACTTACTTCGCTCTCCTCGTTGGAGCTCATCTCCACCGCCATCGAGGGGACACTGCCAGAGATATGGGGGACTCCAGTTGACAGTCAGGCGATGACGCGTCAGAGTGGTATCATTGGGGCTAGACGAGCAATCTCCGCCTCGGTTGCCAGCTCTTTGCGGATCCTCCGAGCAGCGAACAGCAACATCCATGGCCCATTGCCTTCCAGTTGGTCCCAATACACCACTCTGGAGGAGATTTATCTCGAGAACAATCCCATTGATGGCACCCTCCCCCCGTCGTGGGGAAGCCTCGTGAACCTCCGTGTTCTCAATATCACCAACACCTCAGTCACCGGGGCGCTCCCAGACGCCTGGAGTGGCATGGAGTCACTGCAGCGATTCCACGCAGCCGGTTGTGCCCTCGTTGGCAATCTCCCGGTAGTTTGGCGAAGTCTAAACACCTTGGTGGACCTGCAGTTGATTGGAAACAATCTCACTGGGGTGATTCCGAAAGAATGGGGTGAGATGAGTTCTATTCAACGCACCTCCCTCCAGCTTGACTATTGCACCTGCGTGCCAGAAAACTGGATAACACGGAAGGTCGACGTCACACTCTACTCCACTATTCAGGAGGTCGAGTGTGAGATTACCGCCGACTGCGGGTCCAGCAGCAGCAGCAGCAGCAGCGGCGGCGAGAGCAGTTCTGGTTCGGAGTGTTATGGGCCCGTTCCGTTCTACTCTGCAAGCCAACAGGCGCACACGCGCAGCTTCCTCGAGTCCTTCAAAGACACGATCGAAGACTTGCAGCCTTTGTGGACGTGCCCGAACTTCTGTGTGTGGGTGTACGTCAGTTGTACGCCAGAGGGTGTGGCAGTGGAGATCACTGGAACAGAGTTTATAGGGTACGTCCCGGAGGTTGCGGCCGGGGTGGATCCAGCGGAGGTGGTAGTGACGAAGCTTGACTTCAGTCGTAGCACGTGGGTGGAGGGCGACTACCCCGCTAGCTGGGCCTCGCTTGCACTTTTGCAGAGCGTTTCCTTCGCGTACACGTCGCTGTCAGGAACGCTGCCTTCTGAGTGGGGTGCCATGCCGGCGCTGAGGTACCTCGATTTGAGTTTCACGTGGAGTGGTGGCGTGTTCCCCGGCAGCTGGAGCAGTTTAGGGAATCTGGAGGTGCTCAAACTAGAGCACCTCACTATTTCCGATCAGCTGCCCGACTCGTGGAGCAGCATGACTGCTCTTCGGGAGCTTGACGTTTCGAGTGGCAGCGTGTCCGGGACACTCCCCTCCTCGTGGGGATCCCTAACGAATCTCGAAGTTGTCTCACTACACCATAACAACATTCGAAGCCGCCTACCCAGCTCGTGGGACTCATTGACGCAGTTGCAAACCCTGCTGCTGCACAACAACCAGTTTGTCGGCTCCATCCCTGAAACCTACGGTGAGATGAGCAGTCTCTCGCGCGTTGGACTCGAGGTCAACAATTTCTGCGGTTGTCTGCCAAGCGCCTGGGCGGCGAAGCAAGGATTGTCGATGACCATCACAGCTCAACCAGAAGTGCTCGCATCCGACTGCGCCACAGCCAACTCCTGCAGTCTGGAAAGCAGCAGCTCCGCCCCGTCGTTGTCTTCGTCGTCTGCGCCGTTCAGCAGCAGCTCCGCCCCGTCGTCGTCGTCTTCGTCGTCTGCGCCGTTCAGCAGCAGCTCCGCCCCGTCGTCGTCGTCTTCGTCATCTGCGCCGTTCAGCAGCAGCTCCGCCCCGTCGTCCTCGTCTTCGTCGTCTGCGCCGTTCAGCAGCAGCTCCGCCCCGTCGTCGTCTTCGTCATCTGCGCCGTTCAGCAGCAGCTCCGCCCCGTCGTCGTCGTCTTCGTCGTCTGCGCCGTTCAGCAGCAGCTCCGCCCCGTCGTCGTCGTCTTCGTCGTCTGCGCCGTTCAGCAGCAGCTCCGCCCCGTCGTCGTCGTCTTCGTCATCTGCGCCGTTCAGCAGCAGCTCCGCCCCGTCGTCCTCGTCTTCGTCGTCTGCGCCGTTCAGCAGCAGCTCCGCCCCGTCGTCGTCGTCTTCGTCATCTGCGCCGTTCAGCAGCAGCTCCGCCCCGTCGTCGTCGTCTTCGTCATCTGCGCCGTTCAGCAGCAGCTCCGCCCCGTCGTCGTCGTCTTCGTCCTCTGCGCCGTTCAGCAGCAGCTCCGCCCCGTCGTCGTCGTCTTCGTCGTCTGCGCCGTTCAGCAGCAGCTCCGCCCCGTCGTCGTCGTCTTCGTCGTCTGCGCCGTTCAGCAGCAGCTCCGCCCCGTCGTCGTCGTCTTCGTCATCTGCGCCGTTCAGCAGCAGCTCCGCCCCGTCGTCGTCGTCTTCGTCGTCTGCGCCGTTCAGCAGCAGCTCCGCCCCGTCGTCGTCGTCTTCGTCATCTGCGCCGTTCAGCAGCAGCTCCGCCCCGTCGTCGTCGTCTTCGTCGTCTGCGCCGTTCAGCAGCAGCTCCGCCCCGTCGTCGTCGTCATCGTCGTCTGCGCCGTTCAGCAGCAGCTCCGCCCCGTCGTCGTCGTCTGCGCCGTTCAGCAGCAGCTCCGCCCCGTCGTCGTCGTCTTCGTCATCTGCGCCGTTCAGCAGCAGCTCCGCCCCGTCGTCGTCGTCTTCGTCATCTGCGCCGTTCAGCAGCAGCTCCGCCCCGTCGTCGTCGTCTTCGTCGTCTGCGCCGTTCAGCAGCAGCTCCGCCCCGTCGTCGTCGTCTTCGTCATCTGCGCCGTTCAGCAGCAGCTCCGCCCCGTCGTCGTCGTCTTCGTCGTCTGCGCCGTTCAGCAGCAGCTCCGCCCCGTCGTCGTCGTCTTCGTCGTCTGCGCCGTTCAGCAGCAGCTCCGCCCCGTCGTCGTCGTCTTCGTCATCTGCGCCGTTCAGCAGCAGCTCCGCCCCGTCGTCGTCGTCTTCGTCGTCTGCGCCGTTCAGCAGCAGCTCCGCCCCGTCGTCGTCGTCTTCGTCGTCTGCGCCGTTCAGCAGCAGCTCCGCCCCGTCGTCGTCGTCTTCGTCATCTGCGCCGTTCAGCAGCAGCTCCGCCCCGTCGTCGTCGTCTTCGTCATCTGCGCCGTTCAGCAGCAGCTCCGCCCCGTCGTCGTCGTCTTCGTCGTCTGCGCCGTTCAGCAGCAGCTCCGCCCCGTCGTCGTCGTCTTCGTCGTCTGCGCCGTTCAGCAGCAGCTCCGCCCCGTCGTCGTCGTCTTCGTCGTCTGCGCCGTTCAGCAGCAGCTCCGCCCCGTCGTCGTCGTCTTCGTCATCTGCGCCGTTCAGCAGCAGCTCCGCCCCGTCGTCGTCGTCTTCGTCATCTGCGCCGTTCAGCAGCAGCTCCGCCCCGTCGTCGTCGTCTTCGTCGTCTGCGCCGTTCAGCAGCAGCTCCGCCCCGTCGTCGTCGTCATCGTCGTCTGCGCCGTTCAGCAGCAGCTCCGCCCCGTCGTCGTCGTCTTCGTCATCTGCGCCGTTCAGCAGCAGCTCCGCCCCGTCGTCGTCGTCTTCGTCATCTGCGCCGTTCAGCAGCAGCTCCGCCCCGTCGTCGTCGTCTTCGTCGTCTGCGCCGTTCAGCAGCAGCTCCGCCCCGTCGTCGTCGTCTTCGTCGTCTGCGCCGTTCAGCAGCAGCTCCGCCCCGTCGTCGTCGTCTTCGTCGTCTGCGCCGTTCAGCAGCAGCTCCGCCCTCGTCGTCGTCTTCGTCATCTGCGCCGTTCAGCAGCAGCTCCGCCCGTCGTCGTCGTCTTCGTCGTCTGCGCCGTTCAGCAGCAGCTCCGCCCCGTCGTCGTCGTCTTCGTCATCTGCGCCGTTCAGCAGCAGCTCCGCCCCGTCGTCGTCGTCTTCGTCATCTGCGCCGTTCAGCAGCAGCTCCGCCCCGTCGTCGTCGTCTTCGTCATCTGCGCCGTTCAGCAGCAGCTCCGCCCCGTCGTCGTCGTCTTCGTCGTCTGCGCCGTTCAGCAGCAGCTCCGCCCCGTCGTCGTCGTCTTCGTCGTCTGCGCCGTTCAGCAGCAGCTCCGCCCCGTCGTCGTCTTCGTCATCTGCGCCGTTCAGCAGCAGCTCCGCCCCGTCGTCGTCGTCTTCGTCATCTGCGCCGTTCAGCAGCAGCTCCGCCCCGTCGTCGTCGTCTTCGTCGTCTGCGCCGTTCAGCAGCAGCTCCGCCCCGTCGTCGTCGTCTTCGTCATCTGCGCCGTTCAGCAGCAGCTCCGCCCCGTCGTCGTCGTCTTCGTCGTCTGCGCCGTTCAGCAGCAGCTCCGCCCCGTCGTCGTCGTCTTCGTCGTCTGCGCCGTTCAGCAGCAGCTCCGCCCCGTCGTCGTCGTCTTCGTCATCTGCGCCGTTCAGCAGCAGCTCCGCCGCGTCGTCGTCGTCTTCGTCGTCTGCGCCGTTCAGCAGCAGCTCCGCCCCGTCGTCGTCGTCTTCGTCGTCTGCGCCGTTCAGCAGCAGCTCCGCCCCGTCGTCGTCGTCTTCGTCGTCTGCGCCGTTCAGCAGCAGCTCCGCCCCGTCGTCGTCGTCTTCGTCGTCTGCGCCGTTCAGCAGCAGCTCCGCCCCGTCGTCGTCGTCTTCGTCGTCTGCGCCGTTCAGCAGCAGCTCCGCCCCGTCGTCGTCGTCTTCGTCATCTGCGCCGTTCAGCAGCAGCTCCGCCCCGTCGTCGTCGTCTTCGTCGTCTGCGCCGTTCAGCAGCAGCTCCGCCCCGTCGTCGTCGTCTTCGTCGTCTGCGCCGTTCAGCAGCAGCTCCGCCCCGTCGTCGTCGTCTTCGTCATCTGCGCCGTTCAGCAGCAGCTCCGCCCCGTCGTCGTCGTCTTCGTCGTCTGCGCCGTTCAGCAGCAGCTCCGCCCCGTCGTCGTCGTCTTCGTCATCTGCGCCGTTCAGCAGCAGCTCCGCCCCGTCGTCGTCGTCTTCGTCGTCTGCGCCGTTCAGCAGCAGCTCCGCCCCGTCGTCGTCGTCTTCGTCGTCTGCGCCGTTCAGCAGCAGCTCCGCCCCGTCGTCGTCTTCGTCATCTGCGCCGTTCAGCAGCAGCTCCGCCCCGTCGTCGTCGTCTTCGTCATCTGCGCCGTTCAGCAGCAGCTCCGCCCCGTCGTCGTCGTCTTCGTCGTCTGCGCCGTTCAGCAGCAGCTCCGCCCCGTCGTCGTCGTCATCATCGTCTGCGCCGTTCAGCAGCAGCTCCGCCCCGTCGTCGTCGTCTTCGTCGTCTGCGCCGTTCAGCAGCAGCTCCGCCCCGTCGTCGTCGTCTTCGTCATCTGCGCCGTTCAGCAGCAGCTCCGCCCCGTCGTCGTCGTCTTCGTCATCTGCGCCGTTCAGCAGCAGCTCCGCCCCGTCGTCGTCGTCTTCGTCATCTGCGCCGTTCAGCAGCAGCTCCGCCCCGTCGTCGTCGTCTTCGTCGTCTGCGCCGTTCAGCAGCAGCTCCGCCCCGTCGTCGTCGTCTTCGTCGTCTGCGCCGTTCAGCAGCAGCTCCGCCCCGTCGTCGTCGTCTTCGTCATCTGCGCCGTTCAGCAGCAGCTCCGCCCCGTCGTCGTCGTCTTCGTCGTCTGCGCCGTTCAGCAGCAGCTCCGCCCCGTCGTCGTCGTCTTCGTCATCTGCGCCGTTCAGCAGCAGCTCCGCCCCGTCGTCGTCGTCTTCGTCATCTGCGCCGTTCAGCAGCAGCTCCGCCCCGTCGTCGTCGTCTTCGTCATCTGCGCCGTTCAGCAGCAGCTCCGCCCCGTCGTCGTCGTCTTCGTCGTCTGCGCCGTTCAGCAGCAGCTCCGCCCCGTCGTCGTCGTCTTCGTCATCTGCGCCGTTCAGCAGCAGCTCCGCCCCGTCGTCGTCGTCTTCGTCGTCTGCGCCGTTCAGCAGCAGCTCCGCCCCGTCGTCGTCGTCATCATCGTCTGCGCCGTTCAGCAGCAGCTCCGCCCCGTCGTCGTCGTCTTCGTCATCTGCGCCGTTCAGCAGCAGCTCCGCCCCGTCGTCGTCGTCTTCGTCGTCTGCGCCGTTCAGCAGCAGCTCCGCCCCGTCGTCGTCGTCTTCGTCGTCTGCGCCGTTCAGCAGCAGCTCCGCCCCGTCGTCGTCGTCTTCGTCGTCTGCGCCGTTCAGCAGCAGCTCCGCCCCGTCGTCGTCGTCTTCGTCGTCTGCGCCGTTCAGCAGCAGCTCCGCCCCGTCGTCGTCGTCTTCGTCGTCTGCGCCGTTCAGCAGCAGCTCCGCCCCGTCGTCGTCGTCTTCGTCGTCTGCGCCGTTCAGCAGCAGCTCCGCCCCGTCGTCGTCGTCTTCGTCATCTGCGCCGTTCAGCAGCAGCTCCGCCCCGTCGTCGTCGTCTTCGTCGTCTGCGCCGTTCAGCAGCAGCTCCGCCCCGTCGTCGTCGTCTTCGTCGTCTGCGCCGTTCAGCAGCAGCTCCGCCCCGTCGTCGTCGTCTTCGTCGTCTGCGCCGTTCAGCAGCAGCTCCGCCCCGTCGTCGTCGTCTTCGTCGTCTGCGCCGTTCAGCAGCAGCTCCGCCCCGTCGTCGTCGTCTTCGTCGTCTGCGCCGTTCAGCAGCAGCTCCGCCCCGTCGTCGTCGTCTTCGTCATCTGCGCCGTTCAGCAGCAGCTCCGCCCCGTCGTCGTCGTCTTCGTCGTCTGCGCCGTTCAGCAGCAGCTCCGCCCCGTCGTCGTCGTCTTCGTCATCTGCGCCGTTCAGCAGCAGCTCCGCCCCGTCGTCGTCGTCTTCGTCATCTGCGCCGTTCAGCAGCAGCTCCGCCCCGTCGTCGTCGTCTTCGTCGTCTGCGCCGTTCAGCAGCAGCTCCGCCCCGTCGTCGTCGTCTTCGTCGTCTGCGCCGTTCAGCAGCAGCTCCGCCCCGTCGTCGTCGTCTTCGTCGTCTGCGCCGTTCAGCAGCAGCTCCGCCCCGTCGTCGTCGTCTTCGTCATCTGCGCCGTTCAGCAGCAGCTCCGCCCCGTCGTCGTCGTCTTCGTCGTCTGCGCCGTTCAGCAGCAGCTCCGCCCCGTCGTCGTCGTCTTCGTCGTCTGCGCCGTTCAGCAGCAGCTCCGCCCCGTCGTCGTCGTCTTCGTCATCTGCGCCGTTCAGCAGCAGCTCCGCCCCGTCGTCGTCGTCTTCGTCGTCTGCGCCGTTCAGCAGCAGCTCCGCCCCGTCGTCGTCGTCTTCGTCATCTGCGCCGTTCAGCAGCAGCTCCGCCCCGTCGTCGTCGTCTTCGTCGTCTGCGCCGTTCAGCAGCAGCTCCGCCCCGTCGTCGTCGTCTTCGTCGTCTGCGCCGTTCAGCAGCAGCTCCGCCCGTCGTCGTCGTCTTCGTCATCTGCGCCGTTCAGCAGCAGCTCCGCCCCGTCGTCCTCGTCTTCGTCATCTGCGCCGTTCAGCAGCAGCTCCGCCCCGTCGTCGTCGTCTTCGTCGTCTGCGCCGTTCAGCAGCAGCTCCGCCCCGTCGTCGTCGTCTTCGTCGTCTGCGCCGTTCAGCAGCAGCTCCGCCCCGTCGTCGTCGTCTTCGTCGTCTGCGCCGTTCAGCAGCAGCTCCGCCCCGTCGTCGTCGTCTTCGTCATCTGCGCCGTTCAGCAGCAGCTCCGCCCCGTCGTCGTCGTCTTCGTCATCTGCGCCGTTCAGCAGCAGCTCCGCCCCGTCGTCGTCGTCTTCGTCATCTGCGCCGTTCAGCAGCAGCTCCGCCCCGTCGTCGTCGTCTTCGTCGTCTGCGCCGTTCAGCAGCAGCTCCGCCCCGTCGTCGTCGTCTTCGTCGTCTGCGCCGTTCAGCAGCAGCTCCGCCCCGTCGTCGTCGTCTTCGTCATCTGCGCCGTTCAGCAGCAGCTCCGCCCCGTCGTCGTCGTCTTCGTCGTCTGCGCCGTTCAGCAGCAGCTCCGCCCCGTCGTCGTCGTCATCGTCGTCTGCGCCGTTCAGCAGCAGCTCCGCCCCGTCGTCGTCGTCTTCGTCGTCTGCGCCGTTCAGCAGCAGCTCCGCCCCGTCGTCGTCGTCTTCGTCATCTGCGCCGTTCAGCAGCAGCTCCGCCCCGTCGTCGTCGTCTTCGTCATCTGCGCCGTTCAGCAGCAGCTCCGCCCCGTCGTCGTCGTCTTCGTCGTCTGCGCCGTTCAGCAGCAGCTCCGCCCCGTCGTCGTCGTCTTCGTCGTCTGCGCCGTTCAGCAGCAGCTCCGCCCCGTCGTCGTCGTCTTCGTCGTCTGCGCCGTTCAGCAGCAGCTCCGCCCCGTCGTCGTCGTCTTCGTCGTCTGCGCCGTTCAGCAGCAGCTCCGCCCCGTCGTCGTCGTCTTCGTCGTCTGCGCCGTTCAGCAGCAGCTCCGCCCCGTCGTCGTCGTCTTCGTCGTCTGCGCCGTTCAGCAGCAGCTCCGCCCCGTCGTCGTCGTCTTCGTCGTCTGCGCCGTTCAGCAGCAGCTCCGCCCCGTCGTCGTCGTCTTCGTCATCTGCGCCGTTCAGCAGCAGCTCCGCCCCGTCGTCGTCGTCTTCGTCGTCTGCGCCGTTCAGCAGCAGCTCCGCCCCGTCGTCGTCGTCTTCGTCGTCTGCGCCGTTCAGCAGCAGCTCCGCCCGTCGTCGTCGTCGTCGTCTGCGCCGTTCAGCAGCAGCTCCGCCCCGTCGTCGTCGTCTTCGTCGTCTGCGCCGTTCAGCAGCAGCTCCGCCCCGTCGTCGTCGTCTTCGTCATCTGCGCCGTTCAGCAGCAGCTCCGCCCCGTCGTCGTCGTCTTCGTCGTCTGCGCCGTTCAGCAGCAGCTCCGCCCCGTCGTCGTCGTCTTCGTCGTCTGCGCCGTTCAGCAGCAGCTCCGCCCCGTCGTCGTCGTCTTCGTCGTCTGCGCCGTTCAGCAGCAGCTCCGCCCCGTCGTCGTCGTCTTCGTCATCTGCGCCGTTCAGCAGCAGCTCCGCCCCGTCGTCGTCGTCTTCGTCATCTGCGCCGTTCAGCAGCAGCTCCGCCCCGTCGTCGTCGTCTTCGTCGTCTGCGCCGTTCAGCAGCAGCTCCGCCCCGTCGTCGTCGTCTTCGTCATCTGCGCCGTTCAGCAGCAGCTCCGCCCCGTCGTCGTCGTCGTCGTCTGCGCCGTTCAGCAGCAGCTCCGCCCCGTCGTCGTCGTCTTCGTCATCTGCGCCGTTCAGCAGCAGCTCCGCCCCGTCGTCGTCGTCTTCGTCGTCTGCGCCGTTCAGCAGCAGCTCCGCCCCGTCGTCGTCGTCTTCGTCGTCTGCGCCGTTCAGCAGCAGCTCCGCCCCGTCGTCGTCGTCTTCGTCGTCTGCGCCGTTCAGCAGCAGCTCCGCCCCGTCGTCGTCGTCTTCGTCGTCTGCGCCGTTCAGCAGCAGCTCCGCCCCGTCGTCGTCGTCTTCGTCGTCTGCGCCGTTCAGCAGCAGCTCCGCCCCGTCGTCGTCGTCATCGTCGTCTGCGCCGTTCAGCAGCAGCTCCGCCCCGTCGTCGTCGTCTTCGTCATCTGCGCCGTTCAGCAGCAGCTCCGCCCCGTCGTCGTCGTCTTCGTCGTCTGCGCCGTTCAGCAGCAGCTCCGCCCCGTCGTCGTCGTCTTCGTCATCTGCGCCGTTCAGCAGCAGCTCCGCCCCGTCGTCGTCGTCTTCGTCATCTGCGCCGTTCAGCAGCAGCTCCGCCCCGTCGTCGTCGTCTTCGTCATCTGCGCCGTTCAGCAGCAGCTCCGCCCCGTCGTCGTCGTCTTCGTCGTCTGCGCCGTTCAGCAGCAGCTCCGCCCCGTCGTCGTCGTCTTCGTCATCTGCGCCGTTCAGCAGCAGCTCCGCCCCGTCGTCGTCGTCTTCGTCGTCTGCGCCGTTCAGCAGCAGCTCCGCCCCGTCGTCGTCGTCATCGTCGTCTGCGCCGTTCAGCAGCAGCTCCGCCCCGTCGTCGTCGTCTTCGTCATCTGCGCCGTTCAGCAGCAGCTCCGCCCCGTCGTCGTCGTCTTCGTCGTCTGCGCCGTTCAGCAGCAGCTCCGCCCCGTCGTCGTCGTCTTCGTCGTCTGCGCCGTTCAGCAGCAGCTCCGCCCCGTCGTCGTCGTCTTCGTCGTCTGCGCCGTTCAGCAGCAGCTCCGCCCCGTCGTCGTCGTCTTCGTCGTCTGCGCCGTTCAGCAGCAGCTCCGCCCCGTCGTCGTCGTCTTCGTCGTCTGCGCCGTTCAGCAGCAGCTCCGCCCCGTCGTCGTCGTCTTCGTCGTCTGCGCCGTTCAGCAGCAGCTCCGCCCCGTCGTCGTCGTCTTCGTCATCTGCGCCGTTCAGCAGCAGCTCCGCCCCGTCGTCGTCGTCTTCGTCGTCTGCGCCGTTCAGCAGCAGCTCCGCCCC
Source organism: Porcisia hertigi (assembly GCF_017918235.1). Lineage (NCBI taxonomy): Eukaryota > Euglenozoa > Kinetoplastea > Trypanosomatida > Trypanosomatidae > Porcisia > Porcisia hertigi. The sequence goes on from NC_090594.1 coordinate 214,147, forward strand.
GTCGTCGTCGTCTTCGTCGTCTGCGCCGTTCAGCAGCAGCTCCGCCCCGTCGTCGTCGTCTTCGTCGTCTGCGCCGTTCAGCAGCAGCTCCGCCCCGTCGTCGTCGTCTTCGTCGTCTGCGCCGTTCAGCAGCAGCTCCGCCCCGTCGTCGTCGTCTTCGTCGTCTGCGCCGTTCAGCAGCAGCTCCGCCCCGTCGTCGTCGTCTTCGTCATCTGCGCCGTTCAGCAGCAGCTCCGCCCCGTCGTCGTCGTCTTCGTCGTCTGCGCCGTTCAGCAGCAGCTCCGCCCCGTCGTCGTCGTCTTCGTCATCTGCGCCGTTCAGCAGCAGCTCCGCCCCGTCGTCGTCGTCTTCGTCATCTGCGCCGTTCAGCAGCAGCTCCGCCCCGTCGTCGTCGTCTTCGTCGTCTGCGCCGTTCAGCAGCAGCTCCGCCCCGTCGTCGTCGTCTTCGTCGTCTGCGCCGTTCAGCAGCAGCTCCGCCCTCGTCGTCGTCTTCGTCATCTGCGCCGTTCAGCAGCAGCTCCGCCCGTCGTCGTCGTCTTCGTCATCTGCGCCGTTCAGCAGCAGCTCCGCCCCGTCGTCGTCGTCTTCGTCGTCTGCGCCGTTCAGCAGCAGCTCCGCCCCGTCGTCGTCGTCTTCGTCATCTGCGCCGTTCAGCAGCAGCTCCGCCCCGTCGTCGTCGTCTTCGTCGTCTGCGCCGTTCAGCAGCAGCTCCGCCCCGTCGTCGTCGTCATCATCGTCTGCGCCGTTCAGCAGCAGCTCCGCCCCGTCGTCGTCGTCTTCGTCATCTGCGCCGTTCAGCAGCAGCTCCGCCCCGTCGTCGTCGTCTTCGTCATCTGCGCCGTTCAGCAGCAGCTCCGCCCCGTCGTCGTCGTCTTCGTCGTCTGCGCCGTTCAGCAGCAGCTCCGCCCCGTCGTCGTCGTCTTCGTCGTCTGCGCCGTTCAGCAGCAGCTCCGCCCCGTCGTCGTCGTCTTCGTCGTCTGCGCCGTTCAGCAGCAGCTCCGCCCCGTCGTCGTCGTCTTCGTCGTCTGCGCCGTTCAGCAGCAGCTCCGCCCCGTCGTCGTCGTCTTCGTCGTCTGCGCCGTTCAGCAGCAGCTCCGCCCCGTCGTCGTCGTCATCGTCGTCTGCGCCGTTCAGCAGCAGCTCCGCCCGTCGTCGTCGTCTTCGTCATCTGCGCCGTTCAGCAGCAGCTCCGCCCCGTCGTCGTCGTCTTCGTCGTCTGCGCCGTTCAGCAGCAGCTCCGCCCCGTCGTCGTCGTCTTCGTCGTCTGCGCCGTTCAGCAGCAGCTCCGCCCCGTCGTCGTCGTCTTCGTCGTCTGCGCCGTTCAGCAGCAGCTCCGCCCCGTCGTCGTCGTCTTCGTCGTCTGCGCCGTTCAGCAGCAGCTCCGCCCCGTCGTCGTCGTCTTCGTCGTCTGCGCCGTTCAGCAGCAGCTCCGCCCCGTCGTCGTCGTCTTCGTCGTCTGCGCCGTTCAGCAGCAGCTCCGCCCCGTCGTCGTCGTCTTCGTCGTCTGCGCCGTTCAGCAGCAGCTCCGCCCCGTCGTCGTCGTCTTCGTCATCTGCGCCGTTCAGCAGCAGCTCCGCCCCGTCGTCGTCGTCTTCGTCGTCTGCGCCGTTCAGCAGCAGCTCCGCCCCGTCGTCGTCGTCTTCGTCGTCTGCGCCGTTCAGCAGCAGCTCCGCCCCGTCGTCGTCGTCTTCGTCGTCTGCGCCGTTCAGCAGCAGCTCCGCCCCGTCGTCGTCGTCTTCGTCGTCTGCGCCGTTCAGCAGCAGCTCCGCCCCGTCGTCGTCGTCTTCGTCGTCTGCGCCGTTCAGCAGCAGCTCCGCCCCGTCGTCGTCGTCTTCGTCGTCTGCGCCGTTCAGCAGCAGCTCCGCCCGTCGTCGTCGTCTTCGTCATCTGCGCCGTTCAGCAGCAGCTCCGCCCCGTCGTCGTCGTCTTCGTCATCTGCGCCGTTCAGCAGCAGCTCCGCCCCGTCGTCGTCGTCTTCGTCGTCTGCGCCGTTCAGCAGCAGCTCCGCCCCGTCGTCGTCGTCATCGTCGTCTGCGCCGTTCAGCAGCAGCTCCGCCCCGTCGTCGTCGTCTTCGTCGTCTGCGCCGTTCAGCAGCAGCTCCGCCCCGTCGTCGTCGTCTTCGTCGTCTGCGCCGTTCAGCAGCAGCTCCGCCCCGTCGTCGTCGTCTTCGTCGTCTGCGCCGTTCAGCAGCAGCTCCGCCCCGTCGTCGTCGTCTTCGTCATCTGCGCCGTTCAGCAGCAGCTCCGCCCCGTCGTCGTCGTCTTCGTCATCTGCGCCGTTCAGCAGCAGCTCCGCCCCGTCGTCGTCGTCTTCGTCGTCTGCGCCGTTCAGCAGCAGCTCCGCCCCGTCGTCGTCGTCTTCGTCGTCTGCGCCGTTCAGCAGCAGCTCCGCCCCGTCGTCGTCGTCTTCGTCGTCTGCGCCGTTCAGCAGCAGCTCCGCCCCGTCGTCGTCGTCTTCGTCATCTGCGCCGTTCAGCAGCAGCTCCGCCCCGTCGTCGTCGTCTTCGTCATCTGCGCCGTTCAGCAGCAGCTCCGCCCCGTCGTCGTCGTCTTCGTCATCTGCGCCGTTCAGCAGCAGCTCCGCCCCGTCGTCGTCGTCTTCGTCGTCTGCGCCGTTCAGCAGCAGCTCCGCCCCGTCGTCGTCGTCTTCGTCGTCTGCGCCGTTCAGCAGCAGCTCCGCCCCGTCGTCGTCGTCTTCGTCATCTGCGCCGTTCAGCAGCAGCTCCGCCCCGTCGTCGTCGTCTTCGTCATCTGCGCCGTTCAGCAGCAGCTCCGCCCCGTCGTCGTCGTCTTCGTCATCTGCGCCGTTCAGCAGCAGCTCCGCCCCGTCGTCGTCGTCTTCGTCGTCTGCGCCGTTCAGCAGCAGCTCCGCCCCGTCGTCGTCGTCTTCGTCATCTGCGCCGTTCAGCAGCAGCTCCGCCCCGTCGTCGTCGTCTTCGTCGTCTGCGCCGTTCAGCAGCAGCTCCGCCCCGTCGTCGTCGTCTTCGTCGTCTGCGCCGTTCAGCAGCAGCTCCGCCCCGTCGTCGTCGTCTTCGTCATCTGCGCCGTTCAGCAGCAGCTCCGCCCCGTCGTCGTCGTCTTCGTCGTCTGCGCCGTTCAGCAGCAGCTCCGCCCCGTCGTCGTCGTCTTCGTCATCTGCGCCGTTCAGCAGCAGCTCCGCCCCGTCGTCGTCGTCTTCGTCGTCTGCGCCGTTCAGCAGCAGCTCCGCCCCGTCGTCGTCGTCTTCGTCGTCTGCGCCGTTCAGCAGCAGCTCCGCCCCGTCGTCGTCGTCTTCGTCGTCTGCGCCGTTCAGCAGCAGCTCCGCCCCGTCGTCGTCGTCTTCGTCGTCTGCGCCGTTCAGCAGCAGCTCCGCCCCGTCGTCGTCGTCTTCGTCATCTGCGCCGTTCAGCAGCAGCTCCGCCCCGTCGTCGTCGTCTTCGTCATCTGCGCCGTTCAGCAGCAGCTCCGCCCCGTCGTCGTCGTCTTCGTCATCTGCGCCGTTCAGCAGCAGCTCCGCCCCGTCGTCGTCGTCTTCGTCGTCTGCGCCGTTCAGCAGCAGCTCCGCCCCGTCGTCGTCGTCTTCGTCGTCTGCGCCGTTCAGCAGCAGCTCCGCCCCGTCGTCGTCGTCTTCGTCATCTGCGCCGTTCAGCAGCAGCTCCGCCCCGTCGTCGTCGTCTTCGTCATCTGCGCCGTTCAGCAGCAGCTCCGCCCCGTCGTCGTCGTCTTCGTCATCTGCGCCGTTCAGCAGCAGCTCCGCCCCGTCGTCGTCGTCTTCGTCGTCTGCGCCGTTCAGCAGCAGCTCCGCCCCGTCGTCGTCGTCTTCGTCGTCTGCGCCGTTCAGCAGCAGCTCCGCCCCGTCGTCGTCGTCTTCGTCATCTGCGCCGTTCAGCAGCAGCTCCGCCCCGTCGTCGTCGTCTTCGTCGTCTGCGCCGTTCAGCAGCAGCTCCGCCCCGTCGTCGTCGTCTTCGTCGTCTGCGCCGTTCAGCAGCAGCTCCGCCCCGTCGTCGTCGTCTTCGTCGTCTGCGCCGTTCAGCAGCAGCTCCGCCCCGTCGTCGTCGTCTTCGTCGTCTGCGCCGTTCAGCAGCAGCTCCGCCCCGTCGTCGTCGTCTTCGTCATCTGCGCCGTTCAGCAGCAGCTCCGCCCCGTCGTCGTCGTCTTCGTCGTCTGCGCCGTTCAGCAGCAGCTCCGCCCCGTCGTCGTCGTCTTCGTCGTCTGCGCCGTTCAGCAGCAGCTCCGCCCCGTCGTCGTCGTCTTCGTCATCTGCGCCGTTCAGCAGCAGCTCCGCCCCGTCGTCGTCTTCGTCATCTGCGCCGTTCAGCAGCAGCTCCGCCCCGTCGTCGTCGTCTTCGTCATCTGCGCCGTTCAGCAGCAGCTCCGCCCCGTCGTCGTCGTCTTCGTCGTCTGCGCCGTTCAGCAGCAGCTCCGCCCCGTCGTCGTCGTCTTCGTCGTCTGCGCCGTTCAGCAGCAGCTCCGCCCCGTCGTCGTCGTCTTCGTCGTCTGCGCCGTTCAGCAGCAGCTCCGCCCCGTCGTCGTCGTCTTCGTCGTCTGCGCCGTTCAGCAGCAGCTCCGCCCCGTCGTCGTCGTCTTCGTCGTCTGCGCCGTTCAGCAGCAGCTCCGCCCCGTCGTCGTCTTCGTCGTCTGCGCCGTTCAGCAGCAGCTCCGCCCCGTCGTCGTCGTCTTCGTCGTCTGCGCCGTTCAGCAGCAGCTCCGCCCCGTCGTCGTCGTCTTCGTCGTCTGCGCCGTTCAGCAGCAGCTCCGCCCCGTCGTCGTCGTCTTCGTCGTCTGCGCCGTTCAGCAGCAGCTCCGCCCCGTCGTCGTCGTCTTCGTCGTCTGCGCCGTTCAGCAGCAGCTCCGCCCCGTCGTCGTCGTCTTCGTCGTCTGCGCCGTTCAGCAGCAGCTCCGCCCCGTCGTCGTCGTCTTCGTCGTCTGCGCCGTTCAGCAGCAGCTCCGCCCGTCGTCGTCGTCTTCGTCATCTGCGCCGTTCAGCAGCAGCTCCGCCCCGTCGTCGTCGTCTTCGTCGTCTGCGCCGTTCAGCAGCAGCTCCGCCCCGTCGTCGTCGTCTTCGTCGTCTGCGCCGTTCAGCAGCAGCTCCGCCCCGTCGTCGTCGTCTTCGTCGTCTGCGCCGTTCAGCAGCAGCTCCGCCCCGTCGTCGTCGTCTTCGTCGTCTGCGCCGTTCAGCAGCAGCTCCGCCCCGTCGTCGTCGTCTTCGTCGTCTGCGCCGTTCAGCAGCAGCTCCGCCCCGTCGTCGTCGTCTTCGTCGTCTGCGCCGTTCAGCAGCAGCTCCGCCCGTCGTCGTCGTCTTCGTCATCTGCGCCGTTCAGCAGCAGCTCCGCCCCGTCGTCGTCGTCTTCGTCGTCTGCGCCGTTCAGCAGCAGCTCCGCCCCGTCGTCGTCGTCTTCGTCGTCTGCGCCGTTCAGCAGCAGCTCCGCCCCGTCGTCCTCGTCTTCGTCGTCTGCGCCGTTCAGCAGCAGCTCCGCCCCGTCTTCGTCGTCTGCGCCGTTCAGCAGCAGCTCGGCCCCGTCGTCCTCGTCTTCGTCATCTGCGCCGTTCAGCAGCAGCTCCGCCCCGTCGTCGTCGTCTTCGTCATCTGCGCCGTTCAGCAGCAGCTCCGCCCCGTCGTCCTCGTCTTCGTCGTCTGCGCCGTTCAGCAGCAGCTCCGCCCCGTCGTCGTCGTCTTCGTCGTCTGCGCCGTTCAGCAGCAGCTCCGCCCCGTCGTCGTCGTCTTCGTCATCTGCGCCGTTCAGCAGCAGCTCCGCCCCCGTCGTCGTCTTCGTCATCTGCGCCGTTCAGCAGCAGCTCCGCCCCGTCGTCGTCGTCTTCGTCATCTGCGCCGTTCAGCAGCAGCTCCGCCCCGTCGTCGTCGTCTTCGTCGTCTGCGCCGTTCAGCAGCAGCTCCGCCCCGTCGTCGTCGTCTTCGTCATCTGCGCCGTTCAGCAGCAGCTCCGCCCCGTCGTCGTCGTCTTCGTCATCTGCGCCGTTCAGCAGCAGCTCCGCCCCGTCGTCCTCGTCTTCGTCGTCTGCGCCGTTCAGCAGCAGCTCCGCCCCGTCGTCGTCGTCTTCGTCGTCTGCGCCGTTCAGCAGCAGCTCCGCCCCGTCGTCGTCGTCTTCGTCGTCTGCGCCGTTCAGCAGCAGCTCCGCCCCGTCGTCGTCGTCTTCGTCGTCTGCGCCGTTCAGCAGCAGCTCCGCCCCGTCGTCGTCGTCTTCGTCGTCTGCGCCGTTCAGCAGCAGCTCCGCCCCGTCGTCGTCGTCTTCGTCGTCTGCGCCGTTCAGCAGCAGCTCCGCCCCGTCGTCGTCGTCTTCGTCGTCTGCGCCGTTCAGCAGCAGCTCCGCCCCGTCGTCGTCGTCTTCGTCATCTGCGCCGTTCAGCAGCAGCTCCGCCCCGTCGTCGTCGTCTTCGTCGTCTGCGCCGTTCAGCAGCAGCTCCGCCCCGTCGTCGTCGTCTTCGTCGTCTGCGCCGTTCAGCAGCAGCTCCGCCCCGTCGTCCTCGTCTTCGTCGTCTGCGCCGTTCAGCAGCAGCTCCGCCCCGTCGTCGTCGTCTTCGTCGTCTGCGCCGTTCAGCAGCAGCTCCGCCCCGTCGTCGTCGTCTTCGTCGTCTGCGCCGTTCAGCAGCAGCTCCGCCCCGTCGTCCTCGTCTTCGTCATCTGCGCCGTTCAGCAGCAGCTCCGCCCCGTCGTCCTCGTCTTCGTCGTCTGCGCCGTTCAGCAGCAGCTCCGCCCCGTCGTCGTCGTCTTCGTCGTCTGCGCCGTTCAGCAGCAGCTCCGCCCCGTCGTCGTCGTCTTCGTCGTCTGCGCCGTTCAGCAGCAGCTCCGCCCCGTCGTCGTCGACGTCGTCTGCGCCGTCCAGCAGCAGCACTGATTTTTGCCACAGTAACGTCCCGTTTTACACACCGGAACAGGTGGAGCACAGCGTACGGTTCCTGGCAGGGTTCAGGAATGCGTTTCCCGGTGCGAGTGGAACGTGGAACTGCCCTAATTTTTGTGCTTGGGTGGGCGTGACGTGCACAGAAAGCGGGTTTCACCTGAACTTGGCTGCGGTGTCCCTGTCAGGCTCTTTACCGGATGTCCCGAAGAATTGCGTCGGCTCCGCGGTTCCGGTGCTGAGAATCAGTGCAGGTGGCGCTGCTGGCAACGTGGATTTGACGGGTTTCGTGCCTCCCACTTGGGGTGACCTGATATTGCTGGAGGAGGTCGATCTCTCGCATACGGGGCTCATTGGGGAAGCGCCGGTGTCGTTTTCTGCTTTGAAGAAGCTGAAGAGACTAAACCTCGGTCACAATAAGTTGAGCGGTCCACTCCCAGCTGAGTGGAGCGCCATGACGGGGTTGGAGGAGCTGTACCTGAACGACAACAGGTTTACGGGAGACGTGCCTATTGAATGGTTTGGGATGGAGAGCCTTGAGATCCTCGACATCTCTAACAACGATTTGAACGGGGGGTTTCCTCTTTTTTTTCTGGCGGCTCCTTCGCGAACGCTCGGAACCGCAGCGCTGCTCAAGCGCCCCCGGATTGTGAAGAGGTAAACGCACGTTTCTAAGCCCCCCCGCCACCCCCCCCATTCGAGCGTCCGTATATATGTATGTATATTTATATTTATATATGTATGCTGTTTCTTGTATCTCGAAGGACTCGACTGTGGAATCCTGTAGGTGTCGCTCTGTCACGCCCGCCCTCCGCGTTTCTCACCTGCTGTCGCTGCTTTCTCTCTTTGAGGTCTGCTCGATGGTCACAGAGAATGTCGCGGCGCTGCCCTTGATTTTGTTAGGAGTTGGGGGTGTGTGTGCAGAACATCGGGAATAGTGTGCTCGTGTGCGCAGGTGGTGGTGGTGATGGATGGGCGCACACAGGAAGGCGAGGTCATCTTCGCACTTCTCCTTTTATTTGCTCATTGAGTGCACTCGGGACTTTCTTTTGCTCTAAAGTGTCATTGATCCGCTGCAGCGGCGACTGGGGGTCTGGCTCGGATCTCCTTGTGTGGGTGAACCAGGTGTCTGTCCTTCCCGTCCCCTTGCCTGACGGTGACTCTGTATATCCATGCGTTTCTTTATTTCTCATTTTATAGCTTCACCACTCCCGTGGGCCCGTGCCCCGCTCTTCCCGACATCTCACTCGCTCTCGGGCACGTGAGGCACGCGTATGTGTGCGTGTGGTACTACACGTATGTGTGCGTCCATACATGTATATATATATATACAGTTACACCCACACACACTTGCGTTCATTGTCATTTGCCCAGGGGGAGAAGATGTCTGGTACGTCTGATAACGAGGGCTCGTTCTCTCCACAGCGTCAATGTGCGACGCCTCTCCCTACGTAGGTATCCCGCCTCCATGTCTGTATTCTGCATTTTGTGATGCGGAGTGATTGTGATATATTTATATATATTTATATATTTGTATATTTGTTTATATATTTATTTATATATTTATATATTGACTGCCCTAAAAAAGTAGATCACCACTCAGGGGGGTATGTCATACGGTAGGTGTTTGCCATCTGCTGTGGTGTCGGTGTCTCTGCACTCGAGTGGTCTCTCTCCCCCACCCCCCTTGGACTCCAGAGGAAGATAGCACGATTGGACAGGGCATGGTGCGCCAACCCCCCCCCCTCCCCTCCTCTGACACCCACGCATCCTCTACTCCCCTCATGCCTTTCCTCTTTTCTGGGGATGAAACTGTGAGTTGTACGCAGCCTGGATTACTTAGTCTCTCTACTTCCCCTGCCTGCCTTTTGCTGCCATTTCGCTCCTCTCCCCCACCGCCTCTTTGTCGGACTGGCTCTCTCTCTCTGTGTGTGTGTGTATCGGCACGTCATTCTCTATCGAACACAAAAGTAACGGCAATTCGCATGTACTGTTGTTGTGTTGGTTGCGCTTTCTTATTGGGTATCCCCCACCCCATTTCCAACCACCAGCGACACGCCTTCTTGAGGTTTCTCAAACGGTGTCGGGAGAGCACAGGACGGAAGGGAAATAAAACGACACGCTCCGAGGAAAAAATAGAAGACGAGGCTCCGTGCAGCGAAAGAGAAGAGCGGGGGAGGACTCAGGCCTGCATGTCTATCACACAGAGTGGGGAGGAGGGCACTGCATCAAAGTTGATGAAGTAGTGACCTTAAAGGCGGACTTATAAAAGAGGGGAAACACCACTTAGGGCTCCTCTCCTCTTCCCATACGCACGCTGTTGTGCACAAATTTCCCATTAGTGGGTCTCGTTTGTCTGCATTATCACCCTGCCAAGGTCTGCATTCTGTTTTTTTGTGCACAATCCACGCACGCCCCCCCCGCTGTTCTCCCGGCCTAGCTTTGTACGCGTCCCGTGCTCAACTCTATATCAATACTCTTTTTTTTTCTGGCCCATCATCCAAATTTCTTTTTTTTTTTGCGTTTGTTCAGATGCGTGTGTGTGTAGGCGGGAGGGTACGGACAAACACCTTGTAATAAAAGGGTTGCAGCAGCAAGAGCAGTGACATTGCTCTGTAGCACACTTGACTACTCTCTGACACACCCACACACACACACAGACAAACCGTTGTAATATTTTCTCTCTGATCGTATTTCTTCCCCCCCTTCTATTCCCAGTTTTTTTTTACCTTTCCGTGATCTCACGTGTTTCTGGTCTGTGGACCTGCCCCCTTTTTTGTGTATCACTCTTTCCCCCTCCCCTCTTTCGTTGTGTAGGGGAGGGTACGTGCGTGTGTGCACAAACTCGTCGACGTTTCCTTCGCACGCGATAATAACTGAGCTCATCTTTCAACGACTTTCTTTTTGCTTTTTTTTGGGGGGGGATCATTGTGTACTCTCATTTTTCCTCCCCTCCCCTCATTCCAATCTCCCCTCCTTTGCCTCCTCCACACATACACATATATATATTTATATACACATATATATATATATACACAGACATATATTTATATATACATATAATATATACACACATATGTATACACATATATGTATATATGCGTGTGTGTTGGTATGGAGAGTAGGTGAAGCGTATATTCTCACGGCTGCGTTCTTGTGTCTGCGAGCATTTTCTTTCCATTACTCGTACTCTTGAAGGCCTCCCTTCTCTCACTTTCATTTTTTATTGTTTTTGGGAGGTACTCCTTTCTTTCCTCGCTGAATGAGAGGAGATCTCAATTCTCTACCCTTGCGTTTTAGTTGATCACATATACCTCTTTCTTTTTTTTTTTTAGTGTCACCCTCTGCCTGCTACTTGGGAAGAGGGGCATCAACGCCATTAGAGCGGCTTCTTATAGTTCAGTCTCTTTTCATTTTCCGTTCTCGTGCACCGCCCTCTCGCCCCTCCTCCCCCATCTAAACGCACACACACACACACACACGAGGGTTTTCTATAAGGACGAGTGCAGAGAGCCGCTTTGCCTCTTTCTGTGCCGCTCTTGTCTAACATTTGGCGTCTTTTGTATTATTTTTTTCACTGTTAGCGGCTACAAGAGAGATAAAGAGAGTGGATAAAACGGCACGTTCTTTTTTTTTGCATCCTCGTGATTCTTTCACGTCGTTGCTCCTCTTTTTTTTTCCCGACCCCCTGACTAATCTTTGTTTTGCTTGTGTCTGTGCGCGTGTGCGTGTGCGTGTGAGCGCATCGCACGGCTCTCTGTGAGTTTCTCTTGATATAACCGCTTATCATATATATGCGTTTCTGTTTTTTCCTTCTTCACCCATCATCTCACGTGGATAAGTGTTTCCACAGTATCTCCCTTGTGTGTCTTTTTTTCTAATTGCATGTGAGGTGAGACGTATCTCTGTGGGAACATCTCAGTGGATTCGATACCTCCATCACTCGCACCAGTCCTCCCTGTGTCTGTGTGCTCATTCTGTTTTGTTTTCTTCCTCCTTTCCCCTCTTGTCTTTGTCAAGAGTCCCACTACAACTGGGGCCTTAGAGTCACTGGTTGGTTTGGTTGGCAGTACACTACGGCGCTCTCTGGGTGTCTGCGTACAGATTTGCAACACCATTACACCCCCCTGTATTTTTATTTATTACGTCAAACCCCCATACTTCTCTGTGTACCTCAAGTGGCTGCTACGCAGCAGCAGTTTCTATATATATACTTTTAGTGGAGTACGTGATTGTGTGTGTGTGGGGAGTCTCATTCCATCGCTTGCTGGCCGTGCTCTAACTCTGTTGTCACAAGGGCGGGTGCTGTCAAGAAAGCCGTCTTCAAACCTCCTGTGTTCTTGTCTAAAGTCTCTCCCTCGTTTTCTTCGCCTTCACCCCCCCTCCCTCCCTCCCTCACGGTGTTTCCTGTCACTATATATCACGTTGACCACACTTCACGATACGCGTCTAACCTTTATTTTTTCTTCCCATTCGTCCTTGTGCTCACGTGACAGCCCCCCCCCTCCCCGCCCTTCCTCCTCGCCTCTAGCCCGGGATATCTTTGCACCCTTTCATCATCTCACCGTTCTTGTCCTGCTCCTACTCGTAACTTCTCGGGTGTGGATTCCCCAGTTTGACAGGGGGGGGGGCTGCGTGTGTCTCCAGAGATTCCCAGGGGAATACCCTTACTGCCCCCTTCTCTGTGCGTCCTCCCTCTCCTCTCCACTTTATTTTTGTAGCCGGGGAGGCACACAACGAGGGAGGAGCAAAAATAAACTCACGGCCCTCTCCATCTTCCGCTCAGTCACGGTTTTCCTTCCCTCCCACCCCCTTTTTTAATCATCGTTAACGGTCATCTTCTTGCTCGCTTTGCTCTTTCTGTTTTTCTCGCCCCCCCCCCTCCCCCTCCCAGAGGACACACACCGCGTCCACCCGCTATTTTTTTTTTGCTGAAACCCGACTTATTGTCCGTACCCCACCCCAGCTTCTTTAACCCTCCTTTCTTATTTTTCACTGCGTGGCCATCGGAGAAGAGGTGTGAGGACTGAGTGCGACTCGCACATATTTCTACATATTTATATTAGGTTGCGCAGCCGCCCCGCCCCCGCCTCGCCCATTCTTTGCCATCGCTCTTAACCCCTCACTCTGTGTGTGTGTGTGTGTTGTTTTGAGGTCTCGCCACTTCCCTTTTTTTTCATGTGTATGCGCTTGGGTTTGTGGCTGTCTTTATCTCCCTCCCCCCTCTTCCTCTTCTCGACCTTCTGTGCCTTGGCTTCTTGTGCCTGCGTGTGTGTGTGTGTGTGTGTGTGTCGCTTTGTCTTGGACATTGGCTTGAAACCATGCCGATATTCTATCGTCTCATCGCCACGCGCAGACAGGGGCCACGGGTCCCACGAATTGTGGCCTTGCTTTTTTTCGTGCTTCTTTTTATGGGTTTAAGCGCACGTGCGGCTGAGTATGACCCAGAACTCAGTGCATGCTCAGGCAGCAGCCCATATTACACCGTCATTGAGCACGTACACACCCGCCGCTTTCTAGAAGCCTTCAAGGAGACCATCCCCGCGCTGTCAGCCCTCTGGACATGCAACAATTTTTGCATCCGTCCTGGCATCACCTGTACAGCAGATGGTCTTGATCTCGTTTTGAACTCGTCGCTATTATCGGGAAGCCTTCCTGAACTCCCCAACGACGTGGATGGTTTCCGAGTGGTCCTCTCCAGCCTCACTTTTGTGGGCAACGGCAAGCGTCTCATCGGCTCGTTGCCCGTTAGTTGGAACCTCCTTACTCGCCTTTCCTTTCTCGATGTCAGTGCCACTGCCCTCTCCGGGACGTTGCCCGCGACGTGGGGAACAGCGGTGGACCCTCGCGTGATGAGCAGACGCGCCATCACGCCAGTCTCTGCAGCCTGCGAAGGGGCGTGCTTCCGTGTCCTTCGATTCGGAGGAAACCAGCTCAGCGGTACACTTCCCCCCACCTGGGGCCGGATGACAACTCTGACAGAAATATGGATCAACGACAATCGCTTCACTGGTGCCTTACCGCCCGAATGGAGCAACCTGACGAATCTCCGCATTCTCAACGCACGCAACAACCTCCTCACGGGTACACTACCACCGCAGTGGGCTTCACTGACCAACATCCGGAAAATCATAATAGATCACAACGACTTCTGCGGATGCATACCAGACCCTTGGAAGCTGCTTAGCCAACTCGAAGTCACCGCTGATGCACCACTTACAGCGCCGGATTGCATCGAATCGAATCCGTGCAAGCCTACCAGCAGCAGCTCCGCCCCGTCGTCGTCGTCTTCGTCGTCTGCGCCGTTCAGCAGCAGCTCCGCCCCGTCGTCGTCGTCTTCGTCGTCTGCGCCGTTCAGCAGCAGCTCCGCCCCGTCGTCGTCGTCATCATCGTCTGCGCCGTTCAGCAGCAGCTCCGCCCCGTCGTCGTCGTCTTCGTCGTCTGCGCCGTTCAGCAGCAGCTCCGCCCCGTCGTCGTCGTCTTCGTCGTCTGCGCCGTTCAGCAGCAGCTCCGCCCCGTCGTCGTCGTCATCATCGTCTGCGCCGTTCAGCAGCAGCTCCGCCCCGTCGTCGTCGTCTTCGTCGTCTGCGCCGTTCAGCAGCAGCTCCGCCCCGTCGTCGTCGTCTTCGTCATCTGCGCCGTTCAGCAGCAGCTCCGCCCCGTCGTCGTCGTCTTCGTCGTCTGCGCCGTTCAGCAGCAGCTCCGCCCCGTCGTCGTCGTCATCATCGTCTGCGCCGTTCAGCAGCAGCTCCGCCCCGTCGTCGTCGTCTTCGTCGTCTGCGCCGTTCAGCAGCAGCTCCGCCCCGTCGTCGTCGTCTTCGTCGTCTGCGCCGTTGAGCAGCAGCTCCGCCCCGTCGTCGTCGTCTTCGTCATCTGCGCCGTTCAGCAGCAGCTCCGCCCCGTCGTCGTCGTCTTCGTCGTCTGCGCCGTTGAGCAGCAGCTCCGCCCCGTCGTCGTCGTCTTCGTCGTCTGCGCCGTTGAGCAGCAGCTCCGCCCCGTCGTCGTCGTCTTCGTCATCTGCGCCGTTCAGCAGCAGCTCCGCCCCGTCGTCGTCGTCTTCGTCATCTGCGCCGTTCAGCAGCAGCTCCGCCCCGTCGTCGTCGTCTTCGTCATCTGCGCCGTTCAGCAGCAGCTCCGCCCCGTCGTCGTCGTCTTCGTCATCTGCGCCGTTCAGCAGCAGCTCCGCCCCGTCGTCGTCGTCTTCGTCGTCTGCGCCGTTCAGCAGCAGCTCCGCCCCGTCGTCGTCGTCTTCGTCGTCTGCGCCGTTCAGCAGCAGCTCCGCCCCGTCGTCGTCGTCTTCGTCGTCTGCGCCGTTCAGCAGCAGCTCCGCCCCGTCGTCCTCGTCTTCGTCATCTGCGCCGTTCAGCAGCAGCTCCGCCCCGTCGTCGTCGTCTTCGTCATCTGCGCCGTTCAGCAGCAGCTCCGCCCCGTCGTCGTCGTCTTCGTCGTCTGCGCCGTTCAGCAGCAGCTCCGCCCCGTCGTCCTCGTCTTCGTCGTCTGCGCCGTTCAGCAGCAGCTCCGCCCCGTCGTCCTCGTCTTCGTCATCTGCGCCGTTCAGCAGCAGCTCCGCCCCGTCGTCCTCGTCTTCGTCGTCTGCGCCGTTCAGCAGCAGCTCGGCCCCGTCGTCGTCGTCTTCGTCATCTGCGCCGTTCAGCAGCAGCTCCGCCCCGTCGTCCTCGTCTTCGTCGTCTGCGCCGTTCAGCAGCAGCTCCGCCCCGTCGTCGTCGTCTTCGTCATCTGCGCCGTTCAGCAGCAGCTCGGCCCCGTCGTCGTCGTCGTCGTCTTCGTCGTCTGCGCCGTTCAGCAGCAGCTCCGCCCCGTCGTCGTCGTCTTCGTCGTCTGCGCCGTTCAGCAGCAGCTCCGCCCCGTCGTCGTCGTCTTCGTCATCTGCGCCGTTCAGCAGCAGCTCCGCCCCGTCGTCGTCGTCTTCGTCGTCTGCGCCGTTGAGCAGCAGCTCCGCCCCGTCGTCGTCGTCTTCGTCGTCTGCGCCGTTGAGCAGCAGCTCCGCCCCGTCGTCGTCGTCTTCGTCATCTGCGCCGTTCAGCAGCAGCTCCGCCCCGTCGTCCTCGTCTTCGTCGTCTGCGCCGTTCAGCAGCAGCTCCGCCCCGTCGTCGTCGTCTTCGTCATCTGCGCCGTTCAGCAGCAGCTCGGCCCCGTCGTCGTCGTCGTCGTCTTCGTCGTCTGCGCCGTTCAGCAGCAGCTCCAACCCGTCGTCCTCGTCTTCGTCATCTGCGCCGTTCAGCAGCAGCTCGGCCCCGTCGTCCTCGTCTTCGTCATCTGCGCCGTTCAGCAGCAGCTCGGCCCCGTCGTCCTCGTCTTCGTCATCTGCGCCGTTCAGCAGCAGCTCCGCCCCGTCGTCGTCGTCTTCGTCATCTGCGCCGTTCAGCAGCAGCTCCGCCCCGTCGTCGTCGTCTTCGTCATCTGCGCCGTTCAGCAGCAGCTCCGCCCCGTCGTCGTCGTCTTCGTCATCTGCGCCGTTCAGCAGCAGCTCCGCCCCGTCGTCGTCGTCGTCGTCGTCTGCGCCGTTCAGCAGCAGCTCCGCCCCGTCGTCGTCGTCTTCGTCATCTGCGCCGTTCAGCAGCAGCTCCGCCCCGTCGTCCTCGTCTTCGTCGTCTGCACCGTTCAGCAGCAGCTCCGCCCCGTCGTCGTCGTCTTCGTCGTCTGCGCCGTTCAGCAGCAGCTCCGCCCCGTCGTCGTCGTCTTCGTCATCTGCGCCGTTCAGCAGCAGCTCCGCCCCGTCGTCGTCGTCTTCGTCGTCTGCGCCGTTCAGCAGCAGCTCCGCCCCGTCGTCGTCGTCGTCGTCTGCGCCGTTCAGCAGCAGCTCCGCCCCGTCGTCGTCGTCTTCGTCGTCTGCGCCGTTGAGCAGCAGCTCCGCCCCGTCGTCGTCGTCTTCGTCATCTGCGCCGTTCAGCAGCAGCTCCGCCCCGTCGTCGTCGTCTTCGTCGTCTGCGCCGTTGAGCAGCAGCTCCGCCCCGTCGTCGTCGTCTTCGTCGTCTGCGCCGTTGAGCAGCAGCTCCGCCCCGTCGTCGTCGTCTTCGTCATCTGCGCCGTTCAGCAGCAGCTCCGCCCCGTCGTCGTCGTCTTCGTCATCTGCGCCGTTCAGCAGCAGCTCCGCCCCGTCGTCGTCGTCTTCGTCATCTGCGCCGTTCAGCAGCAGCTCCGCCCCGTCGTCGTCGTCTTCGTCATCTGCGCCGTTCAGCAGCAGCTCCGCCCCGTCGTCGTCGTCTTCGTCGTCTGCGCCGTTCAGCAGCAGCTCCGCCCCGTCGTCGTCGTCTTCGTCGTCTGCGCCGTTCAGCAGCAGCTCCGCCCCGTCGTCGTCGTCTTCGTCGTCTGCGCCGTTCAGCAGCAGCTCCGCCCCGTCGTCCTCGTCTTCGTCATCTGCGCCGTTCAGCAGCAGCTCCGCCCCGTCGTCGTCGTCTTCGTCATCTGCGCCGTTCAGCAGCAGCTCCGCCCCGTCGTCGTCGTCTTCGTCGTCTGCGCCGTTCAGCAGCAGCTCCGCCCCGTCGTCCTCGTCTTCGTCGTCTGCGCCGTTCAGCAGCAGCTCCGCCCCGTCGTCCTCGTCTTCGTCATCTGCGCCGTTCAGCAGCAGCTCCGCCCCGTCGTCCTCGTCTTCGTCGTCTGCGCCGTTCAGCAGCAGCTCCGCCCCGTCGTCGTCGTCTTCGTCATCTGCGCCGTTCAGCAGCAGCTCCGCCCCGTCGTCGTCGTCTTCGTCGTCTGCGCCGTTCAGCAGCAGCTCCGCCCCGTCGTCGTCGTCTTCGTCATCTGCGCCGTTCAGCAGCAGCTCGGCCCCGTCGTCGTCGTCGTCTTCGTCGTCTGCGCCGTTCAGCAGCAGCTCCGCCCCGTCGTCGTCGTCTTCGTCGTCTGCGCCGTTCAGCAGCAGCTCCGCCCCGTCGTCGTCGTCTTCGTCATCTGCGCCGTTCAGCAGCAGCTCCGCCCCGTCGTCGTCGTCTTCGTCGTCTGCGCCGTTCAGCAGCAGCTCCGCCCCGTCGTCGTCGTCTTCGTCGTCTGCGCCGTTCAGCAGCAGCTCCGCCCCGTCGTCGTCGTCTTCGTCATCTGCGCCGTTCAGCAGCAGCTCCGCCCCGTCGTCCTCGTCTTCGTCGTCTGCGCCGTTCAGCAGCAGCTCCGCCCCGTCGTCGTCGTCTTCGTCATCTGCGCCGTTCAGCAGCAGCTCCGCCCCGTCGTCGTCGTCTTCGTCGTCTGCGCCGTTCAGCAGCAGCTCCGCCCCGTCGTCCTCGTCTTCGTCATCTGCGCCGTTCAGCAGCAGCTCCGCCCCGTCGTCGTCGTCTTCGTCATCTGCGCCGTTCAGCAGCAGCTCCGCCCCGTCGTCGTCGTCTTCGTCATCTGCGCCGTTCAGCAGCAGCTCCGCCCCGTCGTCGTCGTCTTCGTCGTCTGCGCCGTTCAGCAGCAGCTCCGCCCCGTCGTCGTCGTCTTCGTCATCTGCGCCGTTCAGCAGCAGCTCCGCCCCGTCGTCGTCGTCTTCGTCGTCTGCGCCGTTCAGCAGCAGCTCCGCCCCGTCGTCGTCGTCTTCGTCATCTGCGCCGTTCAGCAGCAGCTCCGCCCCGTCGTCGTCGTCTTCGTCGTCTGCGCCGTTCAGCAGCAGCTCCGCCCCGTCGTCGTCGTCTTCGTCATCTGCGCCGTTCAGCAGCAGCTCCGCCCCGTCGTCCTCGTCTTCGTCGTCTGCGCCGTTCAGCAGCAGCTCCGCCCCGTCGTCGTCGTCTTCGTCGTCTGCGCCGTTCAGCAGCAGCTCCGCCCCGTCGTCGTCGTCTTCGTCGTCTGCGCCGTTCAGCAGCAGCTCCGCCCCGTCGTCGTCGTCTTCGTCGTCTGCGCCGTTCAGCAGCAGCTCCGCCCCGTCGTCGTCGTCTTCGTCATCTGCGCCGTTCAGCAGCAGCTCCGCCCCGTCGTCGTCGTCTTCGTCGTCTGCGCCGTTCAGCAGCAGCTCCGCCCCGTCGTCGTCGTCTTCGTCGTCTGCGCCGTTCAGCAGCAGCTCCGCCCCGTCGTCGTCGTCTTCGTCATCTGCGCCGTTCAGCAGCAGCTCCGCCCCGTCGTCGTCGTCTTCGTCGTCTGCGCCGTTCAGCAGCAGCTCCGCCCCGTCGTCGTCGTCTTCGTCATCTGCGCCGTTCAGCAGCAGCTCCGCCCCGTCGTCGTCGTCTTCGTCATCTGCGCCGTTCAGCAGCAGCTCCGCCCCGTCGTCGTCGTCTTCGTCATCTGCGCCGTTCAGCAGCAGCTCCGCCCCGTCGTCGTCGTCTTCGTCGTCTGCGCCGTTCAGCAGCAGCTCCGCCCCGTCGTCGTCGTCGTCGTCATCTGCGCCGTTCAGCAGCAGCTCCGCCCCGTCGTCGTCGTCTTCGTCGTCTGCGCCGTTCAGCAGCAGCTCCGCCCCGTCGTCGTCGTCTTCGTCGTCTGCGCCGTTCAGCAGCAGCTCCGCCCCGTCGTCGTCGTCTTCGTCGTCTGCGCCGTTCAGCAGCAGCTCCGCCCCGTCGTCGTCGTCTTCGTCATCTGCGCCGTTCAGCAGCAGCTCCGCCCCGTCGTCGTCGTCTTCGTCGTCTGCGCCGTTCAGCAGCAGCTCCGCCCCGTCGTCGTCGTCTTCGTCGTCTGCGCCGTTCAGCAGCAGCTCCGCCCCGTCGTCGTCGTCTTCGTCATCTGCGCCGTTCAGCAGCAGCTCCGCCCCGTCGTCGTCGTCTTCGTCATCTGCGCCGTTCAGCAGCAGCTCCGCCCCGTCGTCGTCGTCTTCGTCATCTGCGCCGTTCAGCAGCAGCTCCGCCCCGTCGTCGTCGTCTTCGTCATCTGCGCCGTTCAGCAGCAGCTCCGCCCCGTCGTCGTCGTCTTCGTCGTCTGCGCCGTTCAGCAGCAGCTCCGCCCCGTCGTCGTCGTCTTCGTCGTCTGCGCCGTTCAGCAGCAGCTCCGCCCCGTCGTCCTCGTCTTCGTCATCTGCGCCGTTCAGCAGCAGCTCCGCCCCGTCGTCGTCGTCTTCGTCATCTGCGCCGTTCAGCAGCAGCTCCGCCCCGTCGTCGTCGTCTTCGTCGTCTGCGCCGTTCAGCAGCAGCTCCGCCCCGTCGTCCTCGTCTTCGTCGTCTGCGCCGTTCAGCAGCAGCTCCGCCCCGTCGTCCTCGTCTTCGTCATCTGCGCCGTTCAGCAGCAGCTCCGCCCCGTCGTCCTCGTCTTCGTCGTCTGCGCCGTTCAGCAGCAGCTCCGCCCCGTCGTCGTCGTCTTCGTCATCTGCGCCGTTCAGCAGCAGCTCCGCCCCGTCGTCCTCGTCTTCGTCGTCTGCGCCGTTCAGCAGCAGCTCCGCCCCGTCGTCGTCGTCTTCGTCATCTGCGCCGTTCAGCAGCAGCTCGGCCCCGTCGTCGTCGTCGTCGTCTTCGTCGTCTGCGCCGTTCAGCAGCAGCTCCGCCCCGTCGTCGTCGTCTTCGTCGTCTGCGCCGTTGAGCAGCAGCTCCGCCCCGTCGTCGTCGTCTTCGTCATCTGCGCCGTTCAGCAGCAGCTCCGCCCCGTCGTCGTCGTCTTCGTCGTCTGCGCCGTTGAGCAGCAGCTCCGCCCCGTCGTCGTCGTCTTCGTCGTCTGCGCCGTTGAGCAGCAGCTCCGCCCCGTCGTCGTCGTCTTCGTCATCTGCGCCGTTCAGCAGCAGCTCCGCCCCGTCGTCCTCGTCTTCGTCGTCTGCGCCGTTCAGCAGCAGCTCCGCCCCGTCGTCGTCGTCTTCGTCATCTGCGCCGTTCAGCAGCAGCTCGGCCCCGTCGTCGTCGTCGTCGTCTTCGTCGTCTGCGCCGTTCAGCAGCAGCTCCAACCCGTCGTCCTCGTCTTCGTCATCTGCGCCGTTCAGCAGCAGCTCGGCCCCGTCGTCCTCGTCTTCGTCATCTGCGCCGTTCAGCAGCAGCTCGGCCCCGTCGTCCTCGTCTTCGTCATCTGCGCCGTTCAGCAGCAGCTCCGCCCCGTCGTCGTCGTCTTCGTCATCTGCGCCGTTCAGCAGCAGCTCCGCCCCGTCGTCGTCGTCTTCGTCATCTGCGCCGTTCAGCAGCAGCTCCGCCCCGTCGTCGTCGTCTTCGTCATCTGCGCCGTTCAGCAGCAGCTCCGCCCCGTCGTCGTCGTCTTCGTCATCTGCGCCGTTCAGCAGCAGCTCCGCCCCGTCGTCGTCGTCGTCGTCGTCTGCGCCGTTCAGCAGCAGCTCCGCCCCGTCGTCGTCGTCTTCGTCATCTGCGCCGTTCAGCAGCAGCTCCGCCCCGTCGTCCTCGTCTTCGTCGTCTGCGCCGTTCAGCAGCAGCTCCGCCCCGTCGTCGTCGTCTTCGTCGTCTGCGCCGTTCAGCAGCAGCTCCGCCCCGTCGTCGTCGTCTTCGTCATCTGCGCCGTTCAGCAGCAGCTCCGCCCCGTCGTCGTCGTCTTCGTCGTCTGCGCCGTTCAGCAGCAGCTCCGCCCCGTCGTCGTCGTCGTCATCTGCGCCGTTCAGCAGCAGCTCCGCCCCGTCGTCGTCGTCGTCGTCGTCTGCGCCGTTCAGCAGCAGCTCCGCCCCGTCGTCGTCGTCTTCGTCATCTGCGCCGTTCAGCAGCAGCTCCGCCCCGTCGTCGTCGTCTTCGTCATCTGCGCCGTTCAGCAGCAGCTCCGCCCCGTCGTCGTCGTCTTCGTCATCTGCGCCGTTCAGCAGCAGCTCCGCCCCGTCGTCGTCGTCTTCGTCATCTGCGCCGTTCAGCAGCAGCTCCGCCCCGTCGTCGTCGTCTTCGTCGTCTGCACCGTTCAGCAGCAGCTCCGCCCCGTCGTCGTCGTCTTCGTCGTCTGCGCCGTTCAGCAGCAGCTCCGCCCCGTCGTCGTCGTCGTCATCTGCGCCGTTCAGCAGCAGCTCCGCCCCGTCGTCGTCGTCGTCGTCGTCTGCGCCGTTCAGCAGCAGCTCCGCCCCGTCGTCGTCGTCTTCGTCATCTGCGCCGTTCAGCAGCAGCTCCGCCCCGTCGTCGTCGTCGTCGTCGTCTGCGCCGTTCAGCAGCAGCTCCGCCCCGTCGTCGTCGTCTTCGTCCTCTGCGCCGTTCAGCAGCAGCTCCGCCCCGTCGTCGTCGTCTTCGTCATCTGCGCCGTTCAGCAGCAGCTCCGCCCCGTCGTCGTCGTCTTCGTCGTCTGCGCCGTTCAGCAGCAGCTCCGCCCCGTCGTCGTCGTCTTCGTCCTCTGCGCCGTTCAGCAGCAGCTCCGCCCCGTCGTCGTCGTCTTCGTCATCTGCGCCGTTCAGCAGCAGCTCCGCCCCGTCGTCGTCGTCTTCGTCGTCTGCGCCGTTCAGCAGCAGCTCCGCCCCGTCGTCGTCGTCTTCGTCGTCTGCACCGTTCAGCAGCAGCTCCGCCCCGTCGTCGTCGTCTTCGTCATCTGCGCCGTTCAGCAGCAGCTCCGCCCCGTCGTCGTCGTCTTCGTCATCTGCGCCGTTCAGCAGCAGCTCCGCCCCGTCGTCGTCGTCTTCGTCATCTGCGCCGTTCAGCAGCAGCTCCGCCCCGTCGTCGTCGTCGTCGTCGTCTGCGCCGTTCAGCAGCAGCTCCGCCCCGTCGTCGTCGTCTTCGTCATCTGCGCCGTTCAGCAGCAGCTCCGCCCCGTCGTCCTCGTCTTCGTCGTCTGCGCCGTTCAGCAGCAGCTCCGCCCCGTCGTCGTCGTCTTCGTCGTCTGCGCCGTTCAGCAGCAGCTCCGCCCCGTCGTCGTCGTCTTCGTCGTCTGCGCCGTTCAGCAGCAGCTCCGCCCCGTCGTCCTCGTCTTCGTCATCTGCGCCGTTCAGCAGCAGCTCCGCCCCGTCGTCGTCGTCTTCGTCATCTGCGCCGTTCAGCAGCAGCTCCGCCCCGTCGTCGTCGTCTTCGTCATCTGCGCCGTTCAGCAGCAGCTCCGCCCCGTCGTCGTCGTCTTCGTCGTCTGCACCGTTCAGCAGCAGCTCCGCCCCGTCGTCGTCGTCTTCGTCATCTGCGCCGTTCAGCAGCAGCTCCGCCCCGTCGTCGTCGTCTTCGTCGTCTGCGCCGTTCAGCAGCAGCTCCGCCCCGTCGTCGTCGTCTTCGTCATCTGCGCCGTTCAGCAGCAGCTCCGCCCCGTCGTCCTCGTCTTCGTCATCTGCGCCGTTCAGCAGCAGCTCCGCCCCGTCGTCCTCGTCTTCGTCATCTGCGCCGTTCAGCAGCAGCTCCGCCCCGTCGTCCTCGTCTTCGTCATCTGCGCCGTTCAGCAGCAGCTCCGCCCCGTCGTCCTCGTCTTCGTCATCTGCGCCGTTCAGCAGCAGCTCCGCCCCGTCGTCGTCGTCTTCGTCATCTGCGCCGTTCAGCAGCAGCTCCGCCCCGTCGTCGTCGTCTTCGTCGTCTGCGCCGTTCAGCAGCAGCTCCGCCCCGTCGTCGTCGTCTTCGTCATCTGCGCCGTTCAGCAGCAGCTCCGCCCCGTCGTCGTCGTCTTCGTCGTCTGCGCCGTTCAGCAGCAGCTCCGCCCCGTCGTCGTCGTCTTCGTCATCTGCGCCGTTCAGCAGCAGCTCCGCCCCGTCGTCGTCGTCTTCGTCATCTGCGCCGTTCAGCAGCAGCTCCGCCCCGTCGTCGTCGTCTTCGTCGTCTGCGCCGTTCAGCAGCAGCTCCGCCCCGTCGTCGTCGTCTTCGTCCTCTGCGCCGTTCAGCAGCAGCTCCGCCCCGTCGTCGTCGTCTTCGTCATCTGCGCCGTTCAGCAGCAGCTCCGCCCCGTCGTCGTCGTCTTCGTCGTCTGCGCCGTTCAGCAGCAGCTCCGCCCCGTCGTCGTCGTCTTCGTCGTCTGCGCCGTTCAGCAGCAGCTCCGCCCCGTCGTCGTCGTCTTCGTCATCTGCGCCGTTCAGCAGCAGCTCCGCCCCGTCGTCGTCGTCTTCGTCATCTGCGCCGTTCAGCAGCAGCTCCGCCCCGTCGTCGTCGTCTTCGTCATCTGCGCCGTTCAGCAGCAGCTCCGCCCCGTCGTCGTCGTCGTCGTCGTCTGCGCCGTTCAGCAGCAGCTCCGCCCCGTCGTCGTCGTCTTCGTCATCTGCGCCGTTCAGCAGCAGCTCCGCCCCGTCGTCCTCGTCTTCGTCGTCTGCACCGTTCAGCAGCAGCTCCGCCCCGTCGTCGTCGTCTTCGTCGTCTGCGCCGTTCAGCAGCAGCTCCGCCCCGTCGTCGTCGTCTTCGTCGTCTGCGCCGTTCAGCAGCAGCTCCGCCCCGTCGTCGTCGTCTTCGTCATCTGCGCCGTTCAGCAGCAGCTCCGCCCCGTCGTCGTCGTCTTCGTCATCTGCGCCGTTCAGCAGCAGCTCCGCCCCGTCGTCGTCGTCTTCGTCATCTGCGCCGTTCAGCAGCAGCTCCGCCCCGTCGTCGTCGTCTTCGTCGTCTGCACCGTTCAGCAGCAGCTCCGCCCCGTCGTCGTCGTCTTCGTCATCTGCGCCGTTCAGCAGCAGCTCCGCCCCGTCGTCGTCGTCTTCGTCGTCTGCGCCGTTCAGCAGCAGCTCCGCCCCGTCGTCGTCGTCTTCGTCATCTGCGCCGTTCAGCAGCAGCTCCGCCCCGTCGTCGTCGTCTTCGTCGTCTGCGCCGTTGAGCAGCAGCTCCGCCCCGTCGTCGTCGTCTTCGTCATCTGCGCCGTTCAGCAGCAGCTCCGCCCCGTCGTCGTCGTCTTCGTCCTCTGCGCCGTTCAGCAGCAGCTCCGCCCCGTCGTCGTCGTCTTCGTCATCTGCGCCGTTCAGCAGCAGCTCCGCCCCGTCGTCGTCGTCTTCGTCATCTGCGCCGTTCAGCAGCAGCTCCGCCCCGTCGTCGTCGTCTTCGTCATCTGCGCCGTTCAGCAGCAGCTCGGCCCCGTCGTCGTCGTCGTCGTCTTCGTCATCTGCGCCGTTCAGCAGCAGCTCCGCCCCGTCGTCGTCGTCTTCGTCATCTGCGCCGTTCAGCAGCAGCTCCGCCCCGTCGTCGTCGTCTTCGTCGTCTGCGCCGTTGAGCAGCAGCTCCGCCCCGTCGTCCTCGTCTTCGTCATCTGCGCCGTTCAGCAGCAGCTCCGCCCCGTCGTCGTCGTCTTCGTCATCTGCGCCGTTCAGCAGCAGCTCCGCCCCGTCGTCGTCGTCTTCGTCGTCTGCGCCGTTCAGCAGCAGCTCCGCCCCGTCGTCGTCGTCTTCGTCATCTGCGCCGTTCAGCAGCAGCTCCGCCCCGTCGTCCTCGTCTTCGTCGTCTGCGCCGTTCAGCAGCAGCTCCGCCCCGTCGTCGTCGTCTTCGTCATCTGCGCCGTTCAGCAGCAGCTCCGCCCCGTCGTCGTCGTCTTCGTCGTCTGCGCCGTTCAGCAGCAGCTCCGCCCCGTCGTCGTCGTCTTCGTCATCTGCGCCGTTCAGCAGCAGCTCCGCCCCGTCGTCGTCGTCTTCGTCATCTGCGCCGTTCAGCAGCAGCTCCGCCCCGTCGTCGTCGTCTTCGTCATCTGCGCCGTTCAGCAGCAGCTCCGCCCCGTCGTCGTCGTCTTCGTCGTCTGCACCGTTCAGCAGCAGCTCCGCCCCGTCGTCGTCGTCTTCGTCGTCTGCGCCGTTCAGCAGCAGCTCCGCCCCGTCGTCGTCGTCTTCGTCATCTGCGCCGTTCAGCAGCAGCTCCGCCCCGTCGTCGTCGTCTTCGTCGTCTGCGCCGTTCAGCAGCAGCTCCGCCCCGTCGTCGTCGTCTTCGTCATCTGCGCCGTTCAGCAGCAGCTCCGCCCCGTCGTCGTCGTCTTCGTCGTCTGCGCCGTTCAGCAGCAGCTCCGCCCCGTCGTCCTCGTCTTCGTCATCTGCGCCGTTCAGCAGCAGCTCCGCCCCGTCGTCGTCGTCTTCGTCGTCTGCGCCGTTCAGCAGCAGCTCCGCCCCGTCGTCCTCGTCTTCGTCATCTGCGCCGTTCAGCAGCAGCTCCGCCCCGTCGTCGTCGTCTTCGTCATCTGCGCCGTTCAGCAGCAGCTCCGCCCCGTCGTCGTCGTCTTCGTCGTCTGCGCCGTTCAGCAGCAGCTCCGCCCCGTCGTCGTCGTCTTCGTCGTCTGCGCCGTTCAGCAGCAGCTCCGCCCCGTCGTCCTCGTCTTCGTCATCTGCGCCGTTCAGCAGCAGCTCCGCCCCGTCGTCGTCGTCTTCGTCGTCTGCGCCGTTCAGCAGCAGCTCCGCCCCGTCGTCGTCGTCTTCGTCATCTGCGCCGTTCAGCAGCAGCTCCGCCCCGTCTTCCTCGTCTTCGTCATCTGCGCCGTTCAGCAGCAGCTCCGCCCCGTCGTCGTCGTCTTCGTCGTCTGCGCCGTTCAGCAGCAGCTCGGCCCCGTCGTCGTCGTCTTCGTCATCTGCGCCGTTCAGCAGCAGCTCCGCCCCGTCGTCGTCGTCTTCGTCGTCTGCGCCGTTCAGCAGCAGCTCCGCCCCGTCGTCGTCGTCTTCGTCGTCTGCGCCGTTCAGCAGCAGCTCCGCCCCGTCTTCCTCGTCTTCGTCATCTGCGCCGTTCAGCAGCAGCTCCGCCCCGTCGTCGTCGTCTTCGTCGTCTGCACCGTTCAGCAGCAGCTCCGCCCCATCGTCGTCGTCTTCGTCATCTGCGCCGTTCAGCAGCAGCTCGGCCCCGTCGTCGTCGTCGTCGTCTTCGTCATCTGCGCCGTTCAGCAGCAGCTCGGCCCCGTCGTCGTCGTCGTCGTCTTCGTCATCTGCGCCGTTCAGCAGCAGCTCCGCCCCGTCGTCCTCGTCTTCGTCGTCTGCGCCGTTCAGCAGCAGCTCCGCCCCGTCGTCGTCGTCTTCGTCATCTGCGCCGTTCAGCAGCAGCTCGGCCCCGTCGTCGTCGTCGTCGTCTTCGTCGTCTGCGCCGTTCAGCAGCAGCTCCAACCCGTCGTCCTCGTCTTCGTCATCTGCGCCGTTCAGCAGCAGCTCGGCCCCGTCGTCCTCGTCTTCGTCATCTGCGCCGTTCAGCAGCAGCTCGGCCCCGTCGTCCTCGTCTTCGTCATCTGCGCCGTTCAGCAGCAGCTCCGCCCCGTCGTCGTCGTCTTCGTCATCTGCGCCGTTCAGCAGCAGCTCCGCCCCGTCGTCGTCGTCTTCGTCATCTGCGCCGTTCAGCAGCAGCTCCGCCCCGTCGTCGTCGTCTTCGTCATCTGCGCCGTTCAGCAGCAGCTCCGCCCCGTCGTCGTCGTCTTCGTCATCTGCGCCGTTCAGCAGCAGCTCCGCCCCGTCGTCGTCGTCTTCGTCATCTGCGCCGTTCAGCAGCAGCTCCGCCCCGTCGTCGTCGTCTTCGTCATCTGCGCCGTTCAGCAGCAGCTCCGCCCCGTCGTCGTCGTCTTCGTCATCTGCGCCGTTCAGCAGCAGCTCCGCCCCGTCGTCGTCGTCTTCGTCGTCTGCGCCGTTCAGCAGCAGCTCCGCCCCGTCGTCCTCGTCTTCGTCATCTGCGCCGTTCAGCAGCAGCTCCGCCCCGTCGTCGTCGTCTTCGTCATCTGCGCCGTTCAGCAGCAGCTCCGCCCCGTCGTCGTCGTCTTCGTCATCTGCGCCGTTCAGCAGCAGCTCCGCCCCGTCGTCGTCGTCTTCGTCGTCTGCGCCGTTCAGCAGCAGCTCCGCCCCGTCGTCGTCGTCTTCGTCATCTGCGCCGTTCAGCAGCAGCTCCGCCCCGTCGTCGTCGTCTTCGTCGTCTGCGCCGTTCAGCAGCAGCTCCGCCCCGTCGTCGTCGTCTTCGTCGTCTGCGCCGTTCAGCAGCAGCTCCGCCCCGTCGTCGTCGTCTTCGTCATCTGCGCCGTTCAGCAGCAGCTCCGCCCCGTCGTCGTCGTCTTCGTCATCTGCGCCGTTCAGCAGCAGCTCCGCCCCGTCGTCGTCGTCTTCGTCATCTGCGCCGTTCAGCAGCAGCTCCGCCCCGTCGTCGTCGTCTTCGTCATCTGCGCCGTTCAGCAGCAGCTCCGCCCCGTCGTCGTCGTCTTCGTCGTCTGCGCCGTTCAGCAGCAGCTCCGCCCCGTCGTCGTCGTCTTCGTCATCTGCGCCGTTCAGCAGCAGCTCCGCCCCGTCGTCGTCGTCTTCGTCATCTGCGCCGTTCAGCAGCAGCTCCGCCCCGTCGTCGTCGTCTTCGTCGTCTGCGCCGTTCAGCAGCAGCTCCGCCCCGTCGTCCTCGTCTTCGTCGTCTGCGCCGTTCAGCAGCAGCTCCGCCCCGTCGTCCTCGTCTTCGTCATCTGCGCCGTTCAGCAGCAGCTCCGCCCCGTCGTCCTCGTCTTCGTCGTCTGCGCCGTTCAGCAGCAGCTCCGCCCCGTCGTCGTCGTCTTCGTCATCTGCGCCGTTCAGCAGCAGCTCCGCCCCGTCGTCGTCGTCTTCGTCGTCTGCGCCGTTCAGCAGCAGCTCCGCCCCGTCGTCGTCGTCTTCGTCATCTGCGCCGTTCAGCAGCAGCTCCGCCCCGTCGTCCTCGTCTTCGTCGTCTGCGCCGTTCAGCAGCAGCTCCGCCCCGTCGTCGTCGTCTTCGTCGTCTGCGCCGTTCAGCAGCAGCTCCGCCCCGTCGTCGTCGTCTTCGTCATCTGCGCCGTTCAGCAGCAGCTCCGCCCCGTCGTCCTCGTCTTCGTCGTCTGCGCCGTTCAGCAGCAGCTCCGCCCCGTCGTCGTCGTCTTCGTCATCTGCGCCGTTCAGCAGCAGCTCCGCCCCGTCGTCGTCGTCTTCGTCGTCTGCGCCGTTCAGCAGCAGCTCCGCCCCGTCGTCGTCGTCTTCGTCATCTGCGCCGTTCAGCAGCAGCTCCGCCCCGTCGTCGTCGTCTTCGTCATCTGCGCCGTTCAGCAGCAGCTCCGCCCCGTCGTCGTCGTCTTCGTCATCTGCGCCGTTCAGCAGCAGCTCCGCCCCGTCGTCGTCGTCTTCGTCGTCTGCGCCGTTCAGCAGCAGCTCCGCCCCGTCGTCGTCGTCTTCGTCGTCTGCGCCGTTCAGCAGCAGCTCCGCCCCGTCGTCGTCGTCTTCGTCATCTGCGCCGTTCAGCAGCAGCTCCGCCCCGTCGTCCTCGTCTTCGTCGTCTGCGCCGTTCAGCAGCAGCTCCGCCCCGTCGTCGTCGTCTTCGTCGTCTGCGCCGTTCAGCAGCAGCTCCGCCCCGTCGTCGTCGTCTTCGTCGTCTGCGCCGTTCAGCAGCAGCTCCGCCCCGTCGTCCTCGTCTTCGTCATCTGCGCCGTTCAGCAGCAGCTCCGCCCCGTCGTCCTCGTCTTCGTCATCTGCGCCGTTCAGCAGCAGCTCCGCCCCGTCGTCGTCGTCTTCGTCATCTGCGCCGTTCAGCAGCAGCTCCGCCCCGTCGTCCTCGTCTTCGTCGTCTGCGCCGTTCAGCAGCAGCTCCGCCCCGTCGTCGTCGTCTTCGTCATCTGCGCCGTTCAGCAGCAGCTCCGCCCCGTCGTCGTCGTCTTCGTCATCTGCGCCGTTCAGCAGCAGCTCCGCCCCGTCGTCGTCGTCTTCGTCATCTGCGCCGTTCAGCAGCAGCTCCGCCCCGTCGTCGTCGTCTTCGTCATCTGCGCCGTTCAGCAGCAGCTCCGCCCCGTCGTCGTCGTCTTCGTCGTCTGCGCCGTTCAGCAGCAGCTCCGCCCCGTCGTCGTCGTCTTCGTCATCTGCGCCGTTCAGCAGCAGCTCCGCCCCGTCGTCGTCGTCTTCGTCATCTGCGCCGTTCAGCAGCAGCTCCGCCCCGTCGTCGTCGTCTTCGTCGTCTGCGCCGTTCAGCAGCAGCTCCGCCCCGTCGTCGTCGTCTTCGTCATCTGCGCCGTTCAGCAGCAGCTCCGCCCCGTCTTCCTCGTCTTCGTCATCTGCGCCGTTCAGCAGCAGCTCCGCCCCGTCGTCGTCGTCTTCGTCATCTGCGCCGTTCAGCAGCAGCTCCGCCCCGTCGTCGTCGTCTTCGTCATCTGCGCCGTTCAGCAGCAGCTCCGCCCCGTCGTCGTCGTCTTCGTCATCTGCGCCGTTCAGCAGCAGCTCCGCCCCGTCGTCGTCGTCTTCGTCGTCTGCGCCGTTCAGCAGCAGCTCCGCCCCGTCGTCGTCGTCTTCGTCATCTGCGCCGTTCAGCAGCAGCTCCGCCCCGTCGTCGTCGTCTTCGTCATCTGCGCCGTTCAGCAGCAGCTCCGCCCCGTCGTCGTCGTCTTCGTCATCTGCGCCGTTCAGCAGCAGCTCCGCCCCGTCGTCGTCGTCTTCGTCGTCTGCACCGTTCAGCAGCAGCTCCGCCCCGTCGTCGTCGTCTTCGTCGTCTGCACCGTTCAGCAGCAGCTCCGCCCCGTCTTCCTCGTCTTCGTCATCTGCGCCGTTCAGCAGCAGCTCCGCCCCGTCGTCGTCGTCTTCGTCATCTGCGCCGTTCAGCAGCAGCTCCGCCCCGTCGTCCTCGTCTTCGTCGTCTGCGCCGTTCAGCAGCAGCTCCGCCCCGTCGTCGTCGTCTTCGTCATCTGCGCCGTTCAGCAGCAGCTCCGCCCCGTCGTCGTCGTCTTCGTCGTCTGCGCCGTTCAGCAGCAGCTCCGCCCCGTCGTCGTCGTCTTCGTCATCTGCGCCGTTCAGCAGCAGCTCCGCCCCGTCGTCGTCGTCTTCGTCATCTGCGCCGTTCAGCAGCAGCTCCGCCCCGTCGTCGTCGTCTTCGTCATCTGCGCCGTTCAGCAGCAGCTCCGCCCCGTCGTCGTCGTCTTCGTCATCTGCGCCGTTCAGCAGCAGCTCCGCCCCGTCGTCGTCGTCTTCGTCGTCTGCGCCGTTCAGCAGCAGCTCCGCCCCGTCGTCGTCGTCTTCGTCATCTGCGCCGTTCAGCAGCAGCTCCGCCCCGTCGTCGTCGTCTTCGTCATCTGCGCCGTTCAGCAGCAGCTCCGCCCCGTCGTCGTCGTCTTCGTCGTCTGCGCCGTTCAGCAGCAGCTCCGCCCCGTCGTCGTCGTCTTCGTCATCTGCGCCGTTCAGCAGCAGCTCCGCCCCGTCGTCGTCGTCTTCGTCGTCTGCGCCGTTCAGCAGCAGCTCCGCCCCGTCGTCGTCGTCTTCGTCATCTGCGCCGTTCAGCAGCAGCTCCGCCCCGTCGTCGTCGTCTTCGTCGTCTGCGCCGTTCAGCAGCAGCTCCGCCCCGTCGTCGTCGTCTTCGTCATCTGCGCCGTTCAGCAGCAGCTCCGCCCCGTCGTCGTCGTCTTCGTCATCTGCGCCGTTCAGCAGCAGCTCCGCCCCGTCGTCGTCGTCTTCGTCATCTGCGCCGTTCAGCAGCAGCTCCGCCCCGTCGTCGTCGTCTTCGTCGTCTGCGCCGTTCAGCAGCAGCTCCGCCCCGTCGTCGTCGTCTTCGTCGTCTGCGCCGTTCAGCAGCAGCTCCGCCCCGTCGTCGTCGTCTTCGTCGTCTGCGCCGTTCAGCAGCAGCTCCGCCCCGTCGTCGTCGTCTTCGTCGTCTGCACCGTTCAGCAGCAGCTCCGCCCCGTCGTCGTCGTCTTCGTCATCTGCGCCGTTCAGCAGCAGCTCCGCCCCGTCGTCGTCGTCTTCGTCATCTGCGCCGTTCAGCAGCAGCTCCGCCCCGTCGTCGTCGTCGTCGTCATCTGCGCCGTTCAGCAGCAGCTCCGCCCCGTCGTCGTCGTCTTCGTCATCTGCGCCGTTCAGCAGCAGCTCCGCCCCGTCGTCGTCGTCTTCGTCGTCTGCGCCGTTCAGCAGCAGCTCCGCCCCGTCGTCGTCGTCTTCGTCATCTGCGCCGTTCAGCAGCAGCTCCGCCCCGTCGTCGTCGTCTTCGTCGTCTGCGCCGTTCAGCAGCAGCTCCGCCCCGTCGTCGTCGTCTTCGTCATCTGCGCCGTTCAGCAGCAGCTCCGCCCCGTCGTCGTCGTCTTCGTCATCTGCACCGTTCAGCAGCAGCTCCGCCCCGTCGTCGTCGTCTTCGTCATCTGCGCCGTTCAGCAGCAGCTCCGCCCCGTCGTCGTCGTCTTCGTCATCTGCGCCGTTCAGCAGCAGCTCCGCCCCGTCGTCGTCGTCGTCGTCGTCTGCGCCGTTCAGCAGCAGCTCCGCCCCGTCGTCGTCGTCTTCGTCATCTGCGCCGTTCAGCAGCAGCTCCGCCCCGTCGTCGTCGTCTTCGTCATCTGCGCCGTTCAGCAGCAGCTCCGCCCCGTCGTCGTCGTCTTCGTCATCTGCGCCGTTCAGCAGCAGCTCCGCCCCGTCGTCGTCGTCTTCGTCCTCTGCGCCGTTCAGCAGCAGCTCCGCCCCGTCGTCGTCGTCTTCGTCATCTGCGCCGTTCAGCAGCAGCTCCGCCCCGTCGTCCTCGTCTTCGTCATCTGCGCCGTTCAGCAGCAGCTCCGCCCCGTCGTCCTCGTCTTCGTCGTCTGCACCGTTCAGCAGCAGCTCCGCCCCGTCGTCGTCGTCTTCGTCGTCTGCGCCGTTCAGCAGCAGCTCCGCCCCGTCGTCGTCGTCTTCGTCATCTGCGCCGTTCAGCAGCAGCTCCGCCCCGTCGTCGTCGTCGTCGTCGTCTGCGCCGTTCAGCAGCAGCTCCGCCCCGTCGTCCTCGTCTTCGTCATCTGCGCCGTTCAGCAGCAGCTCCGCCCCGTCGTCGTCGTCGTCATCTGCGCCGTTCAGCAGCAGCTCCGCCCCGTCGTCCTCGTCTTCGTCATCTGCGCCGTTCAGCAGCAGCTCCGCCCCGTCGTCGTCGTCTTCGTCATCTGCGCCGTTCAGCAGCAGCTCCGCCCCGTCGTCGTCGTCTTCGTCATCTGCGCCGTTCAGCAGCAGCTCCGCCCCGTCGTCGTCGTCTTCGTCGTCTGCGCCGTTCAGCAGCAGCTCCGCCCCGTCGTCGTCGTCTT
Source organism: Porcisia hertigi (assembly GCF_017918235.1). Taxonomy (NCBI): domain Eukaryota; phylum Euglenozoa; class Kinetoplastea; order Trypanosomatida; family Trypanosomatidae; genus Porcisia; species Porcisia hertigi. Next base: position 245,602 of record NC_090594.1, read on the forward strand.
CGTCATCTGCGCCGTTCAGCAGCAGCTCCGCCCCGTCGTCGTCGTCTTCGTCGTCTGCGCCGTTGAGCAGCAGCTCCGCCCCGTCGTCGTCGTCTTCGTCATCTGCGCCGTTCAGCAGCAGCTCCGCCCCGTCGTCGTCGTCTTCGTCATCTGCGCCGTTCAGCAGCAGCTCCGCGCCGTCGTCGTCGTCTTCGTCATCTGCGCCGTTCAGCAGCAGCTCCGCCCCGTCGTCGTCGTCTTCGTCATCTGCGCCGTTCAGCAGCAGCTCCGCCCCGTCGTCGTCGTCTTCGTCATCTGCGCCGTTCAGCAGCAGCTCCGCCCCGTCGTCGTCGTCTTCGTCGTCTGCGCCGTTCAGCAGCAGCTCCGCCCCGTCGTCGTCGTCTTCGTCATCTGCGCCGTTCAGCAGCAGCTCCGCCCCGTCGTCGTCGTCGTCGTCGTCTGCGCCGTTCAGCAGCAGCTCCGCCCCGTCGTCGTCGTCTTCGTCATCTGCGCCGTTCAGCAGCAGCTCCGCCCCGTCGTCGTCGTCTTCGTCATCTGCGCCGTTCAGCAGCAGCTCCGCCCCGTCGTCGTCGTCTTCGTCATCTGCGCCGTTCAGCAGCAGCTCCGCCCCGTCGTCGTCGTCTTCGTCATCTGCGCCGTTCAGCAGCAGCTCCGCCCCGTCGTCGTCGTCTTCGTCGTCTGCACCGTTCAGCAGCAGCTCCGCCCCGTCGTCGTCGTCTTCGTCGTCTGCGCCGTTCAGCAGCAGCTCCGCCCCGTCGTCGTCGTCTTCGTCGTCTGCGCCGTTCAGCAGCAGCTCCGCCCCGTCGTCGTCGTCTTCGTCATCTGCGCCGTTCAGCAGCAGCTCCGCCCCGTCGTCGTCGTCTTCGTCATCTGCGCCGTTCAGCAGCAGCTCCGCCCCGTCGTCGTCGTCGTCATCTGCGCCGTTCAGCAGCAGCTCCGCCCCGTCTTCCTCGTCTTCGTCATCTGCGCCGTTCAGCAGCAGCTCCGCCCCGTCGTCGTCGTCTTCGTCGTCTGCGCCGTTCAGCAGCAGCTCCGCCCCGTCGTCGTCGTCTTCGTCATCTGCGCCGTTCAGCAGCAGCTCCGCCCCGTCGTCGTCGTCTTCGTCGTCTGCGCCGTTCAGCAGCAGCTCCGCCCCGTCGTCGTCGTCTTCGTCATCTGCGCCGTTCAGCAGCAGCTCCGCCCCGTCGTCGTCGTCTTCGTCGTCTGCACCGTTCAGCAGCAGCTCCGCCCCGTCGTCGTCGTCTTCGTCATCTGCGCCGTTCAGCAGCAGCTCCGCCCCGTCGTCGTCGTCTTCGTCATCTGCGCCGTTCAGCAGCAGCTCCGCCCCGTCGTCGTCGTCTTCGTCGTCTGCGCCGTTCAGCAGCAGCTCCGCCCCGTCGTCGTCGTCTTCGTCATCTGCGCCGTTCAGCAGCAGCTCCGCCCCGTCGTCGTCGTCTTCGTCATCTGCGCCGTTCAGCAGCAGCTCCGCCCCGTCGTCGTCGTCTTCGTCATCTGCGCCGTTCAGCAGCAGCTCCGCCCCGTCGTCGTCGTCTTCGTCCTCTGCGCCGTTCAGCAGCAGCTCCGCCCCGTCGTCGTCGTCTTCGTCATCTGCGCCGTTCAGCAGCAGCTCCGCCCCGTCTTCCTCGTCTTCGTCATCTGCGCCGTTCAGCAGCAGCTCCGCCCCGTCTTCCTCGTCTTCGTCGTCTGCACCGTTCAGCAGCAGCTCCGCCCCGTCGTCGTCGTCTTCGTCATCTGCGCCGTTCAGCAGCAGCTCCGCCCCGTCGTCGTCGTCTTCGTCATCTGCGCCGTTCAGCAGCAGCTCCGCCCCGTCGTCGTCGTCGTCGTCGTCTGCGCCGTTCAGCAGCAGCTCCGCCCCGTCTTCCTCGTCTTCGTCATCTGCGCCGTTCAGCAGCAGCTCCGCCCCGTCGTCGTCGTCGTCATCTGCGCCGTTCAGCAGCAGCTCCGCCCCGTCTTCCTCGTCTTCGTCATCTGCGCCGTTCAGCAGCAGCTCCGCCCCGTCGTCGTCGTCTTCGTCATCTGCGCCGTTCAGCAGCAGCTCCGCCCCGTCGTCGTCGTCTTCGTCATCTGCGCCGTTCAGCAGCAGCTCCGCCCCGTCGTCCTCGTCTTCGTCGTCTGCGCCGTTCAGCAGCAGCTCCGCCCCGTCGTCGTCGTCTTCGTCATCTGCGCCGTTCAGCAGCAGCTCCGCCCCGTCGTCGTCGTCTTCGTCGTCTGCGCCGTTCAGCAGCAGCTCCGCCCCGTCGTCGTCGTCTTCGTCATCTGCGCCGTTCAGCAGCAGCTCCGCCCCGTCGTCGTCGTCTTCGTCATCTGCGCCGTTCAGCAGCAGCTCCGCCCCGTCGTCGTCGTCGTCGTCTTCGTCATCTGCGCCGTTCAGCAGCAGCTCCGCCCCGTCGTCGTCGTCTTCGTCCTCTGCGCCGTTCAGCAGCAGCTCCGCCCCGTCGTCGTCTTCTTCGTCATCTGCGCCGTTCAGCAGCAGCTCCGCCCCGTCGTCGTCGTCTTCGTCATCTGCGCCGTTCAGCAGCAGCTCCGCCCCGTCGTCGTCGTCGTCGTCTTCGTCATCTGCGCCGTTCAGCAGCAGCTCCGCCCCGTCGTCGTCGTCTTCGTCATCTGCGCCGTTCAGCAGCAGCTCCGCCCCGTCGTCGTCGTTCGTCATCTGCGCCGTTCAGCAGCAGCTCCGCCCCGTCGTCCTCGTCTTCGTCATCTGCGCCGTTCAGCAGCAGCTCCGCCCCGTCGTCGTCGTCTTCGTCGTCTGCGCCGTTCAGCAGCAGCTCCGCCCCGTCGTCGTCGTCTTCGTCGTCTGCGCCGTTCAGCAGCAGCTCCGCCCCGTCGTCCTCGTCTTCGTCGTCTGCGCCGTTCAGCAGCAGCTCCGCCCCGTCGTCGTCGTCTTCGTCATCTGCGCCGTTCAGCAGCAGCTCCGCCCCGTCGTCGTCGTCGTCGTCGTCTGCGCCGTTCAGCAGCAGCTCCGCCCCGTCGTCGTCGTCGTCGTCGTCTGCGCCGTTCAGCAGCAGCTCCGCCCCGTCGTCGTCGTCTTCGTCGTCTGCGCCGTTCAGCAGCAGCTCCGCCCCGTCGTCGTCGTCTTCGTCGTCTGCGCCGTTCAGCAGCAGCTCCGCCCCGTCGTCGTCGTCTTCGTCATCTGCGCCGTTCAGCAGCAGCTCCGCCCCGTCGTCGTCGTCTTCGTCGTCTGCGCCGTTCAGCAGCAGCTCCGCCCCGTCGTCGTCGTCTTCGTCGTCTGCGCCGTTCAGCAGCAGCTCCGCCCCGTCGTCGTCGTCTTCGTCATCTGCGCCGTTCAGCAGCAGCTCCGCCCCGTCGTCGTCTTCGTCGTCTGCGCCGTTCAGCAGCAGCTCCGCCCCGTCGTCGTCGTCTTCGTCATCTGCGCCGTTCAGCAGCAGCTCCGCCCCGTCGTCGTCGTCTTCGTCGTCTGCGCCGTTCAGCAGCAGCTCCGCCCCGTCGTCGTCGTCTTCGTCGTCTGCGCCGTTCAGCAGCAGCTCCGCCCCGTCGTCGTCGTCTTCGTCATCTGCGCCGTTCAGCAGCAGCTCCGCCCCGTCGTCGTCGTCTTCGTCATCTGCGCCGTTCAGCAGCAGCTCCGCCCCGTCGTCGTCGTCTTCGTCGTCTGCACCGTTCAGCAGCAGCTCCGCCCCATCGTCGTCGTCTTCGTCATCTGCGCCGTTCAGCAGCAGCTCCGCCCCGTCGTCGTCGTCTTCGTCGTCTGCGCCGTTCAGCAGCAGCTCCGCCCCGTCGTCGTCGTCTTCGTCATCTGCGCCGTTCAGCAGCAGCTCCGCCCCGTCGTCGTCGTCTTCGTCATCTGCGCCGTTCAGCAGCAGCTCCGCCCCGTCGTCGTCGTCTTCGTCATCTGCGCCGTTCAGCAGCAGCTCCGCCCCGTCGTCGTCGTCTTCGTCATCTGCGCCGTTCAGCAGCAGCTCCGCCCCGTCGTCCTCGTCTTCGTCATCTGCGCCGTTCAGCAGCAGCTCCGCCCCGTCGTCGTCGTCTTCGTCGTCTGCGCCGTTCAGCAGCAGCTCCGCCCCGTCGTCGTCGTCTTCGTCATCTGCGCCGTTCAGCAGCAGCTCCGCCCCGTCGTCGTCGTCTTCGTCGTCTGCGCCGTTCAGCAGCAGCTCCGCCCCGTCGTCGTCGTCTTCGTCATCTGCGCCGTTCAGCAGCAGCTCCGCCCCGTCGTCGTCGTCTTCGTCATCTGCGCCGTTCAGCAGCAGCTCCGCCCCGTCGTCGTCGTCTTCGTCGTCTGCGCCGTTCAGCAGCAGCTCCGCCCCGTCGTCGTCGTCTTCGTCGTCTGCACCGTTCAGCAGCAGCTCCGCCCCGTCGTCGTCGTCTTCGTCATCTGCGCCGTTCAGCAGCAGCTCCGCCCCGTCGTCGTCGTCTTCGTCATCTGCGCCGTTCAGCAGCAGCTCCGCCCCGTCGTCCTCGTCTTCGTCATCTGCGCCGTTCAGCAGCAGCTCCGCCCCGTCGTCGTCGTCTTCGTCGTCTGCGCCGTTCAGCAGCAGCTCCGCCCCGTCGTCGTCGTCTTCGTCGTCTGCGCCGTTCAGCAGCAGCTCCGCCCCGTCGTCGTCGTCTTCGTCATCTGCGCCGTTCAGCAGCAGCTCCGCCCCGTCGTCGTCGTCTTCGTCATCTGCGCCGTTCAGCAGCAGCTCCGCCCCGTCGTCGTCGTCTTCGTCATCTGCGCCGTTCAGCAGCAGCTCCGCCCCGTCGTCGTCGTCTTCGTCGTCTGCGCCGTTCAGCAGCAGCTCCGCCCCGTCGTCGTCGTCTTCGTCATCTGCGCCGTTCAGCAGCAGCTCCGCCCCGTCGTCGTCGTCTTCGTCATCTGCGCCGTTCAGCAGCAGCTCCGCCCCGTCGTCCTCGTCTTCGTCATCTGCGCCGTTCAGCAGCAGCTCCGCCCCGTCGTCGTCGTCTTCGTCGTCTGCACCGTTCAGCAGCAGCTCCGCCCCGTCGTCGTCGTCTTCGTCGTCTGCGCCGTTCAGCAGCAGCTCCGCCCCGTCGTCGTCGTCTTCGTCATCTGCGCCGTTCAGCAGCAGCTCCGCCCCGTCGTCGTCGTCTTCGTCATCTGCGCCGTTCAGCAGCAGCTCCGCCCCGTCGTCGTCGTCTTCGTCGTCTGCGCCGTTCAGCAGCAGCTCCGCCCCGTCGTCGTCGTCTTCGTCATCTGCGCCGTTCAGCAGCAGCTCCGCCCCGTCGTCGTCGTCTTCGTCATCTGCGCCGTTCAGCAGCAGCTCCGCCCCGTCGTCGTCGTCTTCGTCATCTGCGCCGTTCAGCAGCAGCTCCGCCCCGTCGTCGTCGTCTTCGTCATCTGCGCCGTTCAGCAGCAGCTCCGCCCCGTCGTCGTCGTCTTCGTCATCTGCGCCGTTCAGCAGCAGCTCCGCCCCGTCGTCGTCGTCTTCGTCGTCTGCGCCGTTCAGCAGCAGCTCCGCCCCGTCGTCGTCGTCTTCGTCATCTGCGCCGTTCAGCAGCAGCTCCGCCCCGTCGTCGTCGTCTTCGTCATCTGCGCCGTTCAGCAGCAGCTCCGCCCCGTCGTCGTCGTCTTCGTCATCTGCGCCGTTCAGCAGCAGCTCCGCCCCGTCGTCGTCGTCTTCGTCATCTGCGCCGTTCAGCAGCAGCTCCGCCCCGTCGTCGTCGTCTTCGTCGTCTGCGCCGTTCAGCAGCAGCTCCGCCCCGTCGTCGTCGTCTTCGTCATCTGCGCCGTTCAGCAGCAGCTCCGCCCCGTCGTCGTCGTCTTCGTCGTCTGCGCCGTTCAGCAGCAGCTCCGCCCCGTCGTCGTCGTCTTCGTCGTCTGCGCCGTTCAGCAGCAGCTCCGCCCCGTCGTCGTCGTCTTCGTCATCTGCGCCGTTCAGCAGCAGCTCCGCCCCGTCGTCGTCGTCTTCGTCGTCTGCGCCGTTCAGCAGCAGCTCCGCCCCGTCGTCGTCGTCTTCGTCGTCTGCGCCGTTCAGCAGCAGCTCCGCCCCGTCGTCGTCGTCTTCGTCGTCTGCACCGTTCAGCAGCAGCTCCGCCCCGTCGTCGTCGTCTTCGTCATCTGCGCCGTTCAGCAGCAGCTCCGCCCCGTCGTCGTCGTCTTCGTCGTCTGCGCCGTTCAGCAGCAGCTCCGCCCCGTCGTCGTCGTCTTCGTCGTCTGCGCCGTTCAGCAGCAGCTCCGCCCCGTCGTCGTCGTCTTCGTCATCTGCGCCGTTCAGCAGCAGCTCCGCCCCGTCGTCGTCGTCTTCGTCATCTGCGCCGTTCAGCAGCAGCTCCGCCCCGTCGTCGTCGTCTTCGTCATCTGCGCCGTTCAGCAGCAGCTCCGCCCCGTCGTCGTCGTCTTCGTCATCTGCGCCGTTCAGCAGCAGCTCCGCCCCGTCGTCGTCGTCTTCGTCGTCTGCGCCGTTCAGCAGCAGCTCCGCCCCGTCGTCGTCGTCTTCGTCATCTGCGCCGTTCAGCAGCAGCTCCGCCCCGTCGTCGTCGTCTTCGTCGTCTGCGCCGTTCAGCAGCAGCTCCGCCCCGTCGTCGTCGTCTTCGTCGTCTGCACCGTTCAGCAGCAGCTCCGCCCCATCGTCGTCGTCTTCGTCATCTGCGCCGTTCAGCAGCAGCTCCGCCCCGTCGTCGTCGTCTTCGTCATCTGCGCCGTTCAGCAGCAGCTCCGCCCCGTCGTCCTCGTCTTCGTCATCTGCGCCGTTCAGCAGCAGCTCCGCCCCGTCGTCCTCGTCTTCGTCATCTGCGCCGTTCAGCAGCAGCTCCGCCCCGTCGTCCTCGTCTTCGTCATCTGCGCCGTTCAGCAGCAGCTCCGCCCCGTCGTCGTCGTCTTCGTCGTCTGCGCCGTTCAGCAGCAGCTCCGCCCCGTCTTCCTCGTCTTCGTCATCTGCGCCGTTCAGCAGCAGCTCCGCCCCGTCGTCGTCGTCTTCGTCGTCTGCGCCGTTCAGCAGCAGCTCCGCCCCGTCGTCGTCGTCTTCGTCATCTGCGCCGTTCAGCAGCAGCTCCGCCCCGTCGTCCTCGTCTTCGTCATCTGCGCCGTTCAGCAGCAGCTCCGCCCCGTCGTCGTCGTCTTCGTCATCTGCGCCGTTCAGCAGCAGCTCCGCCCCGTCGTCCTCGTCTTCGTCATCTGCGCCGTTCAGCAGCAGCTCCGCCCCGTCGTCGTCGTCTTCGTCATCTGCGCCGTTCAGCAGCAGCTCCGCCCCGTCGTCGTCGTCTTCGTCGTCTGCACCGTTCAGCAGCAGCTCCGCCCCATCGTCGTCGTCTTCGTCATCTGCGCCGTTCAGCAGCAGCTCCGCCCCGTCGTCGTCGTCTTCGTCGTCTGCGCCGTTCAGCAGCAGCTCCGCCCCGTCGTCGTCGTCTTCGTCGTCTGCGCCGTTCAGCAGCAGCTCCGCCCCGTCTTCCTCGTCTTCGTCATCTGCGCCGTTCAGCAGCAGCTCCGCCCCGTCTTCCTCGTCTTCGTCATCTGCGCCGTTCAGCAGCAGCTCCGCCCCGTCGTCGTCGTCTTCGTCATCTGCGCCGTTCAGCAGCAGCTCCGCCCCGTCGTCGTCGTCTTCGTCGTCTGCGCCGTTCAGCAGCAGCTCCGCCCCGTCGTCGTCGTCGTCGTCGTCTGCGCCGTTCAGCAGCAGCTCCGCCCCGTCGTCGTCGTCTTCGTCATCTGCGCCGTTCAGCAGCAGCTCCGCCCCGTCGTCGTCGTCGTCTTCGTCATCTGCGCCGTTCAGCAGCAGCTCCGCCCCGTCTTCCTCGTCTTCGTCATCTGCGCCGTTCAGCAGCAGCTCCGCCCCGTCGTCGTCGTCTTCGTCATCTGCGCCGTTCAGCAGCAGTGGCAACGACTGCCACGCACCCGTGCCCTTCTACACCGATGTGGAGGTGGCGAGCACCGAATTATTTTTCCATGCCCTTCTGGAGAATTTCCCTGCGCTACTTGAGGGTGAAGTCTGCACAAACTTTTGCACATGGCGCGGTGTGACGTGCACCATAGCCGGTATCGTTGCGGATTTTGGTGAGATCGTGATGAGTGGATCCCTCCCAGCCATCCCTGACGGATGTGACCCAGCGAATGTCGTTATAAGAGCCTTCACGATGAGTAGTCCAGATATGTCGGTTGAGTTGAGGGGAACACTGCCGCCTAGCTGGGCGGAGTTGAAGCGGCTGGAGAGTTTGGACTTGTCGTTCACTGGCGTAGCTGGCACGTTGCCCCCGCAGTGGGGAGCGCTGTCTTCGCTTCAGTATCTCAATTTGGGCTACAACAACCTCTCGGGCACCCTCCCCTCTGATTGGGGTTTTTTGACTTCGCTTCGGGAGCTTTACCTGAATGATAACCGGTTGAGCGGCGAGATCCCGGAGAGCTGGCTACTGACCAAGACACTTGAAGTGTTGGACCTCACAAACAACGAGCTGGGTGGGCAGTTGCCAGGTTTTAGTCTCTCATCACAGCGTACCCTAGGTCCAGCCATGCTGTCAAGAAACTCTGGGTTGGAGTACGGTAAAGAGAGCCTAAGGGCAATTTCTAGGAAGATTTAGGGGAACCTCATTCGGTAACATCACTCAATCCCCCACATATGACGTTGTACAAGCAGCACTCCTTCTCCCCCCCCTCCCTTCCTCCTCCTCCTCCCCCCCCTCCCCTCCTCCTCCTCCCCCCTCCTTCCCTCCTCACGCTCACACAGCTTATTTCAGAGACATGCAGGCCCTGGCGTGTATCCTCAGAAACACGCACATCTAAGACACCTTTTTTTTTTGTACTGACGACTAATAAGTGTCACATAGGTGTCGCACACGTAACGGCACCTATGCGTTCATCGTGCATGTAAATGTAGGCGTTCATGTGTTCATGAGCCTCCACGCTCCTTCTAGCTCTCGTGCAGCGCCCCGGCCTGTACACATTCGCCTCTTTCTTTTGGTGCTCCGTTGTATGTATATTTATATTTATATATGTATGCTGTTTCTTGTATCTCGAAGGACTCGACCGTGGAATCCTGTAGGTGTCGCTCTGTCACGCCCGCCCTCCTCGTTTCTCACCTGCTGTCGCTGCTTTCTCTCTTTGAGGTCTGCTCGATGGTCACAGAGAGTGTCGCGGCGCTGCCCTTGATTTTGTTAGGAGTTGGGGGAGGTGTGCAGTACATCGGGAATAGTGTGCTCGTGTGCGCAGGTGGTGGTGGTGGTGGTGGTGATGGATGGGCGCACACAGGAAGGCGAGGTCATCTTCGCACTTCTCCTTTTATTTGCTCACTGAGTGCACTCGGGACTTTCTTTTGCTCTAAAGTGTCATTGATCCGCTGCAGCGGCGACTGGGGGTCTGGCTCGGATCTCCTTGTGTGGGTGAACCAGGTGTCTGTCCTTCCCGTCCCCTTGCCTGACGGTGACTCTGTGTATATCCATGCGTTTCTTCTTTATTTCTCGTTTTATAGCTTCACCACTCCCGTGGGCCCGTGCCCCGCTCTTCCCGACATCTCACTCGCTCTCGGGCACGTGAGGCACGCGTATGTGTGCGTGTGGTACTACACGTATGTGTGCGTCCATACATGTATATATATATATATAGTTACACCCACACACACTTGCGTTCATTGTCATTTGCCCAGGGGGAGAAGATGTCTGGTACGTTTGATAACGAGGGCTCGTTCTCTCCACAGCGTCAATGTGCGACGCCCCTTTTCATTCATGCATTCATTCATGCATTCATTCATGCATTCATTCATGCATTCATGCATGCATTCATTCATCCCCCGTCGTCACGCGGTTTGGCGTAGGGTTGGCTTCTCTCCCGTGTTTCGCACCCCTCTCTGATGTCACTCTCAAACACCGCCTTCCTTCAAAAGGAAAAAAACGGCGGCATTTTTCTGAAAGAGATGTGCAATGCGTCGTGAAGTACGGGCGTGTGTGTGTTCCAAAACCCCTGAAGGATGTAAGGGCATGGGCGGGGGGGGGCGAGGCAGCACTGCCTCCCATTCCCCCTCCTCTCTCCCCCCCCGCCTCCCAAATTGGGAGGTAGTCGTTGTCTGGGATGATAGAGGGGAGGGGAGGATGTCTCCTGTGAAATTTTCTACTTGATCAAAAAAGGGGCGCTGATTGGACTGACCTGTGGAGAACTTGATGAGGTGAGAGGCATTATGTTCCACATCGCATCGTCACCACAGCCCCCCCCCCCCACACTTCCCTTTGATCATCGTGGCACGGCGCAAAGAAAGCTTTCAGACTGGTGGCTCTCGGCTGGCACCTAAGGGAGCCCTCCATTGGTCGAGAATGTGGCGTTCGTTTCTGATCACTACCGGGCTCGCAGAGCGTACTGAAGCACGGACAGGCGTCCGCGCTGAACGACCAGGCTCCGGGAGGTAGTGCTATTATATCCCTGCATGGGCCAACGGCGGCTGCGTTCTACAAACATCAAAGACAACCACATCTGTGCATGTGTCTGTCGCCTCAAAGGGCTCAAACAACTTTCTAGTCTTTCCACCAACGAGGAGAAAGCACACCGACGACTCGTGTCCGCGGAACAGCGAATGGAGCCCCCGGTGGAGGACAAAAGGGGGGGACCGCAGTAATGCCGGTGTCGCTGTTGAAGTCGATTCTTTTCGACCCTCGACGTACTCCGCAAGCCAACAGGCGCACACGCGCAGCTTCCTCGAGTCCTTCAAAGACACGATCGAAGACTTGCAGTCTTTGTGGACGTGCCCGAATTTCTGTGTGTGGGTGTACGTCAGTTGTACGCCAGAGGGTGTGGCAGTGGAGATCGCTGGAACAGAGCTTATAGGGTACGTCCCGGAGGTTGCGGCCGGGGTGTGGGCCTCAACGGAGGTGCTTGTGTCCATTCCCTACCGCACAACTCTGCATCACACCCGAGGTGCGCTCAATCGGCATACCCATCAGTGAAGCTGTGGATGCTGTTCAGCTGGGCTGCTCTTTGGTGCCCAACTCGTCGCTCTGACAAAATGGGGCCATGTGAATGAATTGCGCAATCAAAGGCTCTGCTTCCCCTGTCAAGTGAGTGGGCATTTGGAGCTTCAACAAATTTTTTTTGCAGGTCTCACCAGGGTGAACAAGTGCCTGTCTTGGCCAGTCTCAGGGGTGGGGCTGTAGACGGTCTGCCTGGCAGTGGAGTTGCAACTCCATACCGTACTGTGTCAAATGCGCTTCCTGATGTGTGCTGCGCGACAGCTAGCTGGCAGGAAAAAAAATCACCCAACAAGCCAGTTGTTGCCCATCACCGTGGACAAGAGAGTTTCGGTGGTGTATAAGATCAAAACTTTGGTGGTGAATTTCACTCTAGTCTTTCCACCCCCTCCTCGCACGCTGCTGTCGGGCGATTCGCCCAGCTGACTCTGAGCAAACGCAGACACACACAGATGTTCTCAGACTCATCAGCTTCGTGGAACTCTTTCATGTCCGTGTGCTTATGCACTCTCTCGGTGTGTTCATCTCATAGCTTCGACGCCCCGCACCGTTTCTCTGCTCCTCTTTTTTTTTGCCTGGCAAAATCGTGCCCTTCTGAGGGGCCCCCACCCCAAAACACAATGCGGGACCTCTGCACACACACACACACATACACACTAACCACGAACCTCGGCGCCCGCACTTCCTGTAACGCAAATCCTTTTTTCCCTCATCAAAAAAAAAAAGGAAGGGATGAAAACGAGACAGAATCGCCCTACAAACAAAATCGCAGAACAGAAAAGAAATCACCCAAGTCCAAAGAACCCCTCCCCTCCCCCCATCCCCCTCTATTTTTTCTCTCTCTCCCCCCCTTTCTATTTGTTGTTGTGAAATCAAGAAAAGAGGGGAAGAAAACATCAAGACGAACACGTGGGACAGTGCATTGGACCAGAGGCGCAGTCCCCAGCAAACACCCTTGAGTAGTAAGGAGGACAACACGTGTTTAGTGCATCAGTCCACGAAGGGGGTGCAAAACAGCGCGCCGAGTCACTCCGCTGCTGTCACTGCTCTTTCTGTTCTCCCTCTGCAGCTTGCCTCTCTTCCCCCAGTTCCCCCTCCCCTAACAGTTCCCATCCCCCACATTGGGGCTTCAATAAACCACTTTTCTCTCTGACGAGCTCTTTGTTTTTTACTCTTTCCACATATCATATCCGCTCCCATTCTTTGTCATATGTCATTTTTCTAGCAACCCTTTCTTTGCTCCACCAATTGAATTTTTTCCCTCATATCCCACGCCCCCCTCCTCCCTTCCCTGTATCTCTTCGGGTTGCATCCGTGTCCGCTGGTTCGTGGATGCAACCTCCCCCCTCCCCTAACCCTGTCCCTCATCTCCGCCCCACCACCCATCCTCACTCACTCACTCCCGTCACTTTTTTCCATCTGTTTTCTTTTTTCATTCTGTGGGTCTTCTGTCTACGTGCACCCTCTTTCGACCGGATACAACGTCTTCAGAGGAGCTTGTGTCTGAGTGTAGGTGAGAACGACTGTGTATCTGTGTGTGTGTATGCGTGTATATAAATATATATGTATATGCACCAGTGGGACTGCAGTTCTCTGACTTGGTTGTCTCTCGCATCAATTGTTTTCTTCTCCTCCTCCCCCCACCCCCGCACCCATCGTCTGCGCGCAGCCCCCCCCCCCCCCACAGCCTCTGTTTTTTTTTATTTGTCATTTTTTCTCTTGTATTTTCAAGAATCCTTCTATTCGATATTTATATATTTCTGTACCACCCACCGCCTCTTTCCACATCGCTCGCAAGGGCGACGGTTGTGTAAAAGTACGCGAGTCATATCCATAGAGAAGGCGACGAACAGAAAAGGTCAGCTGAGGAGCGGAATGAGAAAAAAAAATTGACAGGAACACCGTTGACACAGCAGCAGCGACACACGTCCCCCCCCCAAAAAAAAACGGGTGCATAGCCAGGTAGGTTAAAATAGGCGTTCTGTCGGTCATACCCGTACGCACCTCGGCGAGGCCCCCCCCTCCCCGCCCCCTCCCCCTTTTCGGATTCTCTTCCAGACCCCCCCCCTTTTCCCTCCCTCCTCCCTCGTGATTTTTCCTGCATTTTTGCTTCGCAGTTGGTGTCTCGTGGTGATATTCATTTTCTTTCGCTTTGTGTGGTGTGCGAGTAGATCGACCCCCCCCCACCCCAGATATATATAGATATATAGTGCTTCCCGCTGCCCCCTCCCCTCCCCCGCCTCCCACACACTCGCCACTCCCCTCCCCGCCCCGCATTTCCTCTGTTTTATTATTTCTTTCGATTCTCCTCTTTCATTTTCATCATCGTTCTCTCTCTCTGTTGTTGCCTGTGAATGCGTCTTTTTCATTTAGAGTGGCTCTCGTTTTTTTTTTGGTGTGTGTGGGGGACTGTAGCGCAAGTGTGAACAAGTAGGAGTGGGGGAACAAACAGCAGCAGCAGCAGTTTACAGAAGTCGCTCACTTTATTCATTTTTTACCCACGTGCACGGGAAACAGAAATCACAAAAAAAAAACACTCGGGGGGAAGGAGAGCGAAGAGAGTTCCCATCCCCCTCCCATTGCTCTTTTTTTTCACATCTTAGGTGTGTTGCAAGTGCAGCCTTTTTTCACCTCATATCTGCCGATCAATTCTTTACACGCGGTGTGCACGACTTTCTCTGTGTCTGTATTTTGTCCTCATCCCCCTCCCTCCCTCCCTCCCTGGGAGTTTTTTCTTTGTTGTTGTTGTTTCGCTCTAACGGCCATCACCGCAACAACAACATTTTTTTTTCTCCAACTCCCTTTGGTACTGGCCCCCGCTTCTCTCCACCCACACAGGCACCTTCCCAGTGCTTTGTTCTGTGTACCAAGACGTATGTTTTTGCCAACGTGCGTGGTTCTCTTCCCCTCCCCCTTCCTCCCACCTACGTGTTGTTTTGTTTTTCTAGCCTACGCCTTGTGCTGCCCCCCCCCCCCTGCGGGGGCTCTATACACAAAATACATACGCATACACCGTCTACTGATCGGCGTTGTGCCAGCTGTTTGCGCACTTCTTTCTTCCTGTTCCTGCCCCCTTCCTGTGTATTTTCGTCTTGATATTTGGCTCACTTTTTTTTTTGACCATCTCCACGTCTTGAAAAATTTTTTTCTTATCGTCTTTCGTCGTGGCTCTTCGTTGCGCACTTCTTTCGGCTCGCAGAAATAATAGTTAATCATCATCATAATCCCCCCTTTATACACACACACATATATATATATATAAATATATATAAATATATTAACAAAAAATTGCTTCCTTGTGCGCCCACCGCTGAGCGCTCACACCTTGTCTCCCCCTCCCCCTCCCCCTCCCTCTCCCTTCCTCGCTCCTCCTTATTTCTTCATTAGTTCCTTTAGTTATTTTCTTTTGTACTCCGCTGTTTCCTCGGCTCGAGGGTCTCCCTCCCTACCCCTTTAGCCCTGGGACTTGGGTAGAAGCGCCACGAACCTCTCTCTATATCACGGTGAAAGGCTGCGTCCCCCTCCTCCCTCTTTGGTTTTCCTCACAGAGAAAGCGGAGAAAGAGAGAAAAAAAAAACAAATAGACGTTGAGGCAACGCACACGGGCAAAAGTTTCGCACCTCCGCCGCCGCCGCCGCAGCAGCCAGCAGAGAAGGAAAGGGGGTATAAAGAGCACAACACCGCCATTTTTTAAGAATGGGAAACACAGAACTAAACAACAGACAAGGACACGCCTAAAGACACGCACACACACACACACACACACACACGACGACGACGACGACGACAAACGTAGAGGTGCGCTGTGATTTTGGAGTTGATCACTAAAGGGGAGAGCGATTGTAGCCCTGAAGGGCGATACACCATTGAGGCACGTGAAGTTGTGTGTGTGTGTGTGTTCATTTATGTGTTCCTGATGTGGCATATTTTCAGTTCCCCTATCAGAAGTGCCGCTGCACTCATCATGCACCCGCAGCTTCCTATTCACGCAGACCATCGCAGACCGACAAGACAATGGCAGACAGCGTTGTCGGTGCTGCTGTCACTCGTGCTTGTCGTTTTGCTTCACTTCACTGGTTATGCCTCAGCGGCACCGTCGCACATCATGCATCTCCGCCCAGCTGTCCTAACGAAGGAAGTACCTGACTGCGTCAAACACGACATCATCCCGCATTACACAGTTGCACAACAGGACAACACTTTTGCGTTTCTGGCCCAGTTCCCCTACACGATCCCCGCTCTTCGCGAGAAGTGGGTGTGCCGGAACTTCTGCGACTGGGATGGCGTGCATTGCTCTCCGGTGGGTGTTGAAGTCCATCTTGACTCACGACGACTTGTTGGCTGGTTGCCAGAGGTACCTTCTACCGTCGACACCGTTCAAGTGATCGTGACACGCTTCGTTGTCGAAGGTGAAGGCGACGGCATTGAAAGTGGTCTGCCCAAGAGCTGGAGGAACCTTGATCAGCTCACTTCTCTCGAGATCAGACTAGACTACAGAGAGACTGATGCACAATCACTTGAGGTCTCAAGCACCGCTCACAGTACACGAACAGTAGCTGCCGCTGTTGCTGCTTACAGTAGTACAGAACCCGACAAATGTGTCATCCCACGCAACGCGGTCAACGTGTCACTCGCCCACAACCGTATCAGTGGACCCCTTCCACCTACGTTCCCTGAGTGTAATCCCAGCCTGAAATATCTGTACTTACATGATAACACCGGCCTCCGGGGGTCCATTCCCGAAGAATGGGGGCGCTGGACAAGTCTCGAAATCATTAATATCAAGAACACAAGCGTGTGCGGCTGCCCACCAAAGGAGTGGGCCACCTTCAGCCCTCCAGTAATGATCAATGCGGAGGTCACTGTAACTGACCCCACTCTGTGCCTCGTGAGCTGCGGATCCGCACCTTCGTCGAGCAGCGGCAGCAGCGGCGAGAGCAGTTCTGGCTCGGAGTGTTATGGGCCCGTTCCGTTCTACTCCGCAAGCCAACAGGCGCACACGCGCAGCTTCCTCGAGTCCTTCAAAGACACGATCGAAGACTTGCAGCCTTTGTGGGCGTGCCCGAACTTCTGTGTGTGGGTGTACGTCAGTTGTACGCCAGAGGGTGTGGCAGTGGAGATCACTGGAACAGAGTTTATAGGGTACGTCCCGGAGGTTGCGGCCGGGGTGGATCCAGCGGAGGTGGTAGTGACGAAGCTTGACTTCAGTCGTAGCACGTGGGTGGAGGGCGACTACCCCGCTAGCTGGGCCTCGCTTGCACTTTTGCAGAGCGTTTCCTTCGCGTACACGTCGCTGTCAGGAACGCTGCCTTCTGAGTGGGGTGCCATGCCGGCGCTGAGGTACCTCGATTTGAGTTTCACGTGGAGTGGTGGCGTGTTCCCCGGCAGCTGGAGCAGTTTAGGGAATCTGGAGGTGCTCAAACTAGTGCACCTCACTATTTTCGATCAGCTGCCCGACTCGTGGAGCAGCATGACTGCTCTTCGGGAGCTTGACGTTTCGAGTGGCAGCGTGTCCGGGACACTCCCCTCCTCGTGGGGATCCCTAACGAATCTCGAAGTTGTCTCACTACACCATAACAACATTCGAAGCCGCCTACCCAGCTCGTGGGACTCATTGACGCAGTTGCAAACCCTGCTGCTGCACAACAACCAGTTTGTCGGCTCCATCCCTGAAACCTACGGTGAGATGAGCAGTCTCTCGCGCGTTGGACTCGAGGTCAACAATTTCTGCGGTTGTCTGCCAAGCGCCTGGGCGGCGAAGCAAGGATTGTCGATGACCATCACAGCTCAACCAGAAGTGCTCGCATCCGACTGCGCCACAGCCAACTCCTGCAGTCTGGACAGCAGTAGCAGTAGTAGTAGTAGCGATCACAAGAGTACATCATCGAGTTCCTCAACCACCACAACCCGTGGCCCCACCCCTACCCCTACCCCTACCCCTGAACCCGTTCTCCCGTCCTCGTCCAGCTCCGTGCATTCCTCCTCGGATACTGACTTTTATGATCGACTTTACCACTATTGCCCAAACGTGCAGAGTGTTAGTGTGGAGGCTGTCGTGATGCACCGGAACGACATCTGTTGCAGCGAATGGAATGCCGCAAATTACACTACCACGTGTGGCGATGATATCAAGAGTTTCTCGAATGCCATTGTAACTTGTAGTGGCGCACTGGGCAGCAGAGGCCCCTTCTCCTGCTGCTCTCGAGTTGGAGCTGATGGCGTCGGAAAGTTCCTTGGAGTGCGCTGCGAAGAAGTCGATGGTAAAGGTGACAGCACCGTGGCCCCTCAGACATGGCGCCACCTCCACCCCAGCAATGTGTGTGTGTTAGCGACATTGACAGCAATAATCGTATTGGCACTCTTTTAGACCTCGGGGATGTTTGTGTCGACCCCTCCCCTCCCCTCCCGCTCCTCTCTTGTATTGAGGACAGGGAGATGTGGGCGTCTATAAGTGCGTGACGTTGTGAAGCAACACCGTTTTTTATTATTCCTCTTCACAGCACAGAAAGGGTGTGTGTATGTGGCGCATGTAGCACATATATATGGCATTTTCTTTTCTTTTTTTAGTAGGATGCTACACAGTTTCGAGATCTCCCCCTCCCCCCCCTCCCCCCCCTCCCCTCCCCGATGTAACTCTTCGTATTGCTATGACAGCTCGCCGCACTTTTCTTTTTCGTTTACAGGTCTTGTGTCTCTTGGTGTTCTCCTTATCGTTTGCCTGAAGGTGACGCACTGCGGTGTGCCCCCCCCCCCCCCGTCCCCTCCACCACGATATCAGGCTTGCTATCTTATTGGGAACCAGGCTTTCGGATAATGGGGGGATTGATGAACGCCTGTTTGCTTTCTAAATGTCAAAGCAGTTTTTCTTGTATGCAGATCTCCGATCGTGGATGGGCTTTGCCAGTGCATAATAGATGATCTCTTGATGCGCGTCTCTGTGACTCGGGCAAGCATCCACACTTTCTGTAAGCCCTCGTGCTGCGAGTCGTGGTGGTTCACGCACCGCCGTGTCCTCCTAAGTCTGATTTCTGGTTTATATGTTTGCTTTACTTCCCTTTTTATGTGTTGCTTCCGGTCTCCCAAAATGCCTGGACATCACCAACACAGAATTGTGCTGGTGTTATTGTTGCTGACGTCTCGAGCAGCCCTAATGACGTGTTTCCCAAGCCAAAGGAACAGTCGATGGGATGCATGCATCGTATTGGAGTGCGCTCGGTTAAGCTGAGTCACGCTTGAAGACTAGAGAAAATATCGTTTGAGCGATGCGTTCACGAGCACGGAACGAAGTAAACCTTCATTAGTGTGAATATATCCGTGTGTGTGTGTGTGTGTTTTACCTGATTGACAAATGCTTGGGTTTCTCTCACGACCACCATTTTTTCCGTATTTTGTGCCTTCCCCCCCCCCCCCCTTCTTCCCTTCTCTCCCCCGATCCCAGTACGTCTCTCCCACTCCCCCTTCTTGGACTTCTCCCACTTCTACACAGCCTCAAGTCAGTGGGAACGTGTGCTGTGTTGTACCCAAGCCGCTGTCATGCTGGAAGAGAAGTTGTCACGATGACATTCACCGGATGTGCGCACTCGTTGCGTGCGTGTTTTTGTGGATATCATTTAGGTGGTCGTGTTGCCGCTCAACCTTAAAGTTTTTCCCTCTTGGCTTCTATCTTTTTCCGCCTTGAGGGACTACTTGTGGTGCATAGGCCTCGCCTCATGCCTTTGAGACCAACACGCAATCTTTGGTCATCATCCATCGTTTGTTGTAAAGCCCCCCCACTCGCTCATGCGCTCGTTGTTGCTATTCGATTCTATGCGAACATCGCTTCACAAGGGGGCGGGTTTGGGTGATTGTCGACACCCGAAGATCTTTTTGGTTATTCGACTGACATGACGTGTCGTTCACCTTTTCTTGGAGACCTTTCCTCCTCAATCCCCCGTCTTTATGACGGGGGATGGGTTCATCGTGTTATCAGGGTCACGCAACTGCGGCGTGGGCAAGTCAGAGCGCTTCAGTAGCTGCTGATCTCAAGGACTAGGTTCTGGGTGGTGTGGCGCTGAAGCGGCCCGCAAACAGTGACGATGTCTCTGCCACCCAAACGACGAGTAGTTTGCTCATCTGACTAACGGGCACTTTGCCTGGCTTCTCGCTGCGTAAGGGGGGGGGGTGGGGGTGGGTGGCAAACAGTTGAAAAGGGGTAGGGCAAAGTTTCGAGGTTGGGGACGCGCTCATTTGACTGAGTGAGGCATAGCGCTGTAGCGCGCATGTACCAGGTGCCTAAACCTGGAGCGATGAGACTGGGGGAGGGGGGCCAAATGTGCAGATGTTCACTCGTGGGCCACGTGGAGGAGGTGTACACCGATGATGAAACACTGCTTCGTCCCCTTGTCGCTTCTACACTACCCACAGATGCCCGTCCCCCCCTCGCCTTTTTTTAAAATTTCACCCACGCTTTGGTGCTTTCTTGTTTGTTGTAGGCTCCATATGAACTTTTGTTTTTTTAGTGAGGCGAGTTGCTTCCCCCCCCCCCTCTCGTCTTCTTGGTCATGTTCCATATCGGATTACTTCACTTTTTCCCCGTCCCCCATTCCTTCTCCAGTGCCATGCTCATTAAGTTTTTTTGGTTGCTCATTGATATATGTGGGTCTGCAAGCGTGTATGTGCCTTTGAAGCCACGAAACGGTACCCGAGTCTCTTGTTCGATGGAGAGCACATTACAAAAATCAAGCGATGACATTCTGTTCCGTCTCCCAGAACAGGGCGAGCTGTTTTTTTTTTGCTTGTTGGCCATCAGCCTCGATTTGAGGCTTCTGTTCCCCCCCTCTCCCCCCCCCCACCCCACTCCTTCTTCTTCTTTGTATTCACAGTGATGTCTGCCTTCATTTTTCGATCCCTCTTGAAACTGCGCCGTTGAGAATATTTCTTCTTTTTTTTTGTATTTCTGTGTAATTTATTTTTTTATTTTGAGGGGTCTTTAGGTTTCACTGGAAGTTTAGCGTTTTTTAACTTGGCGTGTGCTCCATCGTGTGTGTGTGTGTGCGAAAGATATTTGCTATTTTTCTTTCGTTCTTGACACAACCGCATTCGTGTAAGCGGAATGTGTGTATCCCCGTGAAAGGATTCCATAGCGACGTAGGCCTTGTGTGTGTGTGTGTGAAAAGAAGACAAAAGAACAACAACAAACGTCAACAGGTGGGGTTGGAAGAGTCAGTCTTTTTTTTTTTGCCCGGTGCCCTTCTATTCTTCGCCTCACCCTCTCCCTACTGACCTTCCTTCCCGCATCCACTGCGAGGCCTTCTGTACACTTTTCTCAGTTGTGCGTTTTTCACGCAGCTGACGTTTCCTTCGTTACTGTTCCTCGAGTCTTCTCATCTTCCCCCTCCCCCATAGTGTTGAAGGCGGCATGTTTGGCTAACCCAATCTGTCCGTGTGTGTGTCTGTGTGCTGTTGTTTCACTGTATTCCTTCAACACTCGTATTCCATATTTTATCTTTATTTTGTCTTTTTGGCCATGTGTGTGTGCGTGTCATCGTATCATTATATATATGTGTATGCATATGTGATTGTGTGTGTGTGTGTGCGTGTGACTTTTTACCGCTACTGTTTTCTTCGTTTTTTTTTTAATCGACTCGGAACCGATGGGGTAGGATGGATGGGTGGAAGGGGGGTGGGGAGGGGGAGAAAAAATATTGACAAGGAACAACAACGGAAAGGAATTCCTCCATTGGCGTGGCAGCAGCACCACCACCACCACCACCGTCACCCTCTTTTTACCTTATAAAAGTCACTGATATGAAAATAAGCACCACCACCACCGCACCTACACACGCACACAAGCTAAACAAAAATGGGGGTGACAACCAGAAAAATATATGCACAGGAGATGAATGAATGTGCCTGGTCCCTGGCAAAGCGCAGACGCGCAAGTACGTGTATCCGTGAATGGCGGAAACTTTACAAAAGCAGCCCTCCTGCGCATGTGTCTTGTGACGCCGCAAGGCAGGGGAGGGGGAGGGGAATGTCCTTCATGGCTTCCTGCCCCCCCCCCTCTGTATGATATGTGTATTTCTTGTCGGTGTGCGTTCACCTGCCTTGGGCCGTACCACACAGGTGCGGTTTGCCCTGCTCTCAAAGAAATCTATGTTGCTTACTATCGCATCCGGACTTGCTCCTCGCTTTACTCTATTCATGCATACACACACACACCCGTACACAAGCAACCCCGTCGTCAGACTCACAGGGCACCCCCTCCTTCGCCTGAGAGGTGTCATGACGTTGTGGTATGCGACTAGGCTTTGATTTTTAGCCGTCGTGTGCTCGTGCCCCCCCCCCTCTCCTACTCCTCCCCCTCTCTTTCCACTGTGAGGGGATCCCCTGAGTACTCGATAAACTGCACTCGAGTAAATCACTTTGGCTGATGCAGTCGCGTGACACGAATGCTGAAGGCTCAATGGATCGCAGCGCTGGGAACAGCGCCGCGAGCCGCTGCGATGACATGGCACCACCTTCGGCACCTCTGTCTCTGCGCGGCGACGAGACAGAACAAGAGCTGCAGATGCGCCTACTCCGGCACGAAAATGAGCTCCTGAGGCAACAACTTCTCAAGCTGCGCGAACAGGAGCGCCAGCTACTCATTAGCGCCGATTGTGGAACTGTGTGCCCTGCCCCAAGGAGCGCTTCTTTCGTATCAGACGTTCCGAAGGTGGTGCCGCAGGAAAGCGCAGTGACGCCAGACCAGTTAACACCCCAGCAAATGTTTTGTGAGACAGCGGATGGCGAAGCCGCCGCCCTAAGAACCCGTTTTTTGCGTCGCAAAGAAGAAAGGCAGCTGCACGTCACAGCGGTGCGCTCGCAGCTGCGCTACGATGACCCGTTACATAGAGAGTGCGTCGAGCAGCAGCAAAGATTTAAAGGGGAGCAGGGAGACGCAAACGACACGGCCACACCGGCCTTGCCTGCATCTCCACCCGCTAGAGCGCCGCCTGTGCAGTTGACGGAGGAAGCAGCAGTGAAGCTCAGCAATGTCCACACGGTTCACGACGAAACGGTCCAGCGAAAAGCGTTCCAAAGGAGCTCTCCCCAAGCGTCAGCTGTGCCCATCTCGCTGGACGCGCCTGCTGCCCTCGACACACACACCTTCGACGACATGACGGCTGAGGCGATACTGCAACGCTATCAGGACCGCAAATCTCAGCGTCAGCTGCGGTTAGAGAAGATGTTAGGCCCGGGGTACAGTGCGGCAAGCAGCCGTACCTCTGATCCGATCAGTGGAACTGGCGGTTCCTTAACGGCGCCTCAGGGTGTAATGCCCTGCAGCGCAGCTACCGGACAGGGGAATGCCGGGGTGGCGAGGGTTACTGACGATAACAGCGGCACGAACCCCCATCGGTGCTACAATCGAGCGGGGGAAAACGCTGCCGGCAC
This sequence comes from Porcisia hertigi, assembly GCF_017918235.1. Taxonomy (NCBI): domain Eukaryota; phylum Euglenozoa; class Kinetoplastea; order Trypanosomatida; family Trypanosomatidae; genus Porcisia; species Porcisia hertigi. The sequence goes on from NC_090594.1 coordinate 267,847, forward strand.
AAAAGCAAGCACCACGTCACCGTCCGCTCGGCCTACGAGGAACCCGAACCAGATCGGTCGTGCGGTAAGCGATGCTGTGAAAAACAATAGCTGGTACCTCTGCAAGGTCTTGGAGGCAGCCCTGCTGGACACCATTCAAGCGCGGCCGACAAGCGAAACACCCGTGCCGGCGCTGTCAGCCTTCTCGGTGGGGCATCATCCAGTCGATTCGCCCTCAACAGCGACGTCGTTTGCGGACAGCTTGTCATCATTCTCACCCTCGCCTGACAGAGCATCTCAACTGCAGGCCCCACGCAGCAACGATCGCACCGCCGGTGACGCGTCCAGCGCCGCGACGCCGACAAGGGGAACCGCTCCTGTAACGCTCCCACTAGACTCGACGGTGGGCTTTCCGACATCCGTGACGGCTCCCCAGTTGCTCTATCACAAGGGTGTCAATGACAAGGCACTGAAGAGAGCCATTGAAGAATCGCTCCTCCTGCCCTTTCGTTGCGTCCAAGACGCACCGCGGCGCTTGACGTCGTCGCAGGCAGCAGAAGAGAGTTTACCGGCTTTCGAAGCAGAGAACCGTGACGCAGAGCTCTGCCGCTGCTTCGCAGAGGGCTACGGAAGAAAAGCGTATGCGGGTAGTGGTACGCGCCGTGAGGACGACGTGGGGGGGAGCGTTGCAGCGTGGAACGATGATGAAGCGCATCCAGAGAATGAGGCCGACATGCTTGGCGCCAAGGACGAGAACCTCGACCCGTTTGCTCGCTTGCTGCTTGCTCGTATCTCTGCCGATCTACCGGTGAAGGCAGCAAAGGCAGACAAAAGAAGAAAGCCGCTGGAGCAGCACGGCAGCAGCAATGACGGGCTCACACATGTGACATCGCCGGTCCTCGGGGCGTCTTTAGTGCCCAGTCCCACAAACTCGAAGGCGGCCGTCTCCTTCGTGGCGGCAGCTGGCGGCGACCGCCGCGTGCACGCCCCCAAGAAGCACTTTAGCCGCCTTGACGAGGTGCAGGTGGAAATGCATGCACCGGTCATCTTCAGCCAAATCCGCGGTTTTCTGCGCATGGATGTAGATCGCCTCCGCGGGGCGTTTGCACAAAAGCCCTCGGTATCGCCGTCATCACCTTCACCGTTGCCGCCGTCCGTGTCAGGTAGCGGTGAGAGGACAAGCAGTCAGCTCGATTGCGCATTGGAGACGCAGCAGCGTCGCCTCTGTGTCGGCCTTGTTTCCGGCTCGGACGAAGCCACCGTGTGGCGGATCAGCGTGTCTCCTGGCAAAAGCGGGACAACGCTGCTGTACTTTAGCGATTTTGTCATGAAGACGGTTCGACCGAGCGAGATGGAGTTCCTGCTGCGCAAGTTCCTGCCAGCGTACGTGCGGTACTGCGAACGGAACCCACACACGCTTCTGCCACGGTTCTATGCTCTCGCGACGCTGCGGTGGTGGAAGGCAGGAGTGGTGCAACACTTTGTTCTCATGCAGAATGTCTTCTCCACGCCTTACTACATTCACCGTATCTACGACGTGAAGGGCAGCACAGTCAACCGAACGGCGCTGCAGCCGGGAAAGTCGCCGCCGCGCACGGCCTTTGGCGCCTTTCTGCTGAAGGACAACGATTTACCCTCGAAGCTCATTGTGTGTGGCTCGTATCAGCGCGCCATCGTGCTTGCGCAGTTTCGCTCCGACGTTGACTTTCTGCGCCAGCTCAACGTCGTGGACTACAGCTGCATGATTGGCGTCCGTAGTCGTCTTTTCTCACGCAAAGAGGGCCCCTCCAAGACTCTTCTACTTCTACGCAAGCAGTCCGACGTTGGCCACGTCGACCCTCTCTTTGGAAACCAAGAGAGGGGTGGCGATGTGCCGGCCCAAGGACACAAGGGGCATACCGGCAGTAAGCTTTTATACGTGACTGCTGAAACAGCAACGGCGGACGGACAGTGCACCGGCGCGGGGGCGATTGAGCAGATTCTACCACCGTTTTCTATTGATGGGAAACAACGCCGCTCTGAGGATGACGTCTATGTCTGCATTCACGGTTGTGACGGTGGCTTGTTGTCGCTGCCCATATACACTCCTGGTGACGACACGACTGCACGGGAGGATGTGTATTACCTCGGCATCATCGATGTGTTACAAACGTACAACTCCGCTAAAAAGTTCGAGAGCTTCGCGAAGGGGCTTATCAATGACAGGAGTGCCATCAGCGTGATTGCGCCAGATAAGTACGCAGAGAGATTGTACAAGGTTCTGGAGCGTATCACAACGTAACTGTGACCCACTCACTCTTTTGTGTGTGTGTGTGTGTGTGTGTGTGTAAATGACATTGTCCCTCTTCGTTTCCACTACGTGTGATCGTCGTGGCAAACTCAGTGAACCAATGTTTGATTCTGCGGATCCCCGCTTTCCCACCCACCCCTCTCTCTCTCTGTTTCATGTCTGCCGGTTGCACTTCTCTGCTCTCTCCCTCTCGGCCCCTTCTCATCTCACACAAATGACTCAAGCAGCCGTTGAAACACGCGCGCGTTTGGTTGTATCGGTGGAAGGAGCGGTAGAAGGGTGAGCCAGTCTTTATCTTGGTTATCCTGGACGTGGCCCTGTGCTCACGTTTTTGCTTTCACGAATCTGTAGTCTTTCGTCTTGACGTGCTCACTCCACGTGGACACCACCGCCATGCGCTGTAGCACTCGCGTAGTCGTTCGTTTTTCTCGATCATTCCCTTGTCAGTTGTGTCTCATGGGCGCACACCCTCGCTCGTAGGCTCCCCTCAACCTTCTCTTCCCCCCCCCCCTTGCGCATACACACCACATCCATTCTCCTCGGTGTTGCGTCCGCACCGTTGCGAAATTCATTAACACTCTCGCCTACTCCTATCCCTCTCCCCCCCCCCCCCACACGTGTATGGGGTGCCCCTTACGTCTCTCTGAAAAGGGAGTATGGGATGGGAGTCCCCCCCCCCCTCTGCAGCAAAAAAAAAAGTAAATGTCATCAAAAGAACAGGGGAAAAACTAAGACGAGACGGGGTACCTCCAGCGTTCTGCTACTGTGGTCCGTGTCCGCTCACCTGGTGGTTCTCTTTTGTTCCCCCCCTCCCCTCCCCTCCCCCCGCCTCAGGTAGTCCTACCCGCAAACCTCCTCCATCCTTTTTCCCCCTTCCTGCACGCGTTGATATGTGTATGTGTGGCCATATCTGCTCGTATCGCAAAGAATGTATCCCGCCAGGACGTCTAGGCGCGCAAAAGCGCTCCAGTAGTCGTCCCATTCCACTGCTCCCCCTACACATGGATTCATCAACTTTGGAAACGCTGGCAACTAGTCTGGCACCAGCTGATCTTTTTCTTGACAGTACCGCCCCCGGTAGACCCGACCTCACGTCGCTTCACCTAGAGGACGCACCTGCGTACCATGATGACTGGAGTCCACAGAACCCCCTCATCCATCTTCTCTTTCATCGCGACATCATTACGCACCTTGTGTGGTGTTCAGCGGGGTGTCGCTATCTCACCGGTGGTGCTGACGGGGCAGTGAAGCTGTGGCGGTCGGAGGTGCAGTCTCGGGCACCCCCGTTGCTAAAGACCTCATCCTCTGTGAAGCGCAATGTGCTTATCCCAGAGGTCCATGTTACAACGCTCGGTGGTCCCGTCACCGACCTGCGCGTCAGCGAAAAGGATGTCGGCAACTCTGAGGTAGCGGTGATTGCCTCGACCGACGGGACGCTGACACTGTGCCGCACTGGGACCGGCGAAGTCATCCGCACATTGCGTGGGGTGCGGGGCGAGTCGCTGAGTGTCTTTAGTGAAACAACAGTCCCGCAAGGTGGCTCTGCGCACGCGGGGTTGAACAGTGCACGCCCTGGCAAGGGAGTCAACGCTGGCTCTCCAGCCGAAGTGGATAGGCAGCTTGCTAATCGTTTTTCGAGGACACCGACGTGGTACGCCGCGGATGCGTACAGCTCTCAGTTTGCCGCCGCCGCCGACAACGTGGTTGTGCGCAGGCCCGTCTACATGGTGCGCGCATACAAAAGCGAAGCCCGTGAGGTCCTTGCCGGTCCATCCAGTGAATACTTCAAAGGCCTGCGCACGGTGGCGCCGACCTACGAGCACCTGGCACCACACGTGGAGAAGATTTCAGATATTTTGGCGCAGTTCAGTCTTGCGCCAACCACCACAACCCACACAGGCCCCTTGGCGGAGCATCGGCAATGGTACGCGTCCGCCATCGCGCTCGCCGCAGCACCTCCCGTCATTCATGCCAGCAAGCCAAGCTCCAACGGCGTTTCGTTGCCGCCCTCAGCCCTGGACCCATTTTTGCTGCTTGGTTTTCCACAGGGCCTCCTTCAGGTTTACGTGCTACCGCAACGGTGGTTCTCCCTCCACCAGCACGGCGAGACGCGACTGGACCCGCCAGCGGTGCGCACCCCCGTATTCTCTGGACTTCTCCACACAGCGGCGGTGCTGTGCGTAGACGTGATAAGGAGCCGTGATGTTGTCATTTCCGTAAGCGAGGATGGCACGACGCAGCTACGACGGCTTTCCTGCTTGCATGTGCCACTGCGGCAGCTCGGCGTGGCCATCTCACTGCCCAGGGAAGTAACTTCTGTAGCCCCATCGCCTTCGATGGGTGCCTCATCATCATCGACACGGCGACAGCGCCTTGCCAATACCGAGGGCCATTCGCGTTTTATCACCTGCTGCTGCGTCGATGGCGAACAGCAGCTTCTGGTTACTGGCAGCACCGACCACTCTCTCTGCTGGTGGAGCCTCACGACAGGTAGTTCTTCCAGCCCGATACGTGTCGTGTCGCTGCGTGACCTCGCAGGTTCGAAGGGCAGTTCACGCGAGACACACTCGTCACTATCGAATACGCTGGCGCCGGAGGTGCGAGGCGGCTACCCGGTGGGCGTCAGCTTTTTTCGCCGAGGGCGATCCGCATCATACGGCAAGAGTGCGTCACCAGTCGTTGTCGACCCCGACGACGGGGTCAGCAGCAGCGCGTCGCCAACTAGCAGCTCGGTACCTCTATTGCTGCTCGTTCTAGACACGGAACGAGGTGTACGCATATTCGATGCCCTCTCAGCCAAGCTCATTACGTACGCATTTGACTCAAGGCCCGCTGGGGCCACCACTGCCGGCGTATCCTCTGGTTCCTTCAACAAAATGATTCAGGGGGCCTCTGTCGCCCGCTACGACTGCGCGAACGGGGTTGAGCGAGTGCTTGTGGGTGGGCGTTGCTTAGTATCGTGGTATGTCGCTAATTCGGCGGAGTCCGGGGTGACGCGTGGACACACGACACCGATCATCTTCACTGGCTGGTGCGCGTCCTTGAGGTGCGTCGTGACGGCTGATGTGAACCACATTCTCTTGTGGCAGCTGCATGCTGAGGAGCAAGAAGAACCCATAGCGAAGGTTCTCCGTGCATGGTTTTTCCCCACCGGCATTCGATCTGTCGCCTTGTGCGACACATCAGTCACGGACGACGCTGTGCACCCGCATCGGCCCTCTCTGATCATTGCGCACGCTTCAGAGACAAGCATTGGTGAGTACGACTGCCTTCTCCAAGACTCCTCGACGCATCTTGGCACCAGTAGGCTTCCCCAACCGAGGATTTTACGGCAACTGAGAGTTAACTCTGGCGTCTCCGTGGACGCGCTTGTCACGGCAACTGTAGTGGCAAGCACAAACACCCCAGCATCCAAGGCCCGAACCGCAGAGGGGCCCACAACCTACGCCCTTGCTGCCTGTCACTCCATGCGCAGAACGGCTGACGAGGAGCTTTATGACGTGAGTGAAGATGGCCGCCTGTGTGTGTATCCGCTGCGATGGTCGTCTGCTACCTCAGCACCCGGGAGCGACTGCACGCTTGTAGGCGTTCGCGGAGCGACAGAGCTGATTGCACCACAGCGCAGCCTCCGCCTTTACAAATCGGACAACGGTGATTCCAGCATCATCGCAGGCGTGCTGGGGCTTCCGTGTGTGAATCGCCTCGTTCTGGGTGGTCGGCGTGTTTTGTATTCAGCGTCCCTCTGTAGTACGACTACCTCAGCGCTCCCATGCCAGCCATTGCCCTTGTCAGTGCAGGCACTGCAGCCGGTGGCGCTCTTTCCTGGTCCTTTAATCTCACTAGACGACTCGGCCGCTATCGACACGGTAGATGACGGCACGGCAGAGCAGGCGATTGGAGACACCGGAGTGGCACCGGTCTTGACGGATTTATCGATAACGGGCTTCCTTTCCCGCCTGGTGCACATATCGCACGACACCGCAGCCGGTGCGCCGGATAATGCTGAGAGGCCTGCGTGCCTGGTGCTGTCCGGGAGTAACGATGGTCTTTTGCAACTTTGGGATGTGCAGCACGACCGGGAGCTGTGGCAATGCTGCGCGGTGCCGACGCACGAGGCTATTACGGCACTCACAGTACACCAGTGCGCTGTGCAGTGTCTAGTGGCCGTGGGGGATCAAAGCGGTGTGGTGACGTTACTTGACCTTACCAAAGTCGTGCAGTCCGCCCGCCTAATCGTGACCGCTGCCGCGCGGGCGCCGCGACACTCACTCGAAAATGTCCCCGAGTGGTCGCGGTGGGGACTGGAGAGAGTGGAAGCTCAAATGCTGGAACGCTGGCTAGCGCATGGGGACGCCATCTGTGGCATTTTATTCACGACAGCTCCGGCTGGCGCAAGTGACAAGGTAGCGACCTCTCTCCAGCTCCTCACGACCGGAGAGGATTCTGCTGTGATGGTGTGGGCCCTGCCCTCATGGACGCTCCAACCCGGCTCCCCTGTCCTGCCAAATGATGAGCTCAGTGGAATCCCGCTGTTTCGCCCAAGTGAGCGCGCACACGCAAAGAGCTGCCGCCTCCCCATTAACCCGATGCGGGTTCAAACGAATAGGGTGAGGCTGCCATGGGCCGCCAGACAGGCATACGAGCCGTGGCGGCAACAGTACGTGCGCCGGCGTTTGCTCGGTGGCAAGTCCACCGCGCTCTCAGTGGCGTTGACACGATTTTACAGAAACGCAAAATCGTCAGGCGGCACCGCAGCAGGCGAATCGAAGAACGTGGAAACCAGCCAGGAGGAAAGCGAAGAGGAGGCCAAACTCATCGATCGCGCATGGGCTGTGCTGTCTGCTGACGTCGATGCGCTCTCGCGCTCCTTCGCCCTTCCGTCGGCACAAGGCGAGGCATCGCGGCCGCGGACCGTGGTGCAGGCCTGGTGTACCTCCCTTTCACAGAGTGCCGATGCCGAGTTCACGGACGCTGCCCTTCTTAGAAGTTCCCCCGCGACGGGGCATCAACCCCATTTTGACAAGAGTGGCGACAGCGCGTCTTGTGAGGTTGCCAAATTGTCGTCAGTGGCACTGGGGGCAGAGGGAGGGGGGGTGACACCACTGTTCTCGTCGCTCATTTTTGCTTTCGCCGATCGCTGCTGTGATGGTCGCGCCACAGGTAGACGGAGTCCGACTCGCCATCAGGATGCCTCTGCGTTGGCGAAGAGCTCGTCGTCCGTGCGAGAGTGCCTGCGCCAAGCGATACGCGTGGTGGTGAGAAGCTCCATCGAACAGGCTTCCCCACTGCGCGCGTCAGCGGCAGCAGTTCCCCCGCAGCAGGGGTCCAACACTGCGGATGGGGCCACACGGTCGTCGCTCACCGCAGACCCCAAGGCCCCCTCTAACAAATCGACGCCACTGCCTGGACGGCCGCTATTTGACAGCGATGCAATCTCCGGTCCTGTTGAAGTGGTGTGTATTGAAGGTTCGAAGGCGTCACCGCACCGCACTGCGCTCTCCATGGCGCTCGGCGATCCTCCCGATGGCGTCACGTTGAATATCCCCGCGGATGAAGTGGTGGAAGACCCGGGGGCAATGCCCCAGCGCCACGTGGGGTTCACAGTGAGTGGCGACGAACATGAGTCCGCGCCGTCCCTAGCGGCAGCCGCAGATTTCGAAAGCCAACCGGTACGTCAGACCATTACATATCACGTTGGCTACAGCGCCCGTGCGCCACTAGTTTGGAGCTCACCTATGGATCGACCGGGCAGTTCGTCTGAGAAACACGGTCGCATTCTCCGCTCCACATTCGAGAACACGGGCTTTGAAACAACGATTGAGTCGTCAACGTCGAGACTCTCCGGGCAACTTCTTCCCGGCGGCAACGAAACTGGCAACAGTCAGTCGCTGAGCACCTTAACTGACGCTCAACACGGAGGCCTCAGTGGCGGCGTAGCGGCGACAGTAATCCAGCACGTCAATCGCGCCCGGCGTCGCGAGAAGGCGTTGCAGCGACTTATCGCGCTCGAGCAAGACGATCTCCACTTACAGTGCCACGCCACGGCAAGGGCGAGGCCAGGGGCAAAGAGAAACCAAGTCGGTATTGATGCCATGGATCCTCCAGTGTTTCGAGGTGGCTACGTCGCCTTGGGTCTTCCGATGCGCCGTATGCGAAAAGCCCCACCAGTGACAAAGCGCGCGGCATTGCTGTCAACTGGGAAACAACCGAGGACACACACCCGCAGTTCTTTGCTGCAAAGTGTGGCGCCGCAGTCACCTGCGGTGAATCCTCAGAGCACTCCCCAGGTCGTGGTGGCTGACTCCTATCTTATGCCAGTGTTGGCACGTTTCGGCACCTCGGGCCTACTAACGCCGTCTGGCCGCACGGCGGCGGCGTCGGCGACTCGCGCTACAAACATCAATGCAACGGTTGCATCAGCCGGGTCGACAGCTTTGTCCAACTCGGAACACTCCCTGTGGTATGCGGAGCGGCAGCGGTGCCGCGAAATAGCACGCGAAAAAGCGCGTCTGTGGAACACGCAGCGGGTGATGAAGACACTGCTAGCGTGGACCGTGACGTCGGCGGAATCGAGCAGTGACATTTCAGAATCGAAGGGCGTCATGCCGGAGGGCGGTCACATCATCAACATCACCCCCAGCACTGACACCGCCACCACGGCGAGCCGGACAGCATCGCCGCCGATTCTTGCAGTCCCGGAGATTCTTGAACTAGAGAGTCCAACTGCCGACTTCCTCACCCCACTTACGGGCACAGACTCCCCTGTCACCGAGGATGTGACGATGTCGCCGGGCGCTTCCGTGCAGGCGCTCACGACTCTTCTGCACGTGGCGCCAACCACCGCCATCGACGCCGCGGTGCCCACTGGCTTACCCTCGCGCAAAACCCTGCAAGATGAAATGCTCGCTGCAAAGTTGCGTATGCGGCAAACTGTGCGACTCCGGGCCACGTACCAGCGTGAACAACGAGCCAGGGCGGCGTCGGCCCTGTCTACTGAGCCGCTTACAGCTGCGGAGGGAGGCAACGACAGTTCTTCGAACGTGGACGAAGAGCTCAGCATCCGTGACAGTGATGGCCTCTCGGAAGGTCAGTCAGGCGCTGAGAAACCCGCCAGCGCTGGTGCGGTGAGGAGCGGCTCGCACGCGAAGCAAGTGAACTCGTACCAGAATGTTTCTGCCGCTGCCTCTGTTTCACCGATGGGAAAGTCCGGGTGTGCCCCACGGCGTGCGCTGCAGCCGCACGAGGGGGCCGAGCCCCGTCGCATGGCCACGGTACCGCTGCCGACGGCCACTACACGTCAAGAGCTGTTTGGTAGAAATACGCGACGCCGCAAGTGACGATTGGGGAGAAAGCACTCCTCCTTTGACGTATGCCTCGGTTTTATTCCCCCTCCCCACTATCCGCTCTGCTCTTCGCTCGGGCTGTGGATGTACATTACCATACTCAATTCATGTAACACGGAGACATCCCCTCACTTTTTTTTTCACCCCCACATGCGTTGCGTGATGTTTATAATGGTTTGAGTGCACTGCGCACGCCTAGGAATGTGCACTGTGTCCTCCACTGCTGCTCTCAGAAAACACCAGTGCACGCGTGCGGCAATTTCGAGTGTTATTCTATGCTAATTCCATCATTTACATATATATATATATATATATATGCGTATGTGTATGTGTGTGTGGTGTGCGCGCTACTTCTGTTGACACGAAGTGGAACCAGCAGTGCGAAGGAGGGAAGATCGTGCGACAACACAGAGTTTTGTTTGTTTATTGGCCTCTTTTTTTTTCATGGATCCACTTGTGACATGCTCCACCTGGTGAAGGTAAACATAAACCCCGATGACTGCCAAAGGGGGCGGCTTAGTTGTCTGTGTGTGTGTGTGTGTCCATGTCACCGTTGTAGCATGTCGGTGCGACCCGAGCCGCGTGGTGTGGTCCCCCCCCCTACGAATAGAAGTGGAAGTCTCGTGACTCTCTGCAATCCAATCCCATATCTCACCGCTATGAATTCTCTCTTTCCGTCACCCCTTCTCTCTTTGCCCATGTGAGCTGCTGCCGCCACTTCGAAACTGTAGACGTACACGTATATCATATTCTGCTTCGTTCCCACAAACCTAGGGCTCTGCCTCGGCATTTTATTTTATTACCGATTCGCCCCCCCCTCCCTCCCTCCCTCCCTCCCACTTCTCTCTCCCCCCTCCAACATACGCTTTCATCCTTTGCTCTGGTCTCATTCTTTTTTTTTTAACACTCCAATTTTTTTTTGAGGAGTTTGTCGCTGGTTTTAGGTGCGCCGCTTCTACAGCTCGTGCGTTTGTTGCTGGAGGGGGCTTACATACCATCTCGCATTCTTCGGTCTCCTTCATAACCCCCAACTGTTTTTCCCTCTCCTCGCCTCCCTCTGTGCACTCGTTTTGTTTGTTCTTGAGGGGGTCACTATTCGTTGGGTTGCTCGTGTCTTCTATTGCCTCTCCCTCCTCCCGCCCGGTCTTTTGCTCAGTTTCCATCGTTGGACCGCTCTGATCACACCTTGCTGTGAATCTCTCTCCCAATCCTCTCTCTGTAGTCATTCTTTTCAGTGGTTTGCTCCTCCTCCTCCTCCTCCTCCTCCTCCTCCTCCCCCTCGCCCCCCTCCCCCACCCCACGGCCCAGCGCAGCGAAAGAAACATGAACCGCCTTTTCGGTAAAGCCAACAAAGAGCCGAAGCCAACATTGGAGGATGCCAGCAAACGCCTCAGTGGCCGCTCCGACGTCGTCGATGCCCGCGTCGTCAAGATTGACGCTGAGCTCAAAAAACTAAAGGAACAGATTCAGCGCACGCGGGGCATAACACAGAGCCGCTACAAGCAGCGAGCGGTGCAATTGTTGCAGCAGAAGCGCATGTACCAGGGTCAGCAGGACATGATGATGCAGCAGCAGTTCAACATGGACCAGCTGCAGTTCACAACGGAGGCGATGAAGGACACGCATGTGCAAATTGGCGCGATGAAGCAGGCGAACAAGGAGTTACGCAAAGACATGAAGAAGCTGAACATTGACAAGGTTGAGGAGCTGCAGGATGAGCTCGCTGACCTGTACATGGACACGCAGGAGATTCAAGAAATCATGGGCCGCGCCTACGATGTGCCGGAGGATATTGACGAGGATGAAATGCTTGGCGAACTGGACGCCCTCGACTTCGAAGCAGAAAAAGAGAACGACACTGACTACCTCGCTGAGGCACTGGCTATGCCGGGTGCTAAACTGCCAGAGGCGCCGATGGGCGACAAGGTGGATGCAGGCGGTCAGAAGGAGTCTAATACTGCAGACCCGTACAGCCTCGAAGCGCAACTAGGCCTCTAGTGAAATAGCGAGGAGGAGCAAAGGTAATGGAACAGGGGCGTCGCAATAAAGCCTTGATGCTGTCTCTGCATCGACGCCGGTTTGCGTTACTCCCCCTCCCGCAACACACACACACACACACACACCTCTTCAGAGTTGCATCCCTGCGGTCGCATATTGCTCCCCAACCAGTGGTCTCTGTGTGTGTGTGTGTGTGCTGCGATTTCGTCCTCTCTTTTTGAATACCGCCTCGGGCGTGTACGTGCATCTTTGTTGGTGTTGTTTATGCATGGTTGCATGCGTATGAGTGGTTGAGGCTCTCCCCCTATGCAAGTCAAGTAGTGTATTTGTCTGACGTATGGCTCGCCTTCCCCCTCCACACCCTCCCCATCCGTGTGACACACACATGCAAAAACGGCAAAGCCGGTCAGGTCCTGAGGCTATCACAGCAAGAACAAAGAGACATCGCATGTGCACGGCCGGCGGGAGGCTGCATGCCAGCGCGGTGCTGGGGGTCTTCCGAGTCTAGTCACTCGCATGTACTTCGGTTTCACTAAAATTGCCGATGAGTTTTTTTCTCGTCTTGGCATTATTCCGTCTTTCCGTGCGTGGAAAGTGAATGAACGGAGGAGGAGAGTGGGGAGGGGGGGGGGTGCGACGGCGGCCGCCGCCGCCGCAGCAGCAGCTCGGCCTACATGGACGCCCACTCACTGCCCGGGCAACTCCTGCATTCTACTGCCACTCCTACTAGAGCCTTGTCACCTTGCCCGCCCGCCTCCCCCTCCTCTGCTCCCCTCACCTCCCCTCCCCCAACGACATCCTCCACATGCCCTCTCTCTTATTCACTTGCGCTTGTGACTAGGCGCACATGAAGGTATCTCACACGATACTCGGCACACTGTGAAAAGAATCGTGTTCCTCTATGTCCGAACAAGGTGCTCTCCCCGTGTGCACGATAGAGAGGAGCTTACATACATCATGTCTGCCTCTCTGGACTCCTCATCAACTCCCCACCCTCGAGGCTTTCGACCCGACACATGGTGCGCTTCGCGTTTTTTCGCCTTGCTCGCTCCTGCGAGTACAGCAGCACTCCGCATCCGAATCGGCTTATTCGCAGCATAGATCTGCCGACACTCCCGCGGCGGTGGTCGTAGCCGAGTGGGGTTCGTGCTCGGCGCACATGACAGCCTCTTTTGATGGCGGCAAAAGCAATTTTCTACGTTGCCACTGTAGTGGGGGTCATGTTGATGGTTCCGTAGCGCCGCCATCAAGTGTTACATGTCTTAATCACTGGGTGGTGCTGAAGGTCGACGGGGTGTCGCACATGGCTAGCGTCGCCGAGGCTGAAGTCCCCCAGCACAGTGTCGATGTCGGTGGTGGCGACTGCCGCCGGTGGGTGAACTGTCGCCTTCAACTGAGCACCGTGTTGTATGCCTCCGACTGGCAATTCCTCATGTCTCGGCAGGAGCAAAGCACGGTGACGTCGGAAGGCTCGTTGGTCGTCCCCAGCGCCACCGTCGCGGCACACGAGCAAACTCCAACTGCAGACATGGAGGCACTCAGCACGTTCTTTCCTGCCCTGCATCACGGACGTTACTACGCTACTGCAGGGGCTTTTGTGCATCACTGTCGGCACAGCGATGAGCATCTTGTGTGGTGTGAAGAAGATCCTCTCGTGTCGGTAGAATGGGCAGCAGCAGCGGACGAAGGGCGAGCAGAAATGCTGACACACACGGGCGCGGGCGCACCCATGGCTGCTACTGATCTCAACAGCGCCACCGTGGAATGCACATCCGCGATTGCCTCAGAGACCGCGGACACGCGGTTGTCGCACATCCGTGGAAGCCGGAAGCGTCGGCATCAGTGGCTGTTAGAGCGCGAACGCGAACGAACTACGGCGCGAGCTCGCCATGACGCGATGCCGTCCGCTACCTACCCCTCATCTAACGAGAGAGGCGCCACTTCCTGTTCGGGTGGCCTCACCCCCGACACCAACTTCATGAAGATCAACTCAATCGACTGTGCATACCTTCTCACGCTGAAGCGTTCTCGTGACTGCCTCCGCGCAAACGGCGAAGATTCAGCACCGGCTGCCACTGCGGACACTGCACACACTCATGAGCAGTCCAGTAAACCACCAGATACACAGCAGCCGCCACTGTGTACTTCGACCGGGCATATCGAAGAGGTACTTCGGTCGTCATCTTATGCACACTGGTACTCTGCCCTGCGTCCGGTGTGCCGATGCGCCCTGCGTATACCACAGACCCCAGGAGCTCCAGGGGGGGTAAAATGTGGTGCCGAGCAACTCGGTGGGGGTGAGACACAGCTCCGTGCTCTGGAGGAGGTATTCTTACATGGTGTCACCGCTTCTCTAGCGCTGTGGTTCTGCAGCAATGACAGCAGCAGCGGCGGCGGCCTCGGCTGTGTAGGCATGGGTGCTCGACAGAGGTGCGAGCCTTCTTCAACCCCCTCCACCGCATCTGCAGGGGACGCCGTCACCCTCGTAGCAGCGCTCCTGCGAGACTGGTGGAAGCAACTTACTCACGAGGCGACTCAGCCGTTCTTTGTGTCTACTACGAGTGCACCAGCCTCCCCACACCCACAAAACAGCCGTTCCTCGATTGCCTATCAAACATGGACGTCTCTCCAACACTGGGACTGTGTGGGAAACCCAAACCCTGCTGCATCCTCTGTGTCCGATCCGCCCTCGCAGCTGAGGCACCTCTGTGTGGCTTGCGCAATCGTTGCGACGTGCATTCACCGTAGCAAAGAGCAGATGCTATGGTGGAATGTGTCTTCTTCAACGTTGGAACGGAACCAAGAATTTGCTGGCATGGCATCCGACTGCGAAGCATCATATGAAGCCGGGATAGCACTATGCGATACGAACGCGGATGCTGCTGCTGCTGCTGCTGACGACGACGACAGCAGCAGCAGCACTGACCAAACGCCAAGCATCGATTGTGTCACGTCAAACACGCTGTACAACTCCGCCTCGTGTCGACTTCCTCGCATATCGGTTGAAGAGAGCCGCCGCTGGCGGCACAATTACCGTCAATGCATGGACCTTGTTCTAGAGCTACTTTTTGCTGAGCAGCAAAGTCACTGGTCAAAGTGAGAGGGAGGCAGGCAAAGAGAGAGAGGGGACGAAGGAATGTGAGGGATGCACTTCTTGCGCACCCTGTGTAGGGCTTCTCGGTTCTTTCTGCCGCCACTCTTCCATGGTCATTGCACGACCTCTCTTTCGCTTGACCACCTGTTTTTTTTTTCCTCGTCATCTGCTGCGCTGAAAAAGAGGGAGGCGAGTGCCCCCCCCCCCCCCCCGTTGTGCTTCTCGCCCGCGCAGGTCATGCCGCATAAGGCGTGTTTGCTCTGCTTTGTATCCGCTATGGGGTTGTAGGCTAATCGAAAGAAAGTTGAGTGGGGTGCGTTGGGCGGGGGAATAAAAAAAAAACCGCCGTCACAAAGACACGCTGCTCCGAAGACTCGGGTGCTCACAGAAAAAAGTTTTTTTTTCTTTTTTGCCAAGAGTTCGGTGGGGTCCGCGTATCGCAAAGGCCCCCTCCCCCCTCCCCCCCTCCCTATTCATTTGCGGACATTCAAAATATTGGTCACCTTTGGCGAAGCATCTGACAGTGCAATCAACGCCCCCTTTATGTTTGTAGTTGACTTGTCTTGCGGTGTCCATCGCCCCCTCTAACTCCCCTTTCCCGCTTGGCTCCTCATCTTCCTTCAATCCCCTTATTTTTTTTGCTCTTTTCACTAAAACATCGCCACGCGCGCACACACGTACACACGCCTTCCGGCATCCTTTCGCGAAGTGAACCAAGGAGGAAACAATGGTCAAGCCCCACTTGCGCCATTACCAGGTGGTCGGCCGCGAGTCGCCCTCGGAGAAGAACCCCGAGCCGACTGTCTACAAGTTCGAGGTGTTCGCCCCGAACTTCGTCGTCGCCAAGAGCCGCTTCTGGCGCATGATGAAGATCAAGAACAAGGTCAAGGCCACCCACGGTGATGTGCTGTCGTGCAAGGTCCTCAAGGATGCGAAGCTGGCGGCGCGCAACTACCTCGTCGACATCGCGTACTACAGCCAGCGCTGCGGCTACACGCGCATGGTCAAGGAGTTCCGCGACGTCTCCAAGACTGGTGCCGTGAGCCAGGCCTACCACGACCTGGCTTCCCGCCACCGTGCTCGCTACCACAACATCGAGGTGCTGTGCGTGAAGAGCATCCCGGACCACGAGGTGAAGCACCTGAGCATTTCCCAGTACCATGCCCCGAACCTGTCCTTCCCGCTCCTGCAGCGCCGCCAGAAGGCGGCCCGCAAGGACCGTGCCATCTTTGTCAAGAAGAACACGAAGCGTGCTGTGGTGGCTTGAGGGAGAAGCTGCTAGAAATATATCCGAAGAGCGGGGGATTGCGGAGAGAAGTGGGAGACGGAAGGTTCTACCGGACGCCCACAAACGTGTGCGCCTGCGTGCGTTTGATGACGTCTTCTTCTTAGGCCTTCTCTGCCTTGTCTCTTGGTTGCTGTGTCTAGCTGGAGGTGTGGTGAGTGTTGGTGTATGGCAACGTACATACCAAGTAGGGTGTGTTGGCATGCCGTACTGCCTCGAGCTGTGGCTTTTTTCACTTGAAGGGCCCTTCCCCTCTACCTCAATTGCAGAGTGTCGCGGGTGTTCATTTCCCCTCTCCCCCCTTCCTTTGCCGCTGCCCTCACCACGAACACACAAGTCTTCCCGCTCTCAAGTGTGTGTGTGTGTGTGTCCCTCCCCCTTTTTCTTCATTGCTTGGTTTCCCTGTTGTTGTTCTCTTTTGCCTTTTATTTTTGATTTTCGAGAAAACAAACAAACGAGGCGAATAAATGAATACGCGCCCGTCGCCCCCTCACCCCCTCCCTCTATGCATTCATCCACTCTCCCTCTTCCCCCCCCCCCTCCCCTCGCGAATGAGAGGCAATGTTGAACTAGGAGGGGGAGAGAGCATGCGAACGGGTGGGCGCGCGCGGAGGGTAGAGGGGCGTCAGCGAGATCTGCGAAGGATTCCCTGTTTTCGAATTTTTGTGCTGCGCCTTTGCGGGAGTGAAAAAAGGGTGAGGGGGGTTGGGGCATCGTTGCGACTAAGCCGCCCACCGCTACCACCACTTATAGCATGATGTGGGAGCAGTGGTTCAGTTGCACTTCCCATGCTCTATTCTTTCTCTTCCTGCTGTCCCACCCAACACACTTGTGATTTACCTGCGCCAATACAGAGCGCAAAGAAAGGCGGTTGTTCACAAGACAGCGACCAGTCCTGCTCATGCGTGGCGCACTGTTGTCCCCCAGTGCGACACTCCCACAGCCATCACTCCTCTCTCTTCAATACCATTCGCATTCACTCCGTTTTACACACGGATAGGGGCATGACGAGTGGCGTCAGCAGCGGACGGCACACAGTGCCATCCTGTGCGACCACGCTGCACGTGACACTCCTCACAAGTCACTACGCCTCGGCACACGACAGGGAAGATAACGCCGTCCCCCCCGGCAGCAACAGTGCCGCCGCTGGGCACCGACGCGATGCACCACCGAGCTCCAAAGCGAACAGTAGCACGAATGCCAAGGTTGCCGGGGGTGAAGGGGTCGAAGTCTACAGCTGCAGCACAGTGGCAGATCACCTGGACACGGTTGCCCGTGTGCTATGCGCTGTTCTGCGGCTACAGAACTCCGCCTGCGACGATGCGGTAGCCGACGCGGCGCGGTGCATTCAAACAGCAAAGGCTGTACGAGATGACGTCGTACCGTGGGCAAACGTCGCTGCGGCGGCGGCCCTTGCGCAGGAAAAAAATCCGCTCCCCCACGATGGCCTGAGCCCCTTTTTCTCCTCGGCCGCCTCTACACTGCCTTCGCATGTCACTACGCCACCCTCGACTGCCTCCGGGACGAAGAAAGGCAGGGGTCGATATTCCCTTGCAGCCAAAGACGGCGGAAAAGCTTCCTCGCCACAGCACCCCGGTACAGTGAAATCTCCGCTATCAGTCACCTCCACGCCTTCCTTGTCGTCGCTCCCCGGGGTGCAGAACCAGACGAGTGAAGCGGAGCAAGGGCCGCGTCAGCTGTACCTGAGAAGAGAATTGCCACCGTGCGAGGTGGTCCTAGTGCCAGGTGCCAGTCCAACGTCCGCTCAGTCGTACGTCATATTTGTATACCACCTGGCTCACGAGGAGGACGTCCTCGCGGCTCTGTTGGCCCTCTCTGCGGAAGAACCGAGCAGCAGCGCCGATAAAAAGGATGCACAGCCATCGGTCAGCCCCGAGTCCTCTAGGAGAGAGAAGTCGAACACACAGTCTTCCCAGGCCGCCGAGATTCTCACACAAGCCCTTTGGAGCACCGTTGAGGTGGTCTTGCCGACCTACCCACATGTGACCGGTGGCCGCCCTGCTCCTGCCCATGTGCCCGTTGTGTGGGCCTTGGCCGATCCGCGAATGCTGAGAGGCTTTCTTCCTTGCACCTTGGACGACACTGACGATATTTTCTCCTTCTACCCCTGTCCCTTCCACGACCCCATGTGTACTTCTTCGTCGATGTGCCGTCGTGATGAGGCGGCCGCCGTGAAACACTTGGTGCGGCTGGTTCCACGTTCGGTCTTCTACCTCTATGACCCCTCGAGCAGCAGCATTGTTGTTAAAGATACGCTCGCTGCTTTCCAGCCGAGACCGGAAGAAAAATCGCACTCGCAAGAGAGCTCTCATAGTGCGGCCCCTCGGCTCAGCTGCAACGAAAGCATCAAGAAGTGTCCAACACCACAACGTGGCGGCGTCAGATCCCCAGCTGGAGCAGGAGCGAAATCGGCTCGTGTTACTGGGCCGGCATCCAGTGGACCAGGCAGCTCTAGGGGTCGCAATGTACGGGGTGCAGCCGGGGCAGTCGGCGCATCAGCCAATCATGCATCCGTGCTCGCGGCATCGGGGCCGCACCGAGTCTCGCTACAATCGCGGTTTTCGAACGGGGGGGTCGATATGCAGGCCGCGCCAGATGAGTTCCCGTACTGCACTACCAACCCTCGCTCATTGGCGCAGTACCTTTATTCGGGAGGCCTAGGGGCAACAGCAGCAGCACCATCACCACAGGTGGCAGCGTCGGTTGCGTCACCGCCGTCGCCGGCGGATCTTGAGATGGAGCTGACGTGTTTCCTCAACAAAATGGCCGCGTTCCAGCGCGCAGTGACGTCTCTCTCAGAGGCGGGTGTAGCGGCATCGAAGACGAACGAAACAGTTGAGGAAATGTGGCGCACACACGCATCGCTGCTGACGTGGGTACGCGCGTACCTGAGCTGCTCAGCCGATGTGCCGCTGGCAGATCGCTCAGCGGCGGTGCAGGGGATTAATTGCACGGACGGCGAGTCTCGAAGAGGGTACCAGCAACCGCCTCTTGCGTTTGAAGAGGTGGTTCGCCTGTCACTCTCACGATGCTTACCTAAAGATTCCATGTGGCCACTGCCTCTGTGGGAGGTGGCGCCGTTGCCCATCGCACCGGTGCCCCCCTTGACCCTCCGCTCCAGCGGGTCTGATGATGTCGCCGTCTCGACCAATATGACGGTAGAGAGCATTGTGCCATGGGCCAATGCTGTACTGTCAACTCTGGTTGGTGATGATGATAAGACTGCCGGCAGTGCCGAGGCAAACAGCCGGGCTCCCTTTGTACCGCTGCTAAGCCGCCTCGTGCACCTCATCGACGCATACAATACGTGGTCTTCGAAGAACCGGCTGACCCCAACGCGGGTCGCGAACAATGATTGTCACAACCGCACTTGTGAGGTGGTCGTCGCAGGCAAGGCACCAGGCGATCACGCGCCGGATGGGACGTTGATGGTGCCGCCGTCCATGGCATCAGGGCTCTACACAGGCGGTGTTTTTAACATCATGAGCGCTGTTTGTGTGTGGGTGGCCACCGTGAGCACATCACTCGCTCACCAGCAATCCTCGAGTGAGTTAACGGCGTTGTGTGTATCGGAAGAGTCGTTGGCATCGAGCAGCGCGACTGGGCCCACTGGCAGTCGTGTTGCAATCGCGCCGTCAGCCGCCTCTTCCGGACTCTTCCGGAGGTATGCACAGCCATTTCAGGTTCTGCAGATTGCAGGCAATCGCGACGAAAAGACCCGCATGGGCTCTGGCGCTCTGGCGGCCGTCGTCCCCCGACTTTACACTGCTACGGAGACACCAATCAACGAATCAGCCGCAACGCACAGTGGGAAACGGCTCGTCATGACAACGTCAGAGCGTATTCACAGCCAAAGCGCGGATGTGGCTCTACCGCCGTATCCTCAAGAAGTGTCCTGGATGGTGCGGCACGTCATTGCAAAGAACGCGGGGCACTTCGAGGTGAACGTTATGCGCGGCACGGACACCGTCACTCCGCCAACCAATCACCAGGGCCTGTGCCCCATGATGCAGGATTTGGCAACCGGAGGATCCCCTTCAACCGCCTTGCACCAGAGCACGATAGCCACGATGACCACCACCACAAAGAGCGTCGGGCACCTTCTCCAACAACAGCGGCGCCGGCTGCTCCGGCACATGTCTGGTGTTGCAACGAAGCTTCAGCCCTACTCGCAAGGTGTCCATTTAATCAAGGAGGTGGCACGCGATTTTCTTGGACGTCGCCCGATCACTGAAACATCAGTGACACTACAGGAGGCGGTGGAGTCTACGCTGGCTGCCCCGAGGTCGCAGACAGCCGCTGGCAAAAGATGCAGTGGAAGCGTGGGGACATCGTCGCGGCGGGACTCCAAACAGCACCGTGGTGAATCAGTCGACACTGGCGCTACCGGCACACAGCAGGTGAGCGCACTCAACCTGTTGCAGCGCTACCTGGTCTCCGTGGATCCGACGCACGCGCGTCTGGCAACCAAGTCGAAACTGGTGAAGCCAAAAAACCCCGCCCTTTTGGTGAAGCGTCACCGCAGCAACGAGAGCAACGAAAATCAGCTTCTGGCGGCACGGGCGGCGGCAGAAAATCTCATGCCACAAATTTACGAGCACGTCCTTCAGCAGGCACTCCTGCATCAATTACTGCGAGAAACCGGACTGGAATCTGCAGCCCATCCTACCCCGGCACCCCATCATGGTCATCTCCCCACCGCTGTCACGGAAGACGCTGCGTCGGCGAACGACGACTGGAGCATAACGCAGCAGCTGCCAGTGCAGGCAATCGTGACGTCCATTGTGGATTTCCGAGAGCGATTTGGTGCACATAACGTTGCATGGCGCTCCTGTGCCTTTCACTACCGTCCCCTTCCGTTACCAACCGCGATGACAGACACTATCACTGACAGAGGTGTCAACAGCGGTGCGTTTCCGGAGGAGGCCGCAGATGACGGCGTGTACCGCACGTCTGCCTACGCGCACAACGCCCTCAACGTTCACCCGACACGGCGAGTGACTCACATGTGGATTGCCGGCGTGGCCGTACCGAATGCTCAGATGGCAAAGGGCGGCACCCAAAAGGGGTTACAGTCGCACTCCGACGCGAAGGGAGGGCAAAGCAGATGCTTGTCACTCGGACGACAACGGTCGCGTAGGTGGGTGGTTATGGTCCCTCGGGCGGGAGCTGTGACACCGGTTGAAGTCTACGCACTGTGGCAGTCTCTCTTACAGGAACAGTCGGAACAGACTGCAAACGTGTCTGATGAAAACCGCATCATCGCATCCGTAGCGGACTCGGCAGCGCAACTGCGTGTCGGTCCAGCGGAGTTGAAGATGCGTGCGATGCACCGCCTCATCGCACAGTACATGCAAAGTCATGCCGAAGCGTCGACGTCACTTGTTCGCGGGAATGGCATGCCTTCGGCTTTCCCTGAGAAGACAAGCGCGACAGACGGTGCCCCAATGCGCTTCGACACCCATGAGACACTTTACCCCTATGGCGATGCCGTGGTGGAGGTGTGGATGAGCGAAGTGCAGCGTCTATGTCGCTACATCAAAGCTACCGAGGTAATCGCCACTCTTCACGCCGCGCCGTCAAGCAAAGAGGTCACCAACATGCACCTCACAGTGCACTGGGATGATGGATTACTTTTGACGTGCACGAGCGGCAGAGGCGGTCGAAGTGGCCCCAGTACGGCTCCTCCCACCGATGTGCTGCTCACCACCTGCAACACTGTTTTGGAGCGGCGCGAGGGTGTGTCGCGCATCCGATTTTTCCGCTACCCGAACACTTCCTCTAGCACCATGGCAGGCGCTGCTGTCTCGCTGAAGGAGCTGAGCGGGCAGCAGACACCGATCTTGCCACAGGGTGGCGTCATGGAAACGTGCACGGCCCTGCTTGAGGAGCCCGTCACCCTCTATTGCGTGCACCACTGTCCACCAAGAATCACTGCAGCCACTGTGGTAGAGCTAGAAGGGTCATCTGAAGAGGAGACCGTTTGCGAGGTCGACGAGCGCACCGGTGTGGTGCACCGCTTTTACGCATCGGGGAAGCAGCAACTGTTGTTCCCTAGCGGTGCGATGATGGTACGGCGGCCTATGGCGCCGGTCCACTCCAAGTCAACCCAACACTACTGTGACACCCTGATCACGTTAGACGGGCGGTGTTTTGTGCGCAACGACAGTACCAGGGACGACACCTTCGCGGACGCACCCCTTCAGCACTCGACAGGGGCCCCCCCTGCTGTGTTTCAATGTGTGCAGGCACGGATGGCACGTGCGAGCTGCGTAGGTACGAAAGGCGGTACCGGCATCGATGACACGCACGCTCCGCCGTTTACACACATGGAGAGCACTTACGATGCCGTGTACCACTGCCACATGCGCTCTCGCCAGGACGGCTTGACGGTGGCAGAGTATGAATCCCTATCGCCCCACCCGGACAGCGAGGTCACACACCACGGCGCTCGCGCGGCCTCCAAGCTCGCCCGGGTTGTTGTGTTTCCAGACGGCACCACCATCACTACGGTGGCTCCGCGAGAAGCGCGGCGGCGTGCCCTCGTCCACCACTCCAATGGAACCTCCGTGCTGGCGTCGCTCTCCTCCCCAACGCTGTGCGCCTTGTTGGAAGAGGTGCAAGCGGTGGAGGAGAGCCTTTTGCGGTCGGTAGGGGACAGAGCGGAGCTCTCCGTGCGGTGGTGTGTCGAAGCGTCCGTCTTGCCTCGTGTATATCTTGCGCCAGCTCAGAGGGGAGGCGGCAAAGAAGGGAGGGAACGCGTGCCCGCCTTTGCTGTCGTCTTCGGTGATGGCACGGTGTTGCAGCGGCGATGGGTGGCCGCGGTGATGCCTCCAATCCCGTTTACCACCACTGGCACCGAGGTGGATGCGTTGGCAAACGCGGGCAAGAGCAATGGATCTGGCGCAGGGGGAGTGGAAGAGGGCGGCCCACACGGCATCCCAGCGTACACCGGGGGCACGTTCGAAACCGTACTCACGCGCCCCTCCACCAGTGCGGTGCGCATTCTTCACCAGCACGCCATTGCCACCATCGAACCTGCTGACGTGCTCGCCGCCATCACACATGCTTCTCCTGCTGCGTACGCGGTCGGCCAGGGACTGGTGTTCTTTGATTTAGCGTGTGGTGGAGGCCTGCGCTTGGTGGACGCGGCGCGGTGCGTGTGGGAGGTGCGCGGACTGGCAGCACCCGAGGGACCAGAGGTACTACACCCGGAGCGTGCAAGCACATACCAGGAGTTACTGCAGGCTTTGGTCAGTCCTCACTACAGTCCTCATCGCTTGCCCCGCGCAGTGCAAATGATGTATGCCCGCGAGCAAGAGCACGAGAATGCAGCTTATGTGCAACGGCGTGCCACTGGGTGGTGCCCGACGCTTCCGCGACGGATGCGTGAGATAGCGGAGCCGTTCATTCGAACTGCACAGCTGCTTCGCACGGATGTGCTAGCCCCCATTGAATCTGCCGCCGCTGCAGCCGAGGAGCGCTTTTTTGGCGCTGGCGGCGCTCTGAGCAAGCCCCCCTCCGCCACCGTCAAAGAAGGATCATCGACGGCAACGCGGGATGGCTCCTCGTTGACAAGTGTTGTCCCAGAGCGCCTGCTGCGCGTGTTTCCCGTGTGCTTTGGCCAGCTAGATAATGGCGAAGCCATTCGGTACTGGCACGTGAGCGAGGTGCCCCCCTTGCTCTCGGGGTCCCGCGCATCGCTCACCCCGATAGCCGCATCGGAACCGCAGGTCATTGAGCGTCTAGTTCCAGGGATCGCGACCGGCAGTGTACTGGGGTATATCAGCACAGCACCAGGGCACACACATGATGCTGACGCCATTGGCACTCTTTTCTGTGGGCAACCAAGCCCAACTAGCGGGAGTCGCAGTGTCCTCTGGAAACGCTTAGTGAGTGTCGCCAGACTGTCTTTGCTCTGCGCTGGAATATTGGCGCCAGCCATACCTCCGGCGATCAGGCCACCCTGTGCAGTGTCCTTTCTTTCCGCCCAGGACACCAACACTGCCGATGTGATGTCCCTCCCATCACTAGCCGTGCTGCTCAACCGTGGCAGTCGCTGGCTCCCCCCCACTCTTCAGCCACCACAGCAGTTCGGTACTTATCAGGAGAGACGACGTGTTGGCAACGCTGGTGCAGAGATCGGTAACGCCAATGTGGCGTGGGTGCGCGATTCACCGGCTGCCCTCTCCAATGCGGCGGTCAACGCCGCCTACGTCGAATACGTCCTGGAACAAGTGAGCCTCGCTACGGCCGTGACGACATCGTGCGCCGCCCTGCAGAGAGAGGTGGTGCGAAAAGAACTCCACCGGCACGAGCAGCTCGCGCAGCTGAGTCACTACCATCGTGTGTTAAGCACTCAGTGGCCTATGGAGTTGCCGGCGTCGGCGCGGGAGGAGCAGGTGCGGTTGGAAATGCGCTTCGAGGACCTGCAGCGCAACTCACGGTCTACTATGCAGACACCAGCAAGGAGAAATAATCCCCCACCCACCCTCGTATCCTCGACTGGTGACCCCGGAACTATCGAGCGCATGGCGGTGTAGAGGAGAGTTGCGCACGGAGGTGCGCACACTGTGGGACGGACTCTCCTTTTGAGGAGCAGGGGCTTGAATGTAACTGAACTCTGTGCTTGTTGGGGCGGGGGGGGGGGCGAGGGGCACACTCGGTGGTTTTCGTTGGTCACTCTTCTAGTGCGAGATGCCGCAACTTTATGGTGGTGTGCCTTCTGGCGCGTCTCCGGCCACCACCAAACAGGGAAGAGAACAGCATTCGAGTGCTGATCCTCGGTATCCACCTTGCCGTAACCCTCCTCAGTCTTTTTTTTGTTGTTGCTCCCCCTCCGCCACACGCACACACACACACACACACACGCGCGCACAATCGATAGCTGACACGAGCGTGCGGATGTCGCTGATGTACACTAAACAATGGATTAAAAAAAGGGTCTCCACCCACCACCACCTCTCAAATGCGCTTACACAGAAGGAAAAAGTGGAAAGCGGTGATATTGCATAGTCGTGTGTTACGGCTGCAATGTTCGTGGGTGTTCGTCCCTAGGCATTCGATTGGCGCATGACAGCGCACAAAGAAAAAAAATAAACACTCCGCCCTCCCCCGCACCCCTTTGCATCTTCCAGGGACGACCAACCGGATGAAGTGATG
Organism: Porcisia hertigi; assembly: GCF_017918235.1. Classification (NCBI taxonomy): domain Eukaryota; phylum Euglenozoa; class Kinetoplastea; order Trypanosomatida; family Trypanosomatidae; genus Porcisia; species Porcisia hertigi. The sequence goes on from NC_090594.1 coordinate 293,019, forward strand.
TAAAACGGTCGTATTTGAGAGTAATATCTGCGCTTGAGTGAAGCTTTACGCTAAACACGCGTGCGGAGAACCGCCACAACCTGACGCATACGAGAGTGGACGAGCTTGAAAAAAAAATGAAGAAGGCGTGCGGGCGAAGCATGCGCGTGGCTTACAGGACACTTCGCCGCAATTAAACTAGACACGCACACCTCCCTCTGCGCTACCCTTCATCTACTTGCACACCCCCTTCTGGCTTTCCCTCCTCTCGAAATTACGGCATTGTCATGCTCGTCGGCGGCAATGCTGGGCTGGGAGCCGGAGACACGCACTTCTCATCCGTCCTTCGCACACATGCGCACGTGCTTCAGTGCTTTTGGCGTACAATACGCCTGCCCAGCTCACAATGCTACCGTACGGCACACTCTGGAGGCTTGACCAGATGCTTCACCCGGCCAATCCGCCGCGGCGTCGCACGGCCGCGTTGCGCCGCCGTCAAGCCCTCGTCTACTTCCTGTGGGGTGTCTGTCTCGTGTCGATTTTCCTAGTGCCCTTCCATTACGCCTCATTAAGACGCATGCGCATCGACGCCGAGCGCGAGTCGCTTGGGCTGGTGGCACCAACGGTGGATCTCGAACAACTCCACTTGCAACAGGATCAAGCGTTGCAGCGCCTCAGGTTGTGGGCTGCCGAGAACCGGATCGGCAAAGACCCAAAGACGCATGGATACAACGCCAGCGATGACGCTCTCATCACAGCGGACTTTGCGCTGGTCTTCTACCTACATCCGTCGTCGCGGACGCGCTTGGATGGTGTGTTTGCGCACCCATACGTTCAGGCGCTGGCGGGAGGTGGGGTTGGGGTGCTGTGGCCTCAACTGGGCGACGCTACTAGCGCCCGAAACGCTTCAGGCCCCCCTGGCGAGCTGCAAAACCTGCTACGCGCCCCTACACTTAGTGAAGTGGCAGCGAAAGCCGCAAAAGATGCATCAAAGCCGGCAAAATGTTTGATTGCCCTACGGCGTGATCTTCTGCCGGTGGAAGTCAACGGCACGAAAGATGGAGGAACAGATGACGTTATCAGGGCGCTGCGCGAGGCGCTCTCAACAGAGAAGGGCCTCGGTCGCTTCGACGTCGGTGAGTCTTCAAATGCTGGCAAGGTAGAGGCCGCTATCGGTGATGTGCGGGCTGCAACGGAGAGGAAACTGGCTGCGCTCCTCTTGTGGCTGACAAGCAGACAGGCATGCAGCGATGCGCAGGAGGAGGCCCTCAGCCGCGTCTTGGCCTCGTGTCAAGCGCCCTTATCTCGCTCCATGCACACGAGTTTCGACTGGAGAACTACACCCGAACCCTCCCTTTCCGCTGTGACCATCGCAGCCACCCTGCGCGAAACTGAGACGGCGCTGCAATACCTGTGTCTCTGTAGCAAGCACGGCGTGCAGCCCCCAGCTGCCTTGGTGGAGCGGAGCAGCGGTGCGACCACGCCGCTGTTCCTCGTGGATCCTGCTCAACTCGCGACAGGCATGCAAACATGCACAGAAGCTTGTGTGTTTGGTGGGCAGCGGGTATGAGGGGGTTGCTGTGCTGCCACACACACCCCTTCCCCCCACCCTCCCCCCCCAATTGGCGCTCCTACCAGCGTGGGGGGCTCCTCTCGAGTAGCCCTTTTTTTCTTCTGGTGGTCTTGAAACGGAGGGGATGGCGAGGCTAGTCTTGTCTTGCCCTCTCTCTCGCTCTCTCTTTTCCTCACACACGCACAGCAGCAGCAGCAGCGTTTGTGTACCGCAGTATGGCGCAATGCCTCCCCCCCCCCACCCCACCCCCCCAGCAGCTCCTGTCTCTATAGTGATTTTCACCAACTACCCCTGAGGAGGGTGTCTGCCCAGGCAACTTACTGCTGGGGTGTAGCACAGCGTCAGTCCTGGGTCACACACGTTCACCACCTGTACTCGACCCCTCCTCATCACCTGTCCTCCTCCGCCTTTCTATCACCCTTCTCTCACGTCCCTAAGCACGACACATTATTTTGGGACGTTTCTTTTTTTGATTGCGCTCTCGCTGACCACCTACACCCCCTTCTCTCCCTCTCGTCTTACCGTGCCATGTGGAAGCAGACGGTGGGGGACTGGCAAGAGCGGCGGCAGCGACGTCATGGCGGGCCTATCTTGGACTCTCCTCAAGCTCACCTCCCCGAACCCGTCGATACCACAGAAAGCATTTCGCGAGGCTTCCTGCCCAGCGGCTTTCACGATCGCGTCCCAAAGTCCACGTACCCGGCATCCGATGGACCTGAGACTCGCCCGCGGCCGTCACAGTACACGCCCCTGGAGCAGCAGACGCTGGGCCGCTTCATTACCTCGACGTGGGTGGTGGTGAGTGGGGTCCCGGCCGATGACATCCTCGACGTGCGCGACTACTTCGACGCCTACGTAGGGTGCACCGTGGCGCACCACCTGCCCCTCGCCGCGTCTACGCAGTCGGAGATGTACGTTCAGTTTGCTTCTTCGCTGGATGCGGCGCAGGCAGTGCGTACCGGGGTCTACAGCTTCAACGTAGAAATCGGAACCGCAGCAGCACATCCACGCTCCTTCGCTGCCACGAATGATATTCCAGCAAGACAACTGCGGAGTCTTGAGCTCACTGTCGGCTGGTGCAGAGATCTGGTCTTTCTTGAGTCTCGCGAGCGCCTGCGGCGTCAACTGCTAGAGGCGGGTCCACGAAACCAGCGTCGTGCAGTTTTGGAGCCTGTGTCGTCTGTGGGGAAGGCACCCGGCACGAACGAGTTGTCGGGCACACCCTCGCCTGCGTCACCATCGCTCGAGTCCTCAGCACGTGGCTCGGATGCGGCTGCGGCGACCGACGGGGAGGACAACAACAACGCAGCCGCACATCCGCTGCTGCCGCGGCATCGTGGGCGGCCATCAGGATCCCCGTCCGACAGCTTTTCCTCCACGGTAACAGGCCCATCGTCGTCTCGCTTTGCGGCATCCGCTTCTGCACAGGCGGGTGCCGCAGTGTCGACTAACCCATCATCTCCGGTCCCCCCGCCGGCCTGGGATTTGGCAAGCAACTACCCGCACAGCGGGGCGTACCACTACGCGGAACAGCCCTTCTCCGATAGCCATTACAGCAGTCTGATGCGCGGTGGTAGGCAACGCTCAACGGTGCTCAGCCTTTTCTTTCACCCATGCTCTTGCTCACCCGGCGCGCAGTGGACGATTTTTTTTTACGTTCCTGTCCGATTTGCGCTGCTCCTGTTGTGGACCGCGTGGAATGCAGTGTCGCAGCTTCTCTCTTCGCCGTCGGCCGTTCTGTCTCACCGTAGACAACCTAGCCTGCGACAGCACAATGCCACGCATGGTGACACCGCCCCTGCGGTGCCGACGCAGTCGCTCTTGCCATCACCATCACAGTGGAGGCTGCGCCGATCGCTGCGTGTCGGTGACGTCGTACCATACGCCGCCTCACCCTTCGAGTACATCTCGTTTCTCTTTTACAAGTACATCCCGTTTGCACCGGAACCACAAGAGGTTGATGTGGTACTATGGAGTTGGCTTGTCTTGCACAGTCCACGCCCACAGCAAAGCCTTCGACAGTTGAAGCAAAGTGTTATGGTGCGTCAACGGCCCATGAACGCCATGGCAGGACGTTTTCCAACCGACAATAGCCTCCACGTCGCCGCGACGGACCTGAACCAGTGGGGAACGCAGGCCCTGGGAAAGACTCATCGAGAGCTGCCGGTGCTGCTGGCGTGGAGGCCTGCATGGTGGTTCACGCGTTACTCCCCACTCTCGCTCTTCATTATGCTTGTGATGTTCTACTACTACTATTAGGTGCCACAACGACGGGTGTGAGGAGGGGGGGGGCGAAGAGGAGCAGAGCAGAGCAGAGTTCTCGGCATCAGTTCAGGTATCCGTGCTAGCATGGATGTCTATGGGTCTGTGTGTGTGTGTGTGTTGGATTATGGCGGTACTAATATGAGGGACTCACCGCTATCGAGAATCGCAAGTCCGGGTGATGCGGAGCGGGAGTACCTGACAATGGAAAAAAAAAACAGTCCAGAGAAATATCGTCTTCATCGAATGGATATGGACAAAATGGCGGTGTGTGTGAGAAGGGGAGAGAGGGAGGGAGGAGGGGGGCAGGAGGAGGAGGAGGTCTTCTACTTGGCGGCACTAAAACCTTACGAAGGGAAAAAAGGGAAACGGCTGCCATTTTACTCTCGCTTGTCCGCTATGTCGCTCTTCGCCCCCTATTCAACTGTAGGCTCTATTCTTCCCCAACGCTCCTTTTTCACCGCCTCCCTTGGCGTACTGTTTTTATATTACGATTTCCTCTTCTCCCCCTCCCCTCTCCCCCCGCCTTGTACGAAGACCGTTTTGTGTTGTAAGGAGGTGCCCCCTTTCCACCATTGCGATTTCTTCCTCCCTCCTTTGTTCCACTTGGTGCACATCAGTCCTGTCAGGTGTGTTTTCTACGCACGGGCGGCTTGACACTGAAAACGTATTTGAAGCTCGCAGACACCTCAGCGTCGTGGGGTGTACATAAATTGAATCCGGGGGAGGGGCCAGAGAAGAAAGATGGCTGAAGAGAGCGTGCGTACAAGATTTGTTCATTGTCCTTTCCGGTCTTCATTCGTCCCCGTACCCTTGGTATGACTCGCCAGTACCGTCGTCACGCTGGTGGCACCGCGTCAGCAGCTGTTCTTGCGCTCGCTATCGTTATTTTCACCCTATGTGTAGCCGCCACAGCAACTGTGAAGGTTAGCTTTGTCTCCGATGAGCACTACGATCCCGCCTACGGTACTCCAAAGGCCTATGGCACTTGCACCACCCTTTCAGCCCCGCCGTTTGGCCGGAGGGGTTGTGACGCGCCCGACACACTTCTGGCTGTAGCCACTAGCGATGTGATGATGCAGCGCCCCGCCTACACGTTCTTTGGGGGCGATTGGCAGCGACATGACATGAGCTCTACCTCCCTGACGACGACCGATGTGTTCACGCCGATGTCGCAGTACTTTGAACGCATCTCGCTAAGCAACGAAGATACCGCCTTCAACAAACCGCGTGTGACTACTGTTCTTGGCAACAACGACGTAATCCCAGATTATTTCTTCGATATCTCGGATTCCTCGCAAGCCACCATGAAGGCACAGGTCGGTGTGCTGAAAAATTATACGCTGCTGAACACGACGCAAGGAATGGTAATGTCGCGCTGTGGCTTCTACAGCGGGGTTGCCAGCGCGAAGCTGCGTGTGCTGGCCCTGCACACTCTCGTCTGGGCATACAAGCTATGGCCGGCCCTTGCCGACACCGAGACGGACCCCTGTGGTCAGCTGGCCTGGATGGTGGAAGAGATCAACGCGGCTCGCACCGCGGGGCAGAAGGTGATAATCACTGGCCACATCCCACCCCTGCCCAATGTCTTCAAGGTCATCAAACACGGCGGCGTTGGTCCCGTGGAGAAGGACATGTACTGGAAGCCCATGTACCAGAGTGCCTACACGTCCATTGTGTTCAACAACAAAGATATCATCACCCTTCAGCTCTTCGGTCACACCCACCGCTTTGCTATCGTCGGTGATGAGGAAATGGGAGTGCCGCTAATCGTCATGAACGCCATCACGCCCCTGTACGGCAATCGGCCCGCGTACCTTGTCGCTGACTTCGACACGGCAACGTGGAGGCTCAAGACTCTGACTCAACGGCATGCAAACACTGACTTTATTCAGTGGAGCCGGGGGCTAGAAGTGGCCGCTGCCCTTGGCATCACCGACCTTTCTGATGTCTCGTCTGTTCATGCGGCAGTGGCGGGCATGTTCACAGACGACGCGCTGTTTGAGAACTACATGACCCTTCGCACCGGTGGCGCGATTGACGATCCCTGCACCACGACATTATGTCGCGTGTACACCATTTGTGCAATGTTGTACGCTAGTCACGATAACGTCAACAGCTGCGTACTCTCGCAGATCCCGTCGTCATCGTCATCGTCGGATCTCAGCAGCAGCAATGACAACACGCCCAATCTTGACGCGTCTACCCACATCAATGCCCAGCCGCAGTACCACATCCGTCCGCCGAGGCACTGGGTCAATGACCCCAACGGCCCATACCGCGATCCTGTGACTGGCAGGATTCACCTGTACATGCAGTACAATCCCAATGGCCCTTTGTCGGCCGATATCGAGTGGTACCACATCACGTCACAAGACTACGTCAAGTGGAGGCGCCCCGAGTCGCCAGTCGCCGTGCGGACCAACAACTGGTACGATAAACGGGGCGCCTATTCCGGCACCATGATGGACAACAACAACAACGAGCCGGTCATGGTGTACACCTGCGCCGTGTCGAAAAAAATCCAGCGCCAGTGCATCGCTACCATCTCATCGAGAGACCTGACCGGCAAACGTACGCTAGACGCGTTTGAGCAAAGACCCCTAAACCCCATCCTCACGGAGAATAACGTCCCCGGACTGGTTGGTCTGGACAACTTCCGCGACCCCACCGAGTGGTGGCGGGACCCCGCCAACTCCAGCCAGTGGCTCATCGCATTTGCCGCACGCATTCAGGACACCGAGGGCGACAACGCGCACGTCGTCGTCTTCAGCACGGCCGACCCGACTTTCCAGAGCGACTACAACTTTTCCCACAGCCTTTACATCTACAAATACGACAATGACAAAATGTTTGAGCGCCCCGACTTCTTCAGCCTGGGACAGGGCGGCGAGCACTACCTCAAGGTCTCCACCATGGCCTCGCTTCGCGACTACATCATTTACGGCTCCTACCAGGCCGACCCGGTGACCGGTAAGTACGTCTTCCTAGAGGATCTCTCTCGCACCTTCACCTTTATTGACTACGGCCCCTTCTACGCCTCCAAGACGTTTTACGACCCGCTGCTCAACCGCCGCATGATTTGGGGATGGACGAAGGAAGAACTGAGCAATGAGCAAATGACTACTCAGGGCTGGTCTGGTGTGCAGAACCTGCTGCGCGCGATGG